>NC_092145.1:144916713-145219743 GCF_043159975.1 Macaca nemestrina
GTCCGGCTTATTTTTATGTCTTTAATTGGAGAAAGTAAGTGTAGAGAGAAAAGCATAGGATGACTATGGTTGGTCCCATGTAAAATTTTCCTTACCCCCTTGTAACCTTTGTTTAAAATAAAGAAATGACTACTGTTAATTACAGTTCCTTTGTCTTTAGAAGAAAGCTGTGGTCCTACTTCTCTTCTGTGACTGCTTTTACATTGCTTTGTACATGAAACTGAGTTCTACATTGAGACATTGTCTATTTAGCAGTCTGAGTGAACCATTTTTCTTAGCCATGTAGGTCTTGGGGAAGCAGTAGGTGGTGGTCCATTCTGAATTTAGAGTGAGAATACATTGTAGGTTAAGGCCATTAGGAAGCCAAGCTCAAGTCTGTGTGGAGCAGTAAGGCTTCAGGTTATTCTGTTCTCTTAATCAACATACTCTGAAAAGAAATGTAGGAATGACAAGATGCATGTTTCCTAAAAATAGATTCATTTATATTTTTGATGCATGATACAGGTTTACATCTGTGGGAGAGTATTTGAATATTATGTTCATAAAATAGCGAGTGGAATAAGAGAAAAAGCACTCCACAAACTGCTGGAAAACTTTTTGTTTTGGATACCATGACAACAAAAATAATTATGATGGTAACTAATGCTTGAGTATGTGAGGCCCTGGGCTCAGCAGTTTGCTTTAAGCATCCTGTGCTAATCCTCAAGACATCCTGTGAAAGGTTAGAGGTAGCCTCATGAGAAAGTGGAAGCTCACTGAGGTTCCATGACTGGTCTGAGGCCACCTGGTTAGCAACTGGCAAAACCAGGATTCTAAACCCAGATCTACTAGGCTTCACAGCTGTGTAAAATCTTAACCACTGTGTACTCCCCCCAACCCCAGTTATGTATTGTCTTGGTATATATATTTTAAATGTTCTGTTTTAGATACGAACTTCTTTGTTTCTCAGTCATACAGTGAGAAATTCATAATTCTCCCAGAGGTTTTTCTATGTGGAAAAGACAGTGCTATCTTTGACTTCTTAGACTGCAAATTTTTATTGTCCAGATTATCAGCAGTTGGAATTTTTTATTGGATATGTAGATATAAATAATACTTTTCAACCTGTTTCTTGTTGGATTGATCAAAATGCTGGATTTGTAACTTTTTGGGTTTTATAGTTTGGGATATAGCATTCACTTAATCAATTTCATGAAATGATTCTGCTTCCGAAATTGTAAATATAGCTGTGAAGATCTCAATTCAGACTTACATTTGTAGTAGAAGTCCTAATTGGTTAATTTTAATCTAATTTTTCATGTATCATGATTTTTCCACTTAGTGTCAGGTCTTTTACTTGAATTGATTATTTCTAAGCACCAAAGATGACTTTGAACTTGTATCTGTTGGCTTAAAGGTATATGCAAATCTCAATGATTTTGATTTTTTAAAAATTTGTGAAATATACATTTCTATCCTTAAGAATGCTTATTTTCTTCAGAAAAAAATTTTTAAAAATGTCTCTTACCCAATTTGTATAAACACGTAGTTTAAGGTAATCCTTCATTTTATAGCCAAATAGGGAAAAGGGTCAGTGGATACAGATTTTCTGTTAGCATATTACAGTCAGTAATAAAAATGTAACATTAAATGTATATTCAAATAATAGTTGCTAAAATATTAGCAGACATTGTGATTAGATAATAAAGATATCTTTTTTTATTTTACTTCATTACTTGGTAAATAAGGGATTAGTTTTGACATATCTAGACCAAACTTCATGTTTATTCCTTTTGGTGTTTGGTTGTATGAATACATAATTAGATTTGGGGGTAAAGCCCAGAAATTGGCCCATTATCCATTTTTTAATGTTTGGCTGTCTTAACATGCCACTGGTACTAAAGTTGATTCTTAAAGTACAACATGCTGAAATTCCTAAATTGATACTCTTTGCAATACTTGGAATACTTTTCCCCACCACCTATTTTAAGCTAGATTTTTGGAGGGATAGGGTGGGGGGTGGTGTTGTAGTTGGATTTGTTTAAACACACACATATATAATGAGAAAGGAAATAATAGCATGGCTTTTTTTCTGTAAAGTCAAGCACTTACCAGTTTTTCTCTGCTCTTTAATTTTATAGAGCCAGAATGAAGAATGGGGAGGTTTGTCTGAGGATATCTTATGATAAAGAGCAGTCTAAGGCTTTAGTCCCTTTGATCCCCAACTTATTTATTGGTAACTACTAAATTTACCATTTTTGTGGCATGGATAAAATGGAGTGCTATGCAAATACTGTTGCACGTGAGATGATATCTAAGTCCTTGCTTGATCCGTGAAGATCAAATAGCTAAATACTGGGCATTTGGGCTTTAACCCTTAGCGGTTGATGCATGATGGTGTTGATTAGCGCTTTGAGATGTGTCAACCTTTCTTTTTTATACTAACAGCATCATTTTGAAATTTGTGGTGTTTTTTTCTTTTGAGCTTTGTTTGCTGTTGGTATTTTTTCTCACTAAAGTAATCTGTGAAATGCAAAATAAGTGAGGTACCAAAAGCAAGCATTATACTCATGAATTTGCTTTTACTTCGAGATGATCCACTTTATGAATAGATTTACTGGATTTGCAGCTGTTTATCTGCCTCATCTAGAAAGTGGTACTCTACGGAGGATTAGTGCTGCTAAAATTGATTTGTTTTAGTGCTGGGGGCTGCATGATATATCTTAGTACTATGCTATATTTTTGTGAAAGTAATAATCTGTGGGACCGCACACAAATGGAAAGGTAAGAATCTTAGGAGAAAAGTGATTTCTTTTAAAAAATGAAGCTTTTGTAACTTAAAATTATTTTAATAAGTACTTTTTGAAGTATTGAATAACATCTCTTTTAATATGAAGTTTTGGATTTTTTAAAGGTCAGCTCTTGATATAATTAAGAGTATTTGGGCTGAGCCCGGTGGCCCACGCTTGTAATCCCAGCACATTGGGAGGCTGGGGCAGGTGGATCGCTTGAGCCCAGAAGTTTGAGACCAGTCTGGGCAATGTGGTGAAACCCCGTGCTTACAAAAAGTTAAAAAAAAAAGACTAGCTGGGCATGATGGTGTGTGTCTGTAGTCCCAGCTAATTGGGAGGCTGAGGTGGGAGGATTGATTGAGCCCAGGAGGTCCAGGCTGTAGTGAGCCATGATCATGCCACTATATACCAGCCTGGGTGGCAACAGAACTAAACCTTGCCAGAAGGAGAGGAGAGGAGAGAGAGAGAGAGGAGGAGAGGGGAGGGGAGGGGAGGGGAGGGGAGGGATATTTGGGTGTGCTAGTCAAACTCGAGAATATCTTAAATTGTTTTAAAAAGCGAGATGCTTCCAAATATATACAATAATGTCATTTAATAGCAAAAAGCATTTTGATATAAATCCTCTTAGAATTTGCTTAAATAAGACAAACTCATGTAACTCCTTTGTAATTACTACTGTTCATGTTAAAACCTTCAAGCCTAACTCTTTCTTTTAAATTGGGTTTAAAGTTAACAAGACTATAGTCTTTTCTTGCCAGTGTACTTTAGTTTTTTTTATAGGTAAACTCAATCAGGGTTTATTATAACAAATTCTGGATAAATGAAGTTTGATTACATTAATGCTTGAAATGGAAATGCTTGAAAAGAAGGGCAGAAAGCAGGACAAATGTTGCCTTTCATTTTACATTTAGTAAGAAACAGTTTGGCTGGGCACAGTCAAACTCAGACCTGTAATCCCAGCACTTTGGAAGGCTGAGGTGGGTGGATCACTCGAGGCCAGGAGTTCGAGACCAATCTGGCCAACATGGCGAAACCCCATCTCTACAAAAAATACAAAAATTAGCTGGGCGTGGTGGCGCACACCTGTAGTCCCAGCTACCTGCGGGACTGAGGCACAAGAATGGCTTGAACTCGGGAAGCAGAGGCTGCAGTGAGCCGAAATCTGGCCACTGCACTCCAGCCTGGGTGACAGAGTGAGATTCTGTCTCAAAAATAAATAAATAAAATAATTTGGCCAGTGTCCTTATTCACTGGTTCTCAGGTTGTCATCATTTTGCTTTGTGTGTTTTTGAGCCTTTTTTCTTTGTATGCTTTTCAAAATTTTGAGGATTTTCCCCTTGCTATTTTTATTCTACTTTTCTTTTCTTAAATGCTGATCCTGACCTAGTAATTGGAATTCATGAGCCCTAGGGTTGGAACCTACACAGGGACCTGCGAAGAGAATAGTCTGTGGTGTCGGTGGTGATTTTTTTTTTAATTAAAAAATACTTTCTGAAAAATTTCAGGTTCGAGTCCTTTTTTCACCTACTGACATTTTCTTTTGTTTCCTCTGATGCCTTTTTTTAAAAATAAAAATTCCCATTCTGGAAAAATTAGCAAATACAGGCAAACACACTAGAATATAATCTTACCCACCAACTAGAGCCAATTAGATTAACTCAGTGGTTCCCATGGGGTGGGAGTGGTGCAGTTGTGCCCCTGTAGGGGACATTGGGTAGTGTTTGGACACATTTTTGGTTGTCACAACTTGGGGTGCAGTGCTACCGGCATCCAGTAGGTAAAGACCAAGGATGCTGCTGAGAATTCTACAGTGCACAGGATAGCCCCTTTAGAACAAGGAATTATCTGGCCTCACATGTCAGCTGTACCCAGGTTAAGAAGCCTTGGTTTAATTTAACACTATGGAGTAAATACTCCATTTACATTTATAGACTGCTATATCTTTTCAATATTATATGTAGGCCACAGTATAAATAACTGACTAAAAATTAATCTAAAATGCAAAAAATCAAGAAAGGATAAATGTGCTTAAGAACACACAAATAGCTATACAAATCCTTCCTAGGCCGGGCGTGGTGGCTCACGCCTGTAATCCCAGCACTTTGGCAGGCTGAGGCAGGTGGATCACAAGGTCAGAAGATCGAGACCAACCTGGCCAACATGGTGAAACCCTGTTTTGAGACAGGGTCTCACTCTGTCACCAAGGCTGGAATGCAGTGGCGCCACCGTGGCTCACTTGCAGCCTTGAACTCCTGGGCTCAAGTGATCCTCCCACCTCAGCCTCCCGAGTGGCTGGGATTACAGGTGCACACCACCATGCCCAGCTAATTTTTTAAAAATTTTCGGTAGAAATGGGGTCTCGCCATGTTGCCAGGAGTGGTCTCGAACTCCTGGGTTCATGCAATCCTCCCACCTTGGCCTCCCAAAGTGCTGGGATTACAGGCGTGAGCCAGTGCACCTGGCCTCTTCTTTTTTATTTTAAAAGCACAATTAACTGTTAAAGTGATTTGTCTTTAGTATTTGATAACTATACTAGAGCGTTGTTTATAAGATGTAGTAAATTATCGTCATCATTATTTTTAAGACAAATTTATAAGACAAATGTAATAGAAGTAGATTAATAGCACAATAGAAAAAGATGGCAGAAAACATGAATATGTAATTCACAGATGAAGGCAAAACAAATGGTCCTTTTATTAAAGGAATGCAAATTTAAAAATCAACTAGACCCTTTTTTTTGTTTGTTTCTTCTTGGATTGGCAAAGATGAGCACTTAAAAGTTGTATTTTGTTTTGGATGATTAGTTTGGTTATGTCTACTAATGACTAAATGTGTGCATACCTTTTGACCCATTAGTTATACTTCAAAGAATTTTATGCAACAAAAATGTACTGAGACACACTGCTTAGTATAATAAGCCATTGAAGCTTACCTAAATATTCATCAATGAGAAATAGGTTAAGAAAACTGTGGTACAACCATACATGAAATTGATGTACCTGTAAAAGAAATGAGATCGATTTTTTTTTTGTAATGATATGGAAGGATACTCAAAGTATATCATGTGAGAAAAGATCTAGGAACAGGATATTTATATTTATATTATTATTATTATTATTATTATTATTTTGTTCTTTGTAGGGACAGGGTCTCACCATGTTGCCCAGGCTTAGGAGCAGGATATTAGCTAACTTGTGTTACCTCTGAAAATCTTTGAAGTTCCCCCTGCTCTTTTTTCCAGAAGTGTAAAAACAAGCATATATTTAGTATTATACATTTTTAAAAAATGGAAAAATGCTGCTGTGTGAATGAAAGAGTATACATTGTGTTGCTCCAGATGGTAAAACTAGAGTAGAATTTACTAAAATAAAGTTTCAGCACGTAAAGTAAAGCACTTCTCTGCTCTTGGCCATTTTAGACACTAACCATCTGGAGCAACCATGTAACTCTTGCCACTCATTGCTAACTTAATGTAAAAAAAAAAAAATCGCTTGAGTTTCTTAACACTTCACAAATGCTTGTAAGACTGACACTGGGAGCCCTGTCATCTAAAAGGCACCTTACAGAGTGCTTTCAATTCTTCTGTTTTTTTCATTCATTGCTCAAAATAGATCGTAGTAAGATTAGATACTCTCTGGCTTCTTGGTCTTTGACACAAGGAAGAGGGTTCCAGAGTTGAGAGTAAGGACTTTGCATCCTTTGCCATAGAATTCGATTAGGGTCAATAAAAAGGACCATTGTGTTCTAGAATGTGAAGGACGAAGGATACCACTTTATAGTGCAAGGAATAAGTGAAGAAGTCCTTTTATAAGGAAAACTGCAGTAGAGCAATAACTTGAAATTACACTTATTTATATTTACTTTTCATTAAATGTAAATTATTTTCTTTTACTACATTGTACTAGTAGAAAGATAATCAGCAGTTTAGGCATTCAGTCATGGATATTCAATACCATTGGTTTACTTAAGCACTTCTCATGTCAACAAGACTTAAGCCTGCAGATAACTCCTAGTTTTATCAGTGTTCGTTATAGCTTCCCGGTTGGTTTTACTTGTGAGTCATAAGCCTAGTATGGTGAATATCTAGGAAATTTCACGGTAACAGGGCTTGTCTTAGGTTTTGAGAACAGGTGTAACTTGACTTCTCTCTGCTGTTTGTCATCCTACACTTCCCACTACATCTGGTCCTTTTTTTAGGGTGCTGAGAACAACATTTTTCTTCATGCAGGGGAAAGTAGAAGTGCATGTTTTCTAAGAAGGACAAATAGGAATAGAATACAAAAAAGGTATATTGGGGCCGGGCGTAGTGGCTCACGCCTGTAATCCCAGCACTTTGGGAGGCTGAGGCGGGTGGATCGTGAGGTCAGGAGTTCGAGACCAGCCTGGCCAAGATGGTGAAACCTCATGTCTACTAAAAAAAAAAAAAAAAAATAGCCAGGTGCAGTGGTGGGTGCCTGTAATCCCAGCTACTCAGGAAACTGAGGCAGGAGAATCGCTTGAACCCGGGAGGCGGAGGTTGCAGTGAGGTGAGATCATGCCACTGCCCTCTAACCTGGGTGACAGAGCAAGATTCTGTCTCAAAAAAAAAAAAAAAGTATATTGGAAGGGAGAATGGGAATGGAATCAAAATCATTGGTCTTGGATGAGAAGGGTCTTTCTCCTTGGTTTTGTGGTGATAATGGGGTAAAGCTGTAGACTTTTTTTTTTTCTTTAATTCATGAGTAAGATGAGCAAAATTGAGAAAGTGTCATTTTCTTGGCCTTGAGAAATGACATTATCTAAAGGAGAATTGTTGGGACTGGGGAGAAGGGGAGGGGTGTATAGCTTGAAGACAGTGTGAGGAGTTGGCAGTAGACTTAGTGGGGAGCAAATTAGTGAGGAGCAAAAAAGATTTCCTGGGATTCAAGGCCCGTTTCAGGTTGAAATAATACATTGTCATCCTTATTCAAAGAATAGGTTTCCAGAGAACCTGTACTAAGGACAATACGTGGTTTATAGTTGTATAATACAACTGGATTAAAAAAATTTTTTCTTACTGTTTTCATTCTGGCCTTTATTCCCACTTAATTGAAATCACTGGGGTTTTAGTGTTGTAAGAAACTGATAGTTATGCTAAGTATTATGTGTGACTGTTTCCTGCAGGTACCCAGGGGAAGAACAAAATAGTAGGCCTAGGCCTGCACAGGGTCCCTTGTGTGCTATGACAGACTTTACTCTCACCCTCCCTAATTCCTAATTGATATAATTTGTATGTGACTCACAAGAGGTACTGGTGGTAAGAGGCGATTCAATTATAAGCTGGAGTTTGTAATTGAATCTACTTTCTTTGTATCTGAAAGAAAAATATTTTTGTTAATTATGGGCATATCATTTAGCTAAAAAAATTACCTTAAATGTTAAGTGGTCTTTAAGGCATTTATAACGGAATTTTTCAGACCCTAGCAGTCTAAACTGGGAAATTATTTAAAATGTTATTAAAGCAACTTAAAATGGTAAAAATAATACATTTATTTTTGTGCATTTTAGAGTTTCTTTTCTTCTTGAAGGATGTTTTTCCAATGAGGGGTTTCTCTCTATGAAGAATATTCTCACAATTAATAGATGCTAATTTCTTACTTAAGTAAAGTAATATGGATCATTGGCTGTAAAGAATAGTTTGGCTTATCATCAACCCTTTTCTTTCCTAAAAGTAGTAAAAGGTGTGTCAGAGTATAAGTGGTGGAAATGCGTGGGTGGTCACATTGAGAATTGTTCCTGTAGAATTGTTGGTGTAGTTCATAGTAAGTCTCCTGGGGAGGAATGGTTGCATACTCAGCCCTATTTGGGAAACCACCTCTTTTAATGAGCATAAGCTCTCGATGGTTGGTTTTTACATAGTATGATAGAAAATTAAGAGAGAAAAGAAAAAGATGAAAAACTATAATATAAAGGCTCAAAGAACTGGTATTATTTAGTCAAAAGGTTATTTGACAGATTGGTATTATTTAGGCAAAAGGTTATTTGACAGACTTAAACTTTTCTTGTTCTCTCTCCAGAAAACAGAGACTATGTATCACAGCAAGAGTTTCATTGGGTTTAAGAAAGCGTACTAGAATACGTGCTGGAGTACTGACATGCATCAAAATGTAGTAGGATATATAAATTCAGTTTGTAATTACAATTTTGTCAAGTTTGTTATTTATATTTTAGCATTACCTGAAAAGTCTAATTACATTAAATCCCAAGGGATAGTCCCAATTACTTCATTAAACTGATATTTTCATAGGGAATTTTGCTTGGATAATGATCCATTATTGGGGCTTATAATTTATTTTTTACACAGAATATGGAAATAGGTTCAGAGGTTCATTGACAAAAAAGCATTCATTAAATACTGTGAATCACTAATGCCATTGATACAGAAGAATTTCCCTATGAAAATGAGAGCTTCTGTAAGAAAATGAAGTAGTTGGGAGTTTAATTTCTTATTAATATGATTTTAACTTGCTGCTTCATACCACTATATTCTGAGTTGGGGGAAAAGGGCAGCTATCTCTCTAAAATATTTAGGAATTCTTTGGGGATTAAAATGTAACTGGCTTTTGTCCTCAGATACTTTTGTAATTAATGGTTGTGTAAGTTTAGGGATTTGTTAGATATTTTTCTTGGAACAGTTTACATGATTTTGTAGTTCAACATTTCAAAGTTTCAACTTGAATAAATATTAAAATGAGGATACTTTAAAGACACTCAAATAAGCAATTTTAAACTTGCTTTCTGATGGGGATATAATCCCTATGATGGGCCCTCTCCCCAGGAAAATTTGTACATCATTTTGTTTCTAATTTCAGGGAACTCTCGGAGCCCCTAGAAGTCCTTCTGTAGACACTCAAATCTGTTTGGAGAGTTCATTAAAATCTGTCTTGAGGATTTTTAAAAAAGTAATATCCTCAGTCTCAGTCAAAGTTTTTGAATTTTTTGCTTTTGTAGGTATAAGTAAACAGTTAAAAAACCTTCATTGCTACTTAAAATACCAGATGAGTGACTACTTTTCCACTTTTTATTGGGAAAGATTTTTCTCTAGGTTCTTTAGTTTATGTAATACAAATGAACTAATGAATTTAAACACTGGTGGAAGGGGAATATTCTAATTGAATTTTCGGTCAACTCAGTATTGACCAGATGACTTACACTGAAAATCTTTTCATAATATTAGTAATAAATATAGTGTTTTAGGATTTTGTAAAATTTCTGGAGGATGTCTGTCATCATTTTGAACACTATATATAGTAAAGTTAGAAAAAAATGAATCTAAAGTCTTGGGCATTGTTTAGAAGTTAAATACTCAGCCTTAAACCAAAGAATGAAAGCAAACAGAAACTTAAGTTTTAGTTATCTTTACTGTGAACTAAATGTTCTAGAAATCTGATTGTGTCTGTGTCAGTTTGTATACTGTGTGTAAGAATGTATGCATTTCTTTTGTAGCCACGTCATGAATATTTTAATGTCCCTGTGTACTAAATGACTACTCATCGAGTATGCAGAATTTCACAGAGGAAATAGAATGCTGATATACATATGAAAGAAAATATCCACAGCATGGTGATTTATTATCTTGTATAATAATAGTAGAACATTTCAGAACTAGTACTTTTATGATTGTATTTTTTTCCTGTTCACATTCCAAACTTTTCTGTTTTATTTCATTCTATATGTGATCTTGATATAGCTCATTCCTCTCTGCAACTGATTTAATCTCATCTTGACAAAATATAACCTAGAAGTGTTTTGAGTAATATTAAATCTTAAACACATACATACTATCATTAATGAACTATCCGTGATTTATAAGAGGAAAACATGACAATCATTAAAATGTTTACCAAAGAAAATATAGCTGAAGTGCTAGGTCAAAATAAGCAGTGCTGTAATATATAGTATGGTTTGGTCTTCAAATATTGAGGTTAAAAAAAGAAACTATTTTGTGTGATTATCTTACAATCTGTATGAGCGAATGTGTTCTAATGTATTACATAAAAGTATATGTGAAAATAATACAAGAAACTAAAATTAATTTGTACCATTATATAACATTTAAGGTTAAAACATTCAGTGTTAAGAAATTCTGTAGTGCCACATTTATTGAATCACATTTGTGCTATATAATAATATCAAACAGTCCCTTTAAGAACTTACTAGAGAGCTATGTCTGAAGTCTGTTCTGCAATATCTGTTGCTTAATAACTCTTTCAAAGCATTAATACTGAGTTTATATAGTTCAAAAATTCTAATATTCAGTTTTAATACCTAAATACTTATATTTTACTAGTGATGGCATTCTAATATATTGAGTCCTCATTTAAATACTTAATGCTTTGTTAACTGTGGCATTATATTTCTGAATTTTAAAACCTTTAATATTGGTGACTGTTGCATATTCTTTTAATAAAACATGCAGCCTATTTTATTATAAAAGGAAAACAATTCATTGTTTATATCTAGAGAGCATAAAGCCTAAGTAAGTTATTAAACAATAATTTCACAAGATGTTCAAATCGATTTACCACTGAAAGAAGATTTATGAAAATGTGTTTTGACCAAACTTAGTATTAGGCAGGTACACAGATAAGATTTTCCATTCTTAACATTCTCGCTGTAATGCACTACATTTGAAGCACCTGGATGTGCTATCAAATGGGAAATTTAGCATTATCTATTGGAAGCATTGAGAAACATTGGTCTTTCATTTCTATTTTTCCCCTCCTTTCTTCCTCCTGCCCCACAATATGTTATTCATCTGGTTTTAATGCTACATAAATATGCATTGTCTCATGCCTGTTTGTGTTGGATGCCTTGTGCTAAGCTGTAACAAAATGTTGCTTCTTTTGCTATCTGTATACAGCTGCTTGCTTTAAATGAGTAGATTCTGAAATAGCTTTCCTTGCATGTCTAAAATAAAAGTATTGCATGTACTTCGTCTCATGTGAATGACTTTTTTTCTTTTCCATCCCTCATAAAATAACGTTTTATATGTTCATTTTCTAGACAAATTTTTAAAATTGTGGTTAAAAACACGTAACACAGAATTCACCATCTTACGCAGGTTTAAGTGTGCGGTTCAGTTGTGTTAAGTATATTCACATTGTTGTGCAGCAGATCTGCAGGACTTTTTCGTCTTGCAGAACTGAAACTCTATACCCATTAATCAGCAGTTCCCCATATCCACCTCTCCCCCAGCCCCTGGCAACCACAATTCGACTTTCTGTTTCTGTAAATTTTACGACTTTAGATAACAGTTTTTCTCCGTAATTTTGAGCTACAATTTCAGTGTGAACATGTGTAAGTTCCATTTTATATTATCAACACAATTTATTTTAAAACTCTACCTGTACAAGTCTCACAATAATAAAATATGTAAATAATTATTTGAAACTAGGCCTTTTAGAAAGGACAAATATTTTCAATAATGCATATTTGATAAGCAGTATGATTATCTTCAGGAAATGCTATGTAAGATTGCAGGCAGTGAGCACAGGGGGAAGAGTCTGACCAGCTCCAAGGAGTAGCTGTGGGACATTTTTACATGGAGAACCTGAGAATGTAAACTGTGTAGAATTCAATGGAGGCATTATTTAATTGATACATTCAAGGCTACATGAATTTTTAAACTATTTAACATTACATGGATATAATTATTTTAAATTTTTCTTGAATATGTGATTTAGATGTCATTCTCTCAGTGTATTTAATGCTTAAGGCTAAATATAAATGAAAGAGATTGGCTTACATCATTCTTCGGTGTGGTATCATTTCCACTGGACTTTCTTAAAAAACTTAATCATGAAAACTTCAAGACTCACGAGTATAGGAAATGGTATAAAGAACCCTCGTGTACACATCACTGAGCTTCAAGAACCATCAACTTAATACTGTTTCCCCAACCACTCCCCGGATTTTTGCCTCAGTATCTTAGAGCAAGTCCTAGACATCTTGTCAGTTTGTCTTTAATACTTCAGTCTGTGTCCCTAACAGATAAAGTACCATGCCCAACAAAATTAACAGGAATTAATAATTAATATCTTGTGCCTGGCTCAGTTTTTCCTAATTGTCTGAAAAATGCCTTTTTATATTTGGTTTGTTAGAATCAGATTCCAACCAAGACTCTCACGTATCTGATTGATGTGTCTTTTAAGTCTCTTCTAATCTTTAACAAGTCTTCTGCTTTATCCCCCCTTGCCATTTTTTTTTAAAAACCGGGTCATTTATGCTGCAGGATATCCTACCTTATGGATTTGGCCATCGTATTCATGTGGCAATGTTTAGCTGTTCTTATATCCCTCATCTCTGTTTAGATCTGTAACCTGACTAGATTGAGGTTCAATTTGAGGGGGCAAGAATACTTCATAGGTTAGACTCTTATTAAAAAAATACCTTTTTCACCAAAGCTGATTTTTACCCATTTTTATTACTATGCAGACATACTACAAGGTCATCATATGAGCTTTATAAGTAGAATTGGTATATAGTACTTGCATTTAATAATAAATGCTAAATCATTTAGATTTCAATTGTGTAACTATATCACCTAACATTTTGGAGCACTTTCTATAAATTAGGCAGAGCCTTAACTCACTTAATCTCAACATATGAAGGTAAGTACTATTATCCATGTTTTCCAAATAAGGAAACAGACCATAGAGTTTAAGTAATTTACTTAAGATTACACCATGAAGTGCTTTACTTGCAATTAATATTCTAAAGATTTATGGTTTAATATAATTTCTCTTCTCCTTGTTTTGTGCTGTACCATGATTAGGATGCAAAAGTAAGTTTATTACTGGATACCAAAAATGTATATTATTTTCCCTCATTAAAATATAGTGTTGCCTTTTAATTACAAAATTCGTTGCTAGTAATACCTGAAAGTTGGCCTCCTTGGTCCTTTATTTTGTGATTTGCAAAATCAGCCACTTCGGAAAATTTTTAAATATTTTTTTTCTGGATATGCTTGCTTTGTTTTGAACTCCTTTGACATTTAAAAACCAGTATTGGTTGCTACATAGAATAAAAATGCCTTTGGCCCAGGGCATTTTTTCTATATGTGGCCTCTAGTGATGCCATTGGTTGCACTGGGGAGGTCTGGGAAGATAGCTGTTTCTGAAGACTTGCTGCTGTGGACACAGTTAACTAAAAACTCCAAGAGGAAGACATTTCTATAAATGCATGTGACAAAAAGCATGGAACACAACATTAGGCTAAGAACTGTGGGAACTCGGAGGGAAGAGGTTTTGAATTTTACCACCAAGATAACTTATCTTTCATATATATAATTGAGTAACAGTGATTTCATAAATTGCCAACTGGTTTGCATTGGGCTTGGCTGCTTTTTGCATGACAGCAACGGCATCTAGCACATTGGCAGGTAATTAGCAGGTACTGAATGAATGCTGAAAACGCCCTTTTGTGGTCTCCAATGTTTGGGGCACAAAACCCTAAATAACCAATGGCTGCCACTAATAGAATGCTACAGTGACACAAAATTGCTTTCTTGAGTCTCTAAAACAAGCATGTTCTTCCATGTCAATTTTTCACATTCTCAAGACTCCCTGGATCTGCTTACCAGAGTCTCACATTTTCCCTCCACAGGAAGCTGAAACCCCACGTAGTGTTCTTGAAGAAATTGGACTGACATAACTCTCCTCCCTTGTTGATGACTTCTTGTGGCATTTCACACACTGTAGATGGTCACTCCCTTCATGTCCATGTTAGCTAATGGTGTAAGATGATGTCTTGTCAGTATTACTGTTTTGCTAAGCCGCTTCATTCATGCCTACACAATTTTTTTAAAGGGAACTTTAGTTAATTAAGTGATAAGGGACTTAAATATGAATTAGAACGGTGCAGAAAAAGATCCTTTTCTGGATATCTTAAGGTTTAAAGGTCAGTTTCTCTTAATCTGATTATGTGCACATATGAAAATGGCACATATACATGTAAAATCAATCAGGCAGTATACATTTATTAATTACTGCATTTGACAAAGGAAACTCTTAAATTATAATGTGAAACCTGGTTTTATGAAACCAAAGACTAGTGCAGCATTTCAGTATATGTAAAAAAAAAAAAAAAAAAAAAAAAAAAAAAAAAAAAAAAGGGAATTGACATGTCACATATCAAATGAATGGAAACTTAACTTCGTTGAAACTTTAAAAAGCAAATTTCCTCCAAAGACTTGTATTGGAAATTACATTTTTTTTTTTTTAAAAAGGAATACAGATTATTTTTAATGACTAAATTGGAATACTTCTTACACTAAAAATTATTTCTTAGGCATTCTGAATCTGGGATGAGAAACAGGATTGTTTCACAATAGTAAGCACATAATTTTTAAGGCCAAGGCACATTTGACTCCTGAGATGAATTTTTTTGTGGTCATAATCACATACTTAGTTGTTTTTGATGCCCCAAAATAAAGTGAGAATGTTAATTTTCCAGGAATTCTTCATAACAGTATCTTACAAAAAACATGTTGCTGTCTTCACAGTGTTATGTGTAAAAAGTCATTGTTTAAAGCATGAATATTCCCTCTGGGGTACTTGTTAAAGCCAAATTTATTTTGCTTCCCTCCACTTAGAAGTGCTGCACACTTTACAGCAACTTCCTTTCTTTCCATGGCACTGCCTAGTTAACAGAAGTCTTATAAAAATTTAAAAAGACACGTTTCCTATAAAAAAGTGAGAGTTAAATGAGGTAAAATGGCATTAGTTGGCTCTATTTTTTAAAGCTATATAATTGTTCAGCGTCACTTTTCTAAGTACTTATACATATCTAAACATGTCTTCACGGTTTATATTTTCACTTGTATATGCTGGGCTGGATTAAGCTTTGTTGTGATTGTGACCAATATTCAGGCCACGTGAGCACTGTCTTATCACATCGCCAATTAGTTGTAATAAACGTTCAACGTACAAACACTGGAGTGTGTTTTTATCTCTTTCCAAGTTTGTCAAACTATGGAGAGCTGCTGAAGGAAGAATTTCTAATTTTTTTTCAGTAAAATGTTGAAAATTCCCCTCCATTTGAATATGGTGGTTGTTATAAGCACACACAAGATACATGGTGGAAGATCTTCTGAGTCTTCATGTACTTCATTAAAAACTAACGTGGATTCCATGCTACTGAGAGCTTATCTACACATTTATTTTCAATCAATAAATGCTGCTTTTAAAACCTTGATGCAGTTGACTTTTCTACTCTTTCTGAATGAACAACTTAGATTATTACTCAAAAGGTATTTCAGATCAACTGGATTCCTCTTACCCCCTTGTGAACTGAAGGTGCTAGCACATGCAACAGAAAGGGACTAATATTTGCAGACTGTACTACCTAATCTATGCAACAAATCAAATATATGGTTATCATGATAGTTAAGGGACCTCCTATTACTACAGATAGGAAATGTTACATTCTAAAACTGGGATATTTAAGAAGGAGGCAGGAACTACCATCAAATTAAGTTGCTAGTTTATTGGAAAAAAAGACATTTATAGGTTTAAAAAGCCTCCGACATGCAGCTAGCTATTCACTGAAAACAGGCCTGTGGGCTTCTGCCAGCAATGTATAGTTGGAATTTTTGAAACATAAATAGTAATCAGGCAATATATACAAAAAACATTAATAAATTTTCAAGATGGACATTTATCAGGATAATGAACCAGTCAGTGGTTTAAAAACTTCCTGCCCTTCTACCCTGCCTATTAATATTTGAGGGGAAAGTCATCAACATCTCAGTTGTCTTGAGCTCAAGATGGTGGTGGTTTTCTTTCTTATCTTCCATGATCTATTAAGACTTCAGCTTTGCAGACCACATTTAATTGCATATATCTTGACTGTACTTAGAAAAGCATTAAAAAATACTGAATTTAATGATAATTACTCGGCATTACTGAAATCAGTAGATAGTTCTAGGTCAATCATTTTCAGGGTGAAGCAGGCATTTAGAGTCTGGAACAAATCCAACGTTTTAAAGTGAAATTATCCTGGACCACATGCATGATTTCTTTTATTGACTACACATTAAAGGACTCTCATCCTTAACAGATACCATGCAGAAATCCCAATTTTGAGGAAACTTTCTTCCTATTTAAATTTCGTTAACGTTTCAGTATTTTATGTATGTTTTAAGTCCTTATTCCCAAATCTCAAATTGACAAATGTCACATACTCCAAAATTCAAGATCCCAAGTATGTCAATGGAAAGAAAGTTACAAAAAATTGATAAAGCTGGGGAGCATCTTATTTATGATCTGAAATCTAGGTATAATATTTTGTCTGAAGCTTTTTCTGCATTAGGTTCTATTCTCTGACCATTCTGTTATGATTTTTATACCAGGATTGCTTTCACACTAGGCATATTTAGTACCAATGACCCTAATATTCCTGGAAATGACAAAAATAAACTTTACTCCTATATAAAGAACTTTCCAACACACTATTTTAAAAAGTACACCGTGACAGCCCCCAGCTGAAGAGTAGGAGGAAAAAAATGGACTTTGCCCATCAGTACTTTAAAACTGAGAAAGTGAACTTTAAAGCAAAAAAGCTGTTCAGCTATTACATACAGACAAATCCAATAGATTATTAATAAAAGGCCAACAAGCAGGGCGCAGTGGCGCTCACCTGGTAATCTCAGCTATTCAGGAGGCTGAGTCAAGAGGATCACTTGAGCCCAGGAATTTGAGGCTATAGTGCACAATGATCATGTGAACAGCCACTGCACTCCAGCCTGGGCAACATAGCAAGACCCTGTCTCTAAAAAAAGGGGTAGGGGGCAAGCAAGAATCAAAAAACATTAAATATGTGAACACATAAAATGTATCAAATTGGTAAGGATTAAAATTACTCAGCATTGTGGGAACAGTGAAGTTTATTGTTGACATAATTTTTTTGTAGTCTTCTGGCAGGCAACTTGGAAATATTTTAGTATTCATCTCCTTGATACAATGTATCCTAAGGAAATGATCAAAAACATGTGGAAGTATTTAAGAAAATCCATCACAGGATTGTTTTCAGCACAGGATTCTTTAATAGTACAAAATTAAACATCTAACAATGAGGATATGGTTGAAAAAACTGATAGATCCATATTGTGCAGTGAATAAAACGAAGAATAGGGCTTGATGAAATGTGACAATGCTTCTTGTGAATAAAAGCATATTCAACTGCATTCATATATGTTCTTTGTGTAAAAAGATGTGTACATAGGGCTGGCTGTGGTGGCTCACACCTATAATCCCAGCCCTTTGGGAAGACAAGGTGGGAGGATCACTTGAGCCCAGGAGTTCAAGACCAGCTTGAGCAACATGGCAAAACGCTGTCTCCACAAAAAAATGTTTAAAAATTAGCCAGGTGTGGTGGTGTGTACCTTGTAGTCTCAGCTACTTGGGTGGCTGAGGTGGGAAGATCACCTGAGCCCGAGAGTTTGAGGCTGCAGTGAGCTATGATCATGTCACTGCTCGTGAGAACCTCTCTCTAAAAAAGAAAAAAGAAAAAAGTGTACACACGAAAACAATGCTCCAATGTTTAGTTCGCTCTCAGGGTTAGGATTACAAGTAATTTTCATGTTGTTATTTATGTATTTTATGTTTTCTATACTAACCATACTTCATGATTATAAAAGAATAAAAAATATTTTTAAATAGAATTTCAGGCTACATAGGGTTCAGCCAGACTTGCAAACCCGTCTGCGTTCATAGCCTTCTATCCGAGTATGTAGCAACCATAATAAATAAGATATACAATCATTTAAGAATAAAACTAGTTTATTTAGATTTGGGACTCTGAACAGTTCTGTCTTTATTACCCGACCTCCTCCTGCCACGACTTCGGGACCTAGAGGAACTTTGGCTCCGGCTGCGGCGGCTCCTGCGGCTCCGGCTCCGGCTCCGGCTGCCCCGGCCGCGGCTGCGGTCCCTGCTGCGGTCCTTATTTCTTCCTCTACTTCGTGAATTGTGCCTCTCCCGACTCTTTGACGTGCGTTTGTGAGATTTCTTCCCCCTGTGACTACTCCTTTTCCTCTCGGATTCCCCATTTCTTTTGTAGGAGTGGTCTGGACTAGGGTTTCTCCTTCCCCGCAGCCTGCTGTAGTAGTCGTCGTGGTGACCCATCCTCTCCCTCCTTTCGGAGTTCTTACCAAAGGAGGAGCCAGTCCGATCTGGAGACAAGTAGATGTCTCTATTAGCTTCCCAGAATTCATTGTTGGGATTTCTGAACACATGAAGAAAGTTGCAGTGCTTTCCTCTTGGACACTGTTGTATTTCAAATAACCCTGCAAGGGCACAGTGATGAAACAGCACTTATCACGGCATATTCTGAAGATGCTACTTTATCCTTTTCAGAAGGTACATTTCTGATGTTTGGATACGCTAGAACTATTTTCTACTGTGTATTATGTAAAAGGGGCTTACATAAATTGATGTCATAATTTGGTTCCCACAATTTCAAACATGCTCTAACAAATGACACTCTGAAAGGTAACAAATCAGAAGTTTTCATTAAGCAGAACAGCCCGTGCCCTACTGGATTATGGTGCAGACTGCAGCTGAACAAATGGTGACCACGCTCTCTTCCAGGTTTCACCTTCCCTGATTAACATCAAATAGCCAGCTCTTTGGGTCCCTGTGGTAGCATGGTTTGATGGCATGGAGGTGACAGGCCAGAACCACTGGTCAAAAGAGAAGGCCTGGCCAGGCGCGGTGGCTCACACCTGTAATCCTAACACTTTGGGAGGCTGAGGCGGGCAGATCACCTGAGGTCAGGAGTTTGAGACCAGCCTGGCCAACATGGCGAAACCCCACCTCTACTAAAAATACAAAAATTAGCTGGGCGTGGTGGCGGGCGCTTGTAATTCCAGCTACTCAGGAGGCTGAGGCATGAGAATCACTTAAACCCAGGAGGTGGAGGTTGCAGTGAGCCGAAATCATGCCACTGCACTCCAGCCTGGGTGGCAGAGTGAGACTCACTCTCAAAAAAACAAACAAAAAAAACAAAAGAGAAGGCCTATTAAACATGGAGGAGTCTATATTTTGTTTACACTTTAAGATTATAAACATTACACTAATGCTTCAAATTCACTAAATGCTTTTAATACAGAAGACTCCTATCAAAGATAAAATCTATTCGAACAATTTTGAGATCTTTGGGGTTCTCAAACGTTTTTTAAAAGCAGTAAATTCCCCAGATATGCACAACAGTTAGAAGTGAAATACCTCCGTACCACACACTATAGACAAAAATTAACTCAAACTGCATCCAAGACCTAAATGTTAAGAAATGAACTATGACTCTGAAGAAAACATACAAGTAAATCTTTGTGACCCTGGGCTAAGCAATGTCATCCTAGATGTGACACCAAAAGCACAAACAAAAAAATAGGTAAACTGAACTTCATCAAAATTTAAAACTTGTATTTCGAAAGAACATGAAGTAAAAAGACAACCTACAAAATGGGAGAAAATATCTGCAAATCATATTTGTGACCAGGTACTTGTATGGAGAATATACCAAGAACTCTTACAACTCAATAATAAAAAGACAAAGAACCTAGTTAGAAAATGGGCAAAGGATCCAAACAGACATCTCCCCAAAGAAGACAAACAAATGGCCAGTAATGAGAAGATGCTCAGTATCTTTAGTCAATAAGGAAAAAATGAAGCTTTTTTTTTTTTTTTTTTTTTTTTTTTTTTTTAAATGAAATAGTCCCCTGCTTTGGAGGAGTCAAGGCCACACTCAGAAGCTCCTCACTGAAATCACACTGGATTCCCAGGAACTGACAAAAGTAGCTGCCTTTATGCAGTAAACAATTCCATCTCTTTCTTCCCCCCGAGTCTTTAAACTTCAAGTGTAATGGTTCTTCTAGTTTCCCTTAGCAAGGGATCCTAAAATCTTTCTTCTCCCTTCATAAATGGTTTCAAAATGACAGCATCCAGGAAGACAAGCCTGCCAAAGATTCTGTTAAGCAGGCATGTGTAGAGCAAAGAAACGTAAGTAAAGGGTAAGGTAAGTGCTCCCCAGAGGCATTTAGAGTTCATCTGTTTTCACCTGGGGAACAGCCCACTGAGAGAAATCACAGCATAACTAGGCCTTCAAAACTGCTGGCTACTCTCTGCACAAGACTGGATCATTTCCTGATTGGGTTGCCACTGTCCGATGTCAGTCTGACTGCATGCATGTTTAACTGATCCCAAGCCTACGCTTAGCCTCTAGGGCACAGAAGCATGTATTCCAAGTAAGGCAGGCAATGCTGTGAGTAAGGTAATGTAGGTGGTGATGACAGAAGATTCATTAGGGATAAAGATGGAAAGAAAGAAAGAAACAAACAGCTCAAGTGAGGTGAGCCAATGAACAGAAAATACCTCTGAAACTGCAACAAGGGAAATGGGGCTTCCACAGACGTAACTCCTTAGGCTTCCTGATTTGTCAGACACAGAGCCCAGGACTGAAGATTGGAGGACTGGAATTCTAGCCCCAGCTCTGTCACCAATACATTGTGACCTCAATCACTTCATCTATCAAGTGACTCATGAGGTCGGTTACAGATCTAAACTGTGGCGTTCTTTATATAAAGTTCTCTGCTCATCTACTGTGTGAGGCAAAAAGCTATGCCTCAGCACTTTAAAATACTGGGTTTTCCCCCAAAGAGTATCCCTTTATATAGCAGTGGAACAATTGAGGAAAAAAATCATCACTTTGTCTTTTACCACAAATCGCCATTTTCCACCGGGTCACTGGGCAGAATTCACACTGCAGCTGTCGTCCCGCATACCATCGCCCGTTAAACAGAGAAAGGGCTGCTTGGCATTCTTCTTCCCTTTAAACCAAAAACCAAATGATACGCTTTACAGTAACTTCCTAATATGTAGATTCGCCCGACTATTAATTAATCCCGTTATTAATTTATTGTAGGACCACCAAGTTCACTGATTTTGTACCTAGGGAAGAGTCATTAAAATAGTCAAGCTCCCGAAGCTCACAGTTTATTCAGGAACCCTTTTTACTAACCCTCGGAGAGGTTTCAATGCACGGAAATTGGCTTGAACGAAAGCTTCTTAATCCAAAAGACTGGACCATTAAAAATGCAGAAGTGTTTTCCATTGTTAGGGCCTATTCTTTCTCAGATAGGATTGCTGTTCTTCTTATTACGCTGGGTAATTTAACCCATTAGCCATAGTATGGCCTAGGCAAACAGCAAGATAAGCAGAAATGATTCAGTAATTGCTCTCTTAGCTGGTCAAATGCACACTAAGATGATTTTGGGCTTCAATCTCTGGCTCTTTCACTATAAATGCTTTTATGTTCTCTATTCTAGTTATCCCTTTTTAGTTTGTATTTTAATTATTAAAATTATGAGTAATAATATAACCACATTGTAAAACATTCAAAGCTATGTAAATATACAAAGAATGAAATATAAATGTATTATTTTTTCTTTTTGAGATGGAGTCTCACTCTCACTCTGTCCCCCAGGCTAGAGTGCAGTGGTATAGTCATACCTCACTGCAGCCTCGACCTCCTGGGCTCAAGTGATCCTCCTGCGTCAGCCTCACAAATAGCTGGGTCTGCCAGCACATGCCACCACATTCGGCTAATTGTTTTATTTTTTGTAGAGATGAGGTCTCTCTTCAAGTGATTCTCCTGTCTCAGCCTCCCGAGTAGCTGGGATTACAGGTGGCTGCCACCACACCTGGCTAATTTTTTGTATTTTTACTAGAGATGGGGTTTCGCCATGTTAACCAGGCTGGTCTTGAACTCCCGGCCTCAAGCGATCCTCCCACTTCAGCCTCCAAAAGTGTTGGGATGACAGGTGTGAGCTACCATGCCCAGCTTATGTTATTTTCACATCCATTCTATATTTCTGTTTCAACTCTTAATATTTAAGTTTTAAATATTTAGATTTATTTTAATTCTAATTTTATTTAAATGTTTTAAAATATATGAAAGCTGGGCCAAGTGTGGTGGCTTATGCCTGTAATCCCAGTACTTTGGGAGGCTGAGGCAGGTGGATCGCTGGAGGTCAGGAGTTCAAGACCAGCCTGGTCATCATGGTAAAACCCCATCTCTACTAAAAATACAAAAAATTAGCCAGGCATGGTGGCAGGCACTTGTAATCCCAGCTACTCAGGAGGCTGAGGCAGGAGAATCACTTGAACCTGGGAGGTAGAGGTTGCAGTGAGCTGAGACCACGCCACTGCACTCTAGCCTGGGCAACAAGAGCGAAACTCCATCTCAAAAAAAATAAAATAAAAATAAAAACATTAGAAATAAAATATATGAAAGTTATATATCCAGTGGAAAAATCCCAGACATCAACAGAAACAGAACAACAAACTGTGACAAATCAGGAAGACATTCACAAGCAGAGTACTTACGACTGGTACTGAACATACACATTGCCCCTCAGGTGAGGCTCCAGATTGCAGCTGACCTAGGGAGCAATGAAGAATGCCATCATCAAAAATTCAGGAAAAGAAACCAGCCATTCAGCAAACGTTTGTCCAGGCTAACGTTCCCCAAAGCAGTTACCAATCAAAGATTCCAAAACAGAGATATGGCTGACTCTGGCATCTATTTAAGGCGTACTTGGCACATGGCAATGTGCCTGATCCCTGTTGGTCCAAGTCTGTTTTTTCCCACAAATATGAAACGTTTCACACATCCATAAAAATACAGAAGATATCAATCAGCCTATATATACACTACCCAGATTTAACACTAACGTTTTCCACTTTTGAATGAGAATTTTTACATATGTAAAACATTAAAGACCCAGTTGAGGCCCTTCTATCCCATTCTTCTCCCTCCTCCATCACAAAGGTGAACGCTCTCCACAGGTTGAGTGTAGCCTTCACATTCCACACACACACACACACATTACATACATAGACCTACACAGACACAAATACAAATACACAGATACAGGCATATATACGTATATCATATGCATGCCAAAACCCACACATATGTATCATACATAGAAATGTCTATTATTTATAATCGGTATACACATATGTATGTATACATATGCAAAGAAACAGGTAATATATATTGATAAACAACATATAGTGTTGCTTTGTATGTTTTAAAATTTTATAGAAATAGTATTTATTCCATATTCTTTTTTCAAGATGTAGTCACATAAACTTAACTACTGTATACTGGATATACCAAAAAATAAAACTTATCTACTCCTCTAGAATGATGTTTTTTCAAGATGCTTCCAGTTGTTCAGCCACAAAGAGTACCGCAGTCAGCATTCTTAAACAGGTCTCTGTGGGTATAAAGATCTTTCTACTGTGCATAGCCAATTTATGGGTTACACGTACCTTCACTAGGTATTGACAAACTGCTCTCTGAAGTGGTTTTACTAATGTACACATCCTCATCTACTCTTGGTATTAATAGAATTTATAACTTTTTGCCTGATAGGTGTGAATATCATCCCATTTTCATATGTACTGTTCCTATTACTAGTTAGGTTAAATATTTGATCATTTGCCTTCAACGATGACAAATCTGATTTGTTTTTAGATAATAGTATATAAAAAGGTCCTCAAATATTCATACTAGTGTTTAGCATTTATGTTCAAAATGAATCTATAATTTTACAAATTTGTCCCAGAGTATTTTTCTTAGGGTATCCAAAAACGAGCAGGATCCATACTCAATGACAATTTGTAACACCACCCTTAGAAGGAAGAAGAAAAGGCCTCGGGAGTCCATGTCAGCTGTGCAAGCTAGGGTGAGAGAACTCTAAACAAAAGAAAAAATACGTTGTGGTGGTTGTGGTTTGTGGGTGCAGCCTGTTGCAAGTAAGGGTGCAATTTCCATGAACTACTCTGAAGTTCTGAAAGCAGCCCTCCCACTACCACTTCACAGAAGCAGTATAATCAAGAAACCCTACGAGGAAAACCGCTGATGTAATCCAGTCCCCTCACTTTCAGGATAAGGAAAAGGCAGGAAGAAGGGGCAAGGCCAGTCAAACCACATGGCCTCCTTGTCCAATGCTTCTAACATGGTACTGTGTGGGTGTGACCAGGTAGTTCCACTTTAGCAGTTACTGCTCGTGCTGACAAGTAGTGTGAAGACAGAAAGGCATATGCCCCAGAAACAAAGGTTAAGGAGGAAAAAATAAATAAAAAAGAATTTTTAAAAATATTGAAATCAGTTGATAGAAGTATAGCCTTCAATGTCAGGAATATCTTTGTTTTTTGGGGGGGGTGTTCCAACTTTTCATCATTTGCAACTTGCAGGAAAAAATTCACAGTATTATTCCTGTCTTTTCCCAAATTATGGGACAATTTCCCTGCCTTACCATAACCAAGGCATTCCAGTTCAGATCTGACGAAATCACAGACAAGGCAGGAAGCTTCACCCTGTTAGAATTCAACGAATGGGTCCTGGGAGCAGCAGAGATTACATCTGGCTTTACCCTTGCATTAAGGAATATTTTAAAATAATTATGTGTCATCTGGATGCCTTTTTCACCAACTATGCTGCATCACAGACCATGGTTTGTATAATATTATATTCAGTATTGAAAGTATCCAATGAATAAAAACAATGTAAAAAAAAGCAGTGGAGGAGGTGGTGGAATCTAGGTTTATGTGGTTTATGTTCCTGTGTGGCTCCAGAAGAACATACACCTTGGGTGGAAGCTAAGTTGGTACTGTCAACACAATGAACCAACAAACTTAGTGAGTGAAGCCACCTACAGAGGAAGGAAGGGAATGCACCGTTTGTCACATGCAGCTTCTAAGTGAAGGACTGGATGGCTATGTGCAGGGGACCTGATACAGAGAATGCATGTGCTGGAAAAGAACTGGAGCACAAAGCTACCAAGTAAATGAAAGATCCGTTCCAATCTAGACCCCTAGCATTCAGGAAATACCATGCTAATACATGTTTCTGATTTCATGTGGTATTGACACGACATTGGCAACGAGGTAGGGAGTGGAAAGAGAGAAAGAGGGAAGTCACATTTACAGAGTGTCAGCATGCCTGACCCCAGCTGAGCCTGTGTCCCAGCTCTCTTGGGCCATTAAGTACTGCAGGGTGAAGCAAACCAGTCCCCTCCTCCACACGTATGCCCACCTTGAACTGAATCACTTTCCCCACGTTCTTGAACTCGGGCAACACATCCTCGTAGAAATCTAGGAACTGCTGGTAGGTTTCTTCCTCGCTGTACTCCAGGCTTGCATCAGGGTCATAGTCATCCCTTCTGCACTGCTCCATTCCAAATGTTGTAAACATGCTCTTAATAAGAAGGGTAGGACTGGATGTTGGGAAATTATGTTTACGTGAACATCTGCATATGAAAGAAAAACTTAAATTCACTAGACCAATAGTTGAAAATTACACACAAAACACCTGCTTTAGACTAGGCGTGGTGGTTCACGCCTATAATCCCAACACTTTGGGAGGCCGAGGCGGGCGAATCACCTGAGGTCCAGAGTTTGAGACCAGCCTGGCTAACATGGTGAAACCCCTATTCTACTACAAATACAAAAAATTAGCCGGGCGTGTTGGTGTGCGCCTGTAGCGCCTATAATCCCAGCTACTTGGGAGGTTGAGGCAGGAGAATCGCTTGAACCCGGGAGGCGGAGGTTGCAGTGAGCTGAGATCGCGCCATTGCACTCCAGCTTGGGCAACAAAAGCGAAACTCCATCTCAAACAAAAAACAAACAAAAACAACACTGGCTTTAAATTTTGAGATAGAAACTCATGCAATTTAGTTGTTTTGACTTAACTGAAAGAGAATAAGCCCCACTCAGATGCCAAGTTTCAGCGCTTAAGGGGATTTTTTTTAAGTGCTGAAACTTGGCACTTGCTGTTTTAATGCCAAGTTGGAAACATTTCAAAGTTCATATACCATTCAGCTGCCTTTGAATGAAGTTCAGGAAGCCTATACATAGGGGAAAAGAAGGCCTGCTGATTGGTGTGACAGGATGTGGTGATAGGCATGAAGATGTCACATGCGGGACTGCTGAGAGGAAGGTGGGAAGTAACAATGCAATCCTGGTTCTGTACAATCGTCAGTGGACTCCATGTTTACACAATATAGTAATCCAAGAATTTCCAGTTAATGAAGCAATTCAATCTGATCTGTGTATAGCATCTTGTAGCTTTCGTGGCATTTTGACATTTTTCCCCTCTGGTCCTTATATCCCTTTAGGACAGTGGGGACTAGTATTTTCTCCACTTTGCAAAGAAGGAAGCTGAGGCCTAGAAAAGCACACTTGCCCAAGTCATATGGCTTGGAAGAGAGGGATCCAAGACATCTGCATCAATCTACTATCTGGTGCCTGTCCATGATAGGGTGTAATAAATATAATTTGTTTTTGAGACAGGGTCTTGTTCTGTCATACAGGCTGGAGTGCAATGGTATGATCATACTTCACTGCAACCTTGAATTCCCCGGGCTCAAGTGATCCTACTGCCTCAGCATCTTGAGTAGCTGGCGCATGCCACCATGCCCGGATAACTTTTTTATTTTTGTAGGGACGGGGTCTCGCTATGCTGCCCAGGCTGGTCTCGCACTCCTGGCTTCAAGTGATCCTCCTGCCTCAGCCTCCCAAAGCTCTGGGATTACAGGTATGAGCTACCACACCTGCATCATTTAATTCTTATTTAATGAAGGTGGCTAACCATTATGAAGAACAATTTTCTTTTCATAGTTTAAACTGGACCAAGGCTAAGCTGACTAGGCTGTACCTGAGTAATATTTCAAAAATCCTTCATATGAGTTTACTTTCTTACTTCCTTCCTTCTCCTAACATGCAATGAGGAGGAAAAATGTAGTTCAAGGTTCCAAATAAACAAAATTTTCCTGGTTAGGTTGCTAGTCAAAAATTGGTAAGAAAAAACTTTTTTTTTTGCTGGGGGAAGTCCACAGAATTTAAGAAGAAAGAGAGTTGAAGAATAGGACATGTTGGAAAAAAACAACACTGGTCCTGAAATGACTAAATGTTTAATCACACTCACTCTCCACATCTGTAATGTCTATCTAAGCACCTGCTGAGATAATGCTTACAGAATGCCCAGCATACACCATGCTCAGCTCAGAAATGCTTAATCAGTGTTCATTAATGTGAAATTTTCTATTTTCCAAATGACCTCCTGGATTATTCAATTAGAGACCTTGCAATTAGATCCCTCTTCCCAACTACTGACAGAACAAAGAGCAAAGACTCAACCTGGCTGGCAACACTCACAGTGAATCAAAATGTTATAAGTATGAAGCATGCACAGAATTAAACAAGGAACCAATTTAATGAGGTTAAAATTCTGCTCAAGGGATTCTTAGATCTGAATGAACTTGGCTCTAGTTCCCAGGATGTCAAATAAGCATTTGTCAGTTTTGGAATAGAACTGAAGTCCCTGTCTGGGGAAAAATCCCACCTGGCCTAAAGACAGTCCTTACAATCTAAGTGTATACAAAAGGCCAGCCCTAGAGCTTTTACCGAAAACTCAGCTAAGAGAAGTGACATTTACGAAGGCAGTCTAAAGCTGCGGTTCCAAGCCTGTGTGGTTCTCAGAATTACCTGGGAAGAACTGAGATTTCTTACTTCCTACCCTAGACCATCTGATCAGACCTCAAGGGGTGGGGGACCCATATTTTCAAAGTAGCTCCCTACCTGGTCCTGAAGATCAGCCATATTTGGGAACCACTGGTTTCGGGCATACTATTTACCCATTATTCTGATACTTAAGTCAGTTTGCTGCAAAAACCCACAGTTGTTGGATATTACCTTAGGCCAAGAATGGCCAATAAATGGTGCGGGTATCCAAATGCCCCCTCAGGTATAGCTAACTGACTACTCCTCTTTTTCTTCTTCTCAAGGAAGTACTCCTGGTACCCACTACCTTTGTCCTACATAGAATCCCCGCATTGCACATTAAAGTGAAGCTGCAATCATTGATCGAAGGTCACTGCAAGAAACATTCTCATGAAAATTACATATGCAACTGTTATAAAGCATCTATTCAAGTTATTGTCCACCTTCCTATTTAATGTCTTTGTAAAATATTCCATGGGAGAAACCTTTAGAATTGGGTGCCAGGGAAATTTTTGTCTTTCTAGAGATATCACTCATTCTTCCTTTTTGGTAAGAATTACAGCTTATTATCTGCTTGAGATGCATTCAAATACGGAGAAATAAAAACCTGGAGAAAATAATTCACTTTCTCTTCCTTTCCTTGCTTTCAATTTCCTTTACTTTCTTTAATTTAATGCACCTTCTTTAAATCACTTTTGGAAGTAAGTGAGGTATAAATAGACCACTAAGTTTTACCTTCCATTAGTAATTATTACCTTTTAGGAGAAAAACAAACAGATTCCCCTCAAAGCTGTGACTCCAAAAATTACCAATTCCACCATGGCTCTAGAATTGAACTCTGTACTAATTACAAAAACAACCAACCAAAGAAATGCTTAGATTATGGGAGTGTTCCTCTGATGGTCTGACAAAACTTAACGACAGAGCAGAATGGCTGTACGATCTGGAGCAAGTCACCGAGGCTCTCCATAAAAGGGGAACGGAGCAGTCTACTTGTCTAAAGGGATGGTGCTAGATTTTGTAACTGCTAATTTCGCAGAATTTCATGTCACAACTTATCACCTGAATGATGAAAATCTCCACATTGCTCTCATACTTTGATAGTTGTGATGGTAAAATTTCATATGCCTATGAAAACTGTGAGAAATGTTCGCAAACTAATTTGACCACTGTCCATATTTCCTTGAAATGACTTGAGGAGAGATGGGGTCTGAGAGCATGACGGGCCATTCCCTCTTCCCACAAGGAAGGGCCTGTCAACCAAGTTCTCGAAATCGTTTAAGACATCTCCCCTCCTCTCACTTTTGCCCAACAAAAGGAGAATCAGGCCAGGCGCAGTGGCTCACGCCTGTAATCCCAGCACTTTGCGAGGCCGAGGCAGGCAGATCACCAGGTCAAGAGATCGAGACCATCCTGGCCAACATGGTGAAACCTCGTCTATACTAAAAATACAAAAAAATTAGCCGGGTGTGGTGGCATGTGCCTGTAGTCCCAGCTACTCGGGAGGCTGAGGCAGGAGAATTGCTTGAACCTGGGAGGTGGAGCTTGCAGTGAACCGAGATCATGCCACTGCACTCCAGCCTGGCGACAGGGCGAGACTCCGTCTCAAAAAATAAAAATAAAAAAAAAAAAAAAAGGGAGAATCAAGAATCAGGCTACCAAGGGTCTTAAATTTAGAGAAAATGTTAGAGATAGATCCTATATGAGGGATCCTGCAGCTGGAAAACATTAAATGCAATTTGGTTCTACTACCCATGCAAATGTGAACTTACATGGAGTCTCAGTTGTCTCTGAAAGGTAATTCACAGTGCATTTTTCTTTAGTGGGAAGTTTTTTACACCAATCAATTATTACCATTTCTTGTTCAGATTAAGTGTATATTTGAGAAACACTTCTAAAGGTATCAAAGGGAATAAAGTCTCTTTCCTTTCCTTAGTTCCCAGTTTTTCAAGAGGAGGCTTTCTACTAATTAGAAGATCCTGTGACTCTTTTCACAGCCATTCCGGACATCTGCAATCCCACCTCTAAAATACAAAAGGACATACACACTCGACATTAGTGGCTCTCAATCCTAGGGCACACTAGAAACCCCTGAGGACATTTCGAAACTAAGGCCACCCAAGTCCCTGGTATTCTATTATTTATCTTTTTTTTTTTTTTTTTTTTTTTTTAAATAGAGACTAGGTTGCCCAGGCTGGTCTCAAACTCCTGAGCTCAAGCGATCTGCCTGCCTTGGCCTCCCGAAGTGCTGGATTACAGGTGTGAGCCACCGCACCTGGCCCTGATATTCTGATTTACTCAACTTGAGGTAGGACATAATTTTTTAAAGCTTTCTAGATGACTCTAATGTGCATCCAGGGTGAAGAACCACTGTTCTTAAAAAATGAAAAATGGTGGGAACCTTAAATTCAAAAAGAAAAAGAAAAGAACCATAGAGAAGGATATATTTTCAAAGAAGAAGAAGAAAAAACCTCACAACATGAATACTTTTATGAATAAAGTAAAGCTGACAGATGACATATGGTTTCTGATTAACTACATCTGCATTTTACTATTCATATCCCTTTTCAGGATTAATAGGATGTTAACGTTATGATTAGATCTTCTCTTCTGCAGAATATATGGTGATAATTATTAGATTTTGTCTCAGATGGACTCATTCACCATTAGGAATTATTTACCCACTTTAAGTTGGTCATTCATAAACAGGCCAAATTATAAAAATCACCATTACCTGGCATATAATAGGTGTTCAAATACTTGCTAAATGACTGAAGAGATCAACACTAGATTTCCACATGAATGTCTTCTTTCAAAAACATTGACCCAAAAGGGGCAGGGAACAAGAAGAGTGTCTCACAGAATAACAGCAAGAGTCACAATAATGCAAACGTCAGCAAGCACTCCCGGGGCCCTGTTCTACGGGGCTGTGCGCTCATTTCAGCCCCACAGCCCCCTCAGAAAGATGAGACTATGTTTAATCCCATTTCATAGATGAGAGAATGAAGGCACACAGAGCTTAAGAAACTTGCACAGAGTGGCAGCCACTGAAGCCCGTTTTTGCAGCCAGCGGCCTGTACCTGAGTCTGAGCACACTCACTGACAGGAGAAATGAAAATACTTTTACTCTCCTCATTTGGATCCTGTCTTTCACAGACATCCCTTCACACATGCCAAGTTTTTGTTTGTTTGTTTGTTTTCTTTTTTGAGACAGGGTCTTGTTTTGTCACCCAGGCTGGAGTGCAGTGGTGCGATCATAGCTTACTGCAGCCTGGAACTCCTGGCACATGCCAAGTTTTAAAAATTAAAAGCCTGTTTTGGGGACAGTGTTTGCCCTTCAAAAGATAAAGCCGAGCTGCTCCAAGCTCTCGAAATATATTATTTCCCCATCCCAGTTGTGCACCATGGACTAATGCAAGCTCAGGAAGAAACCGACAAGCAAAGTGGCTTCCTAAAGATGTGGAATGCGAAGGAAGCACCCTCAGAGAACTAGGCTAAGCCCACCCAGGGAACAAGGATAGAGGGAACAGGGATGGTCAAAGCAGAGGATGATCAGCTGGGAAAACGAGAGCAGCAGCAAGAAAGCAGCAGATGTCTGACGACGGACATTTTAAATGAAAGCCTGCGCCTCCCCCAAAAGGAGAACTCACAAACTTCAACATTTTCAATCACTCCATTCTGACATGATAAAACAAAATTAGTTACCTATCTCCAAATCTGCACGCTCCTGTTTTACTGTAGAAGGGACAGTTGGCTCGATCCTTCTCCATGACTCTGAAATCCACGGGTGGTTCTGGGTTTTGCCATGTGGTACCATTTTCCAACTGTTGAAAATAACCATGACTTTACTGCTGGAGTAAAAACCCATGAAAGACGAGATGTTTCAAAGTCTATTAAAATATTTTCCTCAAAGACAAACATGGTTTCATTTAAGAATGCGAACATTTAAGTTGTAACAGGCGATGAAGACTTTACAAACTGTCCTGAGACACGAGCTCCATGCCTCTCTTGGCTCCTGGTCACTTTCCTTTATCTGGTATCACTACTGCCACCAGGGGCCGCTGCCAAGGTTTCCATCCATTCTAAAAAGGGTCCAAGAAGGCCAGGCGCAGTGGCTCACACCTGTAATCCCAGCACTTTGGGAGGCCAAGGCGGGTGGATCACCTGAGGTCAGGAGTTCAAGACCAGCCTGACCAACATGGAGAAACCCCATCTCTATTAAAAATATAAAATTAGCTGGGCTTGGTAGCGCACGCCTGTAATCCCAGCTACTCAGGAGGCTGGGGCAGGAGAGTTGCTTGAACCCAGGAGGCGGAGGCTGCAGTGAGCTGGGATTGTACCATTGCACTCCAGCCTGGGCAACAAGAGCAAAACTCCGTCTCGAAAAAAGAAAAAAAAAGAGGCCGGGCGCGGTGGCTCAAGCCTGTAATCCCAGCACTTTGGGAGGCCGAGACGGGCGGATCACGAGGTCAGGAGATCGAGACCATCCTGGCTAACACAGTGAAACCCCGTTTCTACTAAAAATACAAAAACTTAGCCGGGCGAGGTGGCAGGCGCCTGTAGTCCCAGCTACTCGGGAGGCTGAGGCAGGAGAAGGGCGTGAACCCGGGAGGCGGAGCTTGCAGTGAGCTGAGATCCGGCCACTGCACTCCAGCCTGGGTGACAGAGCGAGACTCCGTCTCAAAAAAAAAAAAAAAAAAAAAGAAAAAAAAAGGGGGGTCCAAGAACTTATTAGGGAACCACCACATTCAGAAATAGAAGTTACTCTGATTCAAGGTAAACTGTCCACTGGAGGCTTACAGTATGTGATGTCGCTTAAACACACTGTAAGGACTCTAAACAAGTCCAGTCCACAGGGGTCATGAATACCATTTGTATTTCTTCATCAATAAAGTTTGTTGTTGTTGTATAAATCAAAGCATGACAAACATGATTCCAGATATCCAAACATGATCTGAGTAACCTACCACAAAACTAACATTACTGCAACTATTATTTCTAAGTAAACATTAATTGGTCTCAAATTCTCAATGAAAGGTTTTAAAAATACCTCATTTTCAGCCTGATCCAGCATCTTCTGCAAAGCTTCCTAAAAATGGTGCAAACATAGGACTAATGAAAACCCAGAAGTCAGGTCAGTCACATCTGGTTTCTCTGGTTAAGAATCTCAAGTGTAACAATTAAAACACACACACACACACACACACACACACGAGTACACACGTTCTAGTTTTCTTTTGAATCAAAGATCTTTTGAAAAGCTTTCAAACGATATATAGCTGAGACTTCTCTCTCTCTCTTTTTTTTTTGAGACAGGGTCTCACTCTGTCATCCAGGCTGGAGTGCAGTGGCGTGACCTCAGCTCACTGCAACCTCCGCCTCCCAGGCTCAAGTGATCTCCCACCTCAGCCTCCTGAGTAGCTGGGACTACAGTCACGCACCACCATGCCTGGATAATTTTTCTATTTTCTGTAGAGATAGAGTTTCACCATGTTGCCCAGGCTAGTCTCGAACTCCTGAGCTCAAGCAATCCACCCACCTCGGCCTCCCAAAGTGCTGGAATTACAGGTGTGAGCTACCATGCCCGGCCCATAGCTGAGACATTCTATTCAAATAGAAAATTTACTAGATCCCATTGCAAAATATTTAAAATAGTCTTATAAGAGTTTCAATAATAGTAATACTTAGTATATTTGAGTATATATACCATGTCCTAGTTTGTAAAAGGGAGTATTAGTGAATATAAAACACAATGCTAGGCCGGGCACGGTGTCTCACGCCTATAATCCTAGCACTTTGAGAGGCTGAGGTGGGTGGATCACTTGAGGTCAGGAGTTCTAGATCAGCCTGGCCAAGATGGTGAAACCCCATCGCTACTGAAAATACAAAAATTAGCTGGGTGTGGTAGCACATGCCTGTAATCCTAGCTACTTGGGAGGCTGAGACAAGAGAATCGCTTGAACCCAGGAGGCGGAGGTTGCAGTGAGCCGAGATCATGCTACTGCACTCCAGCCTGGGTGAAAGAGCAAAACTGCATCTAAAAAAACGAACAAACAAACAAAAAAACCCCAAACAACAATGCTAGATGAAATCATAAACATTTAGCAGAAGCTAAAATATGACATGACCAGTGGTAATTAGCACTTAGGAGAAAATTCTAACGTTTTAATAAGGCAAAGGAGGTTCTGTAATATGCCAGTAAATTTCTACCTAATTGGCATTTGAACAAGTTGTACCTATGTTTAACAGTCTTATCTTCCCTAGCCCCTTAAAGCATTACATAAGACTCGTATGTCTAGCTGCTTATTTGTGGTGCTTGAAACAGAACTCTTGTCCTCTACACTCCCCGGCCCACATCCACCTGAATGCTCCCTCAGTGAATAGCGCTGCCAGTCATCTGTCTATTCGGACTAAAAACCTAAAAATACGACTTGAATTCCCCTCTCTCTCTTTGTCCTCCCTCCCATTCAATCTACTAGCTAGAGTCCCACTGACTCTGCTTTGACACACCCCAAATCTGTGTACTTATCTTTATTTGGAATCGGAGGCCTTTTAACTGGTCACTGTTCCCCATTCCTCATTTTTTATAGTAAGTAAAAGTGATCTGTTAAAAAGGTCTGGTGCAGTGGTTCGTTCACACCAGCACTTTGGGAGGCCGAGGTGGATGGATCCCTTGAGGTCAGGAGTTCGAGACCAGCCTGGCCAACATGGTGAAACCCTGTCTCTACTAAAAATACAAAAATTAGCTGGGCGTGGTAGCAGGCACCTATAATCCCAGCTACTCAGGGGGCTGAGGCACATGAATTGCTTGAACCCGGGAGGCAGAAGTTGCAGTAAACAGAGATCACGCCACTGCACTCCAGCCTGGGCGACAGCGTGAGACTCCGTCTCAAAAGAAATTTTTTTTTAAAAGAATGATCTGTTAAAAGGTACAGATATAAATGAGATAGAGTCATTCCCTGCTTAAACCCCTTCCATGGCTTACCATTATAGGAAACATAAAATCCAAACTCCTCCTTCAAATCCAGGAAGCCCTACCTGATCTGACTCTGCTTACCCTCCACTACCCACCCTCCCCCAGCAACCTCCTCCACTTCCCTTCTCTCCTTTGGACTCTAGATTTCAGGCTCCCTGGCCTTTTTTCAGCCTTCAAGCTTCAGGCCTCTTCCCGCTGAGATCTCTCCACTCAGGTGTCAGCTCAAACATCACCTCCTCAGAAATTTCCTTGAGCAGGCAATCTATAGAAGCACAACTCTGTTCTCATTACTCTATCACATCACTCTGCTTTCTTTTTGCTTCTTTTTTTTTTTTGAGACGAAGTCTAGCTCTGTCGCCCAGGTTGGAGTGCAGTGGCTCAGGCTTGGCTCACTGCAACCTCTGCCTCCCGGGTTCAAGCGATTCTTCTGCCTCAGCCTCCTGAGTAGCTGGGACTACAGGCGCCCGTCACCACACCGGGCTAATTTTTTGTATTTTTAGTACAGACGGGGTTTCGCCACGTTGACCAGGCTGGTCTCGAACTCCTGACCTCGTGATCTGCCCGCCTCAGCCTCCCGAAGTGCTGGGATTACAGGCGTGAGCCACCACGCCCAGCCTGCTTTATTTCTTTATAGCACTTAATATGATCACATTTTGAATGATCTGTTTTGCTTACTCATCATCTTACACTCCCATATAAAAAACTAGCTCGATGAGAACAAAGACTGTGTCTTTCACTGCTGTCTCTGTCCACTAGCGAAGTGTCTAGCATACAGCAGAAACACATACTGCCGATTCTTTTTTATAAGCTTAGAATCTCTTTCATGTCCCTCATTTCTCCTTAATGTCTCACAGATTTCCTCTGAAACAAAAGCATTTAAAGGAAGCCTTAGCTGTTACCGAATTCCTGAAAGACCTCAGTTGAGGAACACTCTACTGTTAAAATAGGAATTAATTCCTCTCTATAAAAAAATGACAAGTTCCAAATAATTTTTCTTCCCCCTAAAAACCTAGCATGATCTTGCCTCATCTGGAAAGAAGTGCTCAAATAAAGGTGTTTAAAATCTGCATTGAAATTAACAGATGGCCTGAGATACAAAAAACAAAGATTGTGGAGGCTGCTTCTGCCCCATATTGACTACGATGTAGACACATGCATTTTTCCCAATTATAAGGTGATTATCCAATTTTATGCTATTTAAATTTAGCTATATTACAGAAAAGACAAATCCTGATGAATCAGTCAAGGGAAGATGAGCTGTGATACCTCAGAAATAAATATACTGTTAAGGCATAGCAGCAAAACATACCAAATAAATCTTTTAAAAAGAATCCTGAAAGATAGAGAAGATGCATACATACATATGCCTCACAGATTTTTTTTTTTTTTTTTTTGAGACAGAGTCTTGCTCTGTCGCCCAGGCTGGAGTGCAGTGGCGTGATCTCGGCTCACTGCAAGCTCCGCCTCCTGGGTTCACGCCATTCTCCTGCCTCAGTCTCCCGAGTAGCTGGGACTACAGGCGCCTGCCACTACGCCCAGCTAATTTTTTGTATTTTTCATAGAGACGGGGTTTCACCGTGTTAGCCAGGATGGTCTCAATCTCCTGACCTTGTGATCCGCCTGCCTCGGCCTCCCAAAGTGCTGGGATTACAGGTGTGAGCCACCGCACCTGGCCGATTTTTTTTTTTTTTTTAATAAGCAACTGTGTATTAGCTACAATTGTCTTCATAGCCTAAGTGGAAGAGGAAGTCAAGATTTAATACAAATAACAAAAACTATTTCCTAGTTCCTCAATATTTGAGTTCCTGATTTCTTTAAATCCCCTAATTCTTGCTGACATGTCGTAAAAAGTTCTCTTATGACCTAAATAAATGTGGAAACAAAACAAAATATTATTCTCTAAAGAAGTCAACTCACATACAGCAGAACCTCAGAAAAACACAAGTTGCTATAAAGCAAGCGCCAGCTGCCTGTTTCGTAAATAAAGCTTTCCCGGAACACAGACATACCCACTCATCTACATATTACTGATGGCTACATTCAGGGTACATTGGCAGAGTTGGATGTTTGCCACAGAGACCAAACCATAAAGCCTAAAATATTTACCATCTGGCCCTTTAAAACATTTGCCAATGCCCACTATAAAGGGTAAATAGGGTAAAGCTGAAGAAAACTTTAAGGAATCTGCCACTGCACGGACCCAAAGAAGAGAGTCAGAAGGGAACTCTGGTGTATGTCTAGACTGAAATATGATTCTTTCCAAACAAACAAATGAAGTGACAAGAAAAAAGAAAAAAAAAACCCAAACGCTGACATGCCTACTGCTTATTCTTCAAACTCATCACACAGCACATCCCAGGATAGGAATCACCTCTTTTTCTTTCTTCTCCTGTCGTTTCTGCTCCTCCTCTTCTCTCTCTTTCCTCTGCTGTTCTTCCCATTGTTCCTTTAACTTTCTCTTTAAAGGGGAAGAAAAAGTAACTTTGTTTCAGACACTTTTTCAAAACATTTCACATACAGGACACATAGATGAAAGACTTTTAAAACACTGGCATACTGAATAAGATCAGTTTTGCTTTTTTTAAAGTTCAAGATAGGCAACTCTTTGTTTTTTCTTTTTGAGATGGAGTTTCGCTCTTGTTGCCCAGGCTGGAGTGCAATGGCGCGATCTCGGCTCACTTCGACCTCCCAAGATAGGCAGCTCTTCATGAGAGTTATTATGGTGAAGTAATCAGTTTGTTCACTAGTTACGTGACTCCTACCGTACCTCTTGTTCTTCTTGCCGTTTTTTAGCCGCCTCTTCCTTTTCCTTCTTTATTCTGAATTCTTCTTGTGCCTTCTGCTCTCTTAGCAACCACTCCTCATGTAATCTTTGCCTATCAGTATAATGATGTAATCAGACAAAAGAAATGGGCATTAATCCACAAATACACACACACACGAAAGCAAAATGACACATTTTGGGATTGATTCAAATATCACGAAAGCTATTTTCTATTAAAGCAGTCAAGTGGGTGTAAGAGAACGAGAAGAGTAGAGCTTTTGGAAAAGCACCACGTGTCAGCAACTATCTTCCTAATGGGCAATAACTTAAAATCCCTCTTACATTTCATAGGTATATATGGCTGTGACATACTTTACAGAAAAAAAGGACACTATGACTTTCCCTCTAGACTGATCACAGTGACGTTTAGGTGCCAATAAAATGGGTAGCAAGTTTCAAAGCAGCATCTACCTTTTCGCATTCAGAAAGCATTTCCCTTCCTATTCTATGCAATTATTTTTATTTATTTATTTATTTTGAGACAGAGTATCGCTCTGTTGCCCAGGCTGGAGTGCAGTGGCGTGATCTTGGCTCACTGCAACCTCCGCCTCCTGGGTTCAAGTGATTCTCCTGCCTCAGCCTCCTGAGTAGCTGGGATTACAGGAGCCCACCACCATGCAAGGCTAATTTTTGTATTTTTAGTACAGACAGCATTTCACCATGTTGGCCAGGCTGGTCTTGAACTCCTGACCTCAAGTGATCCACCTGCCTAGGCCTCCCAAAGTGCTGGGATTACAGGTGTGAGCCACCGCACCCAGCCCCTATTCTTAAAAGTAGCAATTCCACGATGGCAGCACGCTGAAAACCCGTTATCCTCTGCCATAAACGTCTGGACTACTACTCCACACAGTTAAGAGACTCCTGTAGTTTGCCTCCAAACACCTAAACTGCCAAAAGAAGGAAAATAAAAGTACATTGTGATCATGTTTTTAAAATAAAGCTACAGGTTTTAAGAAATGAAGTTATAAAAATAAATTAGTGAGGGCCGGGCACAATAGCTCACACCTATAATCCCAGCACTTTGGGAGGCCATGGTGGGCAGATCACCTGAGGTCAGGAATTTGAGACCAGCCTGCCCAACATGGTGAACCCCATCTCTGCTAAAAATACAAAAATTAGCTGGGCAAGGTGGCAGCCGCCTGTAATCGCAGCTACTTGGGAGATTGAGGCAGGAGAATCGCTTGAACCTGGGAGGCGGAGGCTGCAGTGAGCCGAGATCATGCCACTGCACTCCAGCCTGGATGACAGAGCAAGACTTCGTCTCAAAAAATGAAAAAGTAAAAATAAACTAGTGAGTGTCTAGTCTATTTTTTATATGACCAATTATAATGAGTGGTATTACCTTAAAGTGGCAAGTGTCTCAGGCATCCAATATCACAAATTTCTAATCTAAAGCGGGGCTTAGATTTCTAAAGTCTACTTGCCAATTAGGTGTTTAGAACCCCAAATTCATTTTTCCACTGAATTTATAAAAGGGAAATGAAATATGAGAAACTGTTCTGTATTACTTCAGCAGTATCAGGAGTTCAGTAAACTTTTCTGTCTAGTCTGGGGACCTAACCACAATTTTAAATAAAACATATTACATTTCCAAATACAGATTCCAGGAACACGTCTTTTAGCCATGGCAGAGGCTGGCACACTGCCTATATCAGTGTTCCCATGCCATGTGTGAGGGCACCATACAGATGCTTCAGTGTGCACAGCTCTGATTTACGAATCTTTTGAAAAACATATAATTGCATATAACTGAACCAAATGATATATAAAGACCACAAGAAAGTAAAATGTTAAAAATTTTAAAATTTAATAACTTGAATATACATCTGCTTTGAAATAGGACATAAAGTCGTACAGTATTTTTACATAATTTTCTTGCTTTTCAACAATAGTATGCAACTCATAAAGAAATAAAGATCTAAGGAGCACAAAGATACATGTATGTGATTTAAAAGAAGCATTTCAAATAAACAGGAAGAAAATTACTTTCTTATTTAATACCATATCTATTGTCTTCATCACAACAGAAATCTATAATAAGAACTAGAGCTATCACAGCACCTCTTATCTGCTGACACTGTGTTAAACACTATACATCCATCACCTCATTTAATCTTCACAATTCTGTGAGGTGGATACTATGATTGACTTTATCTCCATAGTAAAGACAAGGAAACAGAAGCTTAGAGACATTAAGAAATTTCGGCTGAGCACAGTGGCTCACACCTGTAATCTCAGCAATTTGTGAGGCCGAAGTGGGCGGATCACGAGGTCAAGAGATCGAGACCATACTGGCCAACATGGTGAAACCCCATCTCTACTAAAAGTACAAAAAAAATTAACTGGGCGTGGTGGTGCGCGCCTGTAGTCCCAGCTAATCGGGAGGCTGAGGCAGGAGAATCGCCTGAATCTGGGAGGTGGAGGTTGCAGTGAGCCAAGATCACACCACTGCACTCCAGCCTGGGGACAGAACGAGACTCTGTCTCAAACAAAACAAAACAAAACAAAACAAAACAAAACAAAATTTTAAAAAAACATGTATCCCAAAAGAGAAAGGTGTAAGACTTGAGCAATCTACAAATAGGTAATAAAACATATAAAAAGATACTCTTCCTAATTCAGAAATGTGCATTTGAAACAGTGAAATACAACTTTTCATTACAGGAGTTGTATAAACTGCCAGTGCCTAGTATGAGTGAAGGTATGAGGAGATGGGGCCCTACATTCACTGCCAGAAGGGCTGCAAACTGCAAACCAGGAAGCCCTTTCTACCTGGCCATCTACATTTTACAGGAACTTACGCTTTGATTCCAACAATCTCATTTTTAGTCATTTTCTTAAGGAAGTAATTTGACGATTACCAAGGATATATAAACATGGATGCTTACTGCAACTTTTTACATATGAGTAAAAAACCAATATAACCTGAAAGTCTATCAGTAGAGAACTATAAATTACGAATGAATAAACTACGAATAGCAAATAAATTAGGCTACTTCTGTACAGTGGGTACTGTATTGCCACTGAAATGGTTGAATTAGATCCCTGCATCAGGACTTAAATAAATGCACTATATATTTAGCAGGAAAGCAATTTATAGAAAAATATGTATAAATATCATGCCATTATAGAAAGACCCATGTAAAGTACATTTATACTTTCCTTTTCTCTTTCTTAACAGTGGCTATCTTTGGGTGTGTTGCAATTATTAAAGCCCTTTCCCTTTTTACATTTGTTAATTTTTTTGTTTTTCTTCTGCTTTCAAAAACAATTACAGGCCAGGCGCAGTGGCTCACGCCTGTAATCCCAGCACTTTGGGAGGCCAAGGCAGGCGGATCGCTTCATCACAAGAGATCAAGACCACCCTGGCCAACATGGTGAAACCCTGTCTCTACTAAAAATACAAAAATTAGCTGGGTGTGGTGGTGCACACCTGTTGTCCCAGCTACTCGGGAGGCCGAGGCAGGAGAATCGCTTGAACCCGGGAGGCGGAGGTTGCAGTGAGCCAAGATCACTACACTGCACTCCAGCCTGGCAACAGAGCGAGACTCCGTCTGAAAAAAAAATCAAAAAAAAAAAAAAAAAACAATTACAAATTAGTAAAAACAGAAGAAAAGTACTTCCATTTTTCTAAAAAAATAACAATTAGTTTTAGCCCATCGACTACAGATTTAAATAATTTATACAGGGTATTTTATAAGAACTATTTTGTATAAGATTTTATACAGAAGACTGGTACTGGTTAGTAAAGGCTGAGAATATTCCAATAAAGTAACTTCATTCACTTTAAGTGTTTCAATTAGCACTGACCTCTCTCTTTCCAATAGCTTCTCTTCTTCTAGTTGTTGTTCTTCAATAAAAGTGTCCTCCTCTTCCTCCTTCTGTGAGAGTCCTAGGGAATTTAAATGCTTTATTAAACTGAGCACTGCAAATCCTTGGTCAAAAATTCAGGAAAAAAATACATGTAACCTTTAACGTATAAAATTATGGTAAAAATCTTTTTCTTAAGCTTTCTAACAAGAAAGTCTCCAATCAACCTTCTTTGATACAAAGCAAGCATCAAAAAGGACGACAGTGGTGGCGGACAGCACATTACATTTAACAATTAATCAACAGTTCCACAATTATACTTAAAAAGGAAATTAGCTTGGCGTGGTGGCAGGCACTTGTAATCCCAGCTACTTGGGAAGCTGAGGCAGGAGAATCACTTGAACCTGGGAAGCGGAGGTTTCAGTGAGCCAAGATCGTGCCATTGCACTCCAGCTGGGCAACAACAGCGAAACTCCATCTCAAAAAAAAAAAGGTGGTGGGGCTGTGGAAAGGAACATCCATCCTAACAGAAGAATGGCAACGAAAAAATGCAGAAAAACGTAAGTCGAAAAATTATCACTGTTGCAACCCCCACTGTAAAAATTTAGACAGAGACACTAAAAACATTGAATGAAAGCTTGCTGGGAAGAGCATATTCACACTATCTCAACATATCACCCCAGACATGAGGACTAATTAGAAAAGAAAAAACAAATGCAATGCTTTCCAATGGAGCGATCTGGGTGGGTAACATTTTTTTTTCTTTTTTTTTTTTTTGAGATGGGAGTCTTGCTCTGTCACCAGGCTGGAGTGCAATGGCGCGCTCTTGGCTCACTGCAACCTCTGCCTCCCGGGTTCAAGCAATTCTCCCGCGTCAGCCTCCTGAGTAGTTGGGACTACAGGCACACGCCATGATGCCCAGCTAATTTTTGTATTTTTAGTGGAGACGGGGGTTTCACCACGTTGGCCAGGGTGGTCTCGATCTCCTGACCTTGTGATCCTCCCGCCTCGGCCTCCCAAAGTGCTGGGATTGCAGGTTTGAGCCACGGCGCCCGGCCCTGGGTGGGTAACACCTTAACCACAGTTAGCATCACTGGGAGTGCAACAACCTGGCGTTATAGGTCTCATGATTTATGCAATAAGAAGTTTACAACATCTCCTCTGTAATCCTTTGTGCTAAAGAGTGTTGTCACCTGAAATTAATCATGAGAAGACAGAATAATCCAGAATGCAAGGCATTCCACAAGATAACTGGCTTGAGTTTTTCAAAACAATCAATCCTGGTTTGGGGAAGTTTAAATACGGCCTGTATGTCATACCACTGAATTACTGCTCATGTACTCAGGTGTAAGTTTGGTATTGTGGTTCTGTGGGAGAATGTCCTTATTCTCAGGAGTTGCAGGCTGAAGAATTTAGGGGTGAGGTGCTGCTATCTGCAACTGCCATCCAAAAGGTTCAGAAAAAATGTTCTATGTATGTATCTCTTTAAATAGAGAGAAAGAAAGAAAGAAAGGCCAAACGTTAACAACTGGCAGATCTTTCTGAAGGGTTCATGGATATTTATTGTGCTATTTTTTTCAACTTTCTGTAGATTAGAACATTTTCCAAATAAAAACATGAAAAAATAATTTTAATAGAAGAGACATTTACATCCTCTCCTATTCAACATTTGGGGGAAAAATCAGTGAAAGTGGAAGAGAAATGGAAGACTGAAATAATCTGAATGTTACAGATGTCAGGCTTAAAGAAAACAAGGCTGTGTTTGCCACAAGCGTTGACTACAGTTCTAACTGAAGGATCATCCAGTCCCAGATAATTACAATAATTTACTTTCCTTAAGTAAGTAAATTTTATTATTTCAGCAACTGGAATTAAAAGGGGCAACAAATGTAGAATAAGTTCTCAATCACATAAAATAATATCTAATTGTTCAGATAATTAAATGATCGAATGTACTTAAAGGGCCAGAGAACCTGGCACAGAGGATATGACCTGACTTACTAGCAGAGGTATGCCCATAGATTAGACAGGGCATAGACACAGCTGACACTCACAAACACCTGTTGACTGACTCACTCAACTCCCCATCGCCTCAAAACCAAGCTCATATACTCCACAGAAGTGATTGCTAACAGTTCTGGGCACAGCATTTTCCCCATGTGTACAATCAGACATATGCAATACATATAGATACAATACAGTTGACCCTTGAACAACACAGGTTTGAACCGCCTTGGTCTATTTAAATACAGCTTTTTTTCAATAAATACACTGGAACATTTAGGGGAGATCTGCAACAATTTGGAAAAAAAAAATACCAGGTAAGTGGCATGGCCTAGAAACACTGAAAAAAAATAAGAAAAAGGTATGTCATGAATGTATAAAATATATGTACATATTAGTCTATTTTATCATTTGCTACCATAAATATAAATCTATTATAAAAAGTTAATGCAGGGCTGGGCGCAGTGGTTCACGCCCATAATCCCAGCACTTTGGGAGGCCGAGGCAGGAGGATCACCTGAGGTCAGGAGTTCGAGAGCAGCCTGGCCAACATGGTGAATCCCATCTCTACTAAAAATACAAAAATTAGTCAGGCGTGGTGGCAGCCCCCTGTAATCCCAGCTACTCAGGAGGCTGAGGCAGGAGAATCGCTTGAACCTGGGAGGTGGAGGTTGCAGTGAGTGGAGATTGCACCACTGCACTACAGCCTGGGCAACAAGAGCAAAACTCCGTCTCAGAAAAAAAAAAAAAAAAAAAACTTAATGCAGATACTGTTAAGCAATATTGTGCTGGCTTGAGCAGCACATATACAGATACTGTTACAATATAAGTTAAGTGTTTTATTGTTGTTCCCTTGCTTAAAGCATTTGAAACAGGCCAGGGAGCAGTGGCTCATGCTGGTAATCCCAGCACTTTGGGAGGCCGAGGTGGACGGATCACTTGAGGTCAGGAGTTCGAGACCAGCCTGGCCAACATGGCAAAACCCCATCTCTACTAAAAATAAAAAAATTAGCCGGGCATGGTGGTGCACGCCTGTAATCCCAGCTACTCAGGAGGCTGAGGCAGGAGAATCGCTTGAACCCGGGAAGCAGACGTTGCAGTGAGCCGAAATTGTACACAGCACTCTAGTCTGGGTGACAGAGTGAGCCTCTGTCTCAAAAAAAAAAAAAAAAAAAGAGCATTTGAAACAAAATGATCTCTGACTCCATTCCATTGTAAGACAGAGAGGTTTGGTCTCAAATATTTTTCCTTGAATATTACCATGAAAGTTGTGCTACAACATAATCACTGACAACTTTTTTTAAAGTTAAAATTTATCAAAACTTATATTTATAGACCATATATGGCACATTCACAGTTGAGAAAAAATGTAAACAAATATAAATATGCAGTATTAAATCATAACTGCATACAATTAACTATAGTACAAAACAAGGAAAAAAATGCATTCAATGAGGCACAGAAGGAAGAAAAAAAATTAACTGTAGTACATACTGTACTATTGTAATAATTTCATAGCCACCTCCTGTTGCTATTGTAGTGAGCTCAAATACGAGTATTCACTTAAAATGCCTTGTGACACTAATCATCTCTGCATGAGCAGTTCATCTCTTCAGTGAATTGCGTGTGGCAGTAAGAAGTCATCTCTGGCGTATTTTTCGTCGTGTTTACTACAAAATGGTAAACCTTGAATAACATCATGAGACTCACACAAAATGCAACTAGTGATGCTGGAAGTGCTCTCAAGAAGCAGAGAAAAGTCATGATGACCGGGCAGTGTGGTGCACGCCTGTAATTCCAGCTACTAGGGAGGCTGAGGCAGGAGAACTGCTTGAACCTGGGAGGCGGAGGTTGCAGTGAGCCGAGTTCATGCCACTGCACTCCAGCCTGGGCAACAGAGCAAGACTCTGTCTCAAAAAATAAAATAAAAGAAAGAAAGAAAAGAAATTCATTGAGGAGAAAGAATATCTGCCTGAATAGGACGCCCGGCTAATTTTTGTATTTTTAGGAGAGACAGGGTTTCATCACGTTGGCCAGGCTGGTCTCGAGCTCCCGACCTCATGATCCACCCGCCTTGGCCTCCCAAAGTGCTAGGATTCCAGGTGTGAGCCACCGTGCCTGTCCTCAACAGGTTTTGAATGCAGATGAAAGCATCCTATTCTAGAAAAGCACCACAAAGGACATTTAGAAGGCAGAGAAGCAAGCAGCAGGATTGAAAACAAAAAGAGACAGGCAAACTCTACTGTTTCATGTAAATGTAATGGGGTTTATGATCAGAACTGCCCTTATCTATAAAGCTGCTAATCCCCACCCCAATCCTTGAAGAGAAAAGATCAGCGCCAGCTGCCTGTCTTTTGGTTGTACAACTAGAAGTCCTGGATAATGGAAATCCTTTTTTCTGAATTGGTTCCACTGATGCTTTGTCCCTGAAGTCAGGAAGTACCTTGCCAGTAAGGAACTGGCTTTTAAAATTCTTTTAATATTGGACAATGCCCCTGGCCACCCAGAACCCCATAAGTTCAACAATGAAGGTGTCATAGTGGTCTACTTGCCCCCAAACACAATGTTTCTAATTCAGCCTCTAGACCAGGGGGTTGTTAAGAACCTCTAAAGCTCATTACACGTGGTACTCTACAGAAAGGATTGTCAATGCTATGGAAGAGAACCCTATCACAGAGAGCATCAAGAAAGTGTATAAAGATTATACCATTGAAGATGTTATTGTCATTATAGAAAAAGCCATGAAAATCATCAAGCCCAAAACAACGTCTTGCTGGAGAAAAAACTGCGTCCAGATATTGTGCATGACTTCACAGAACTTAAGACAGAGCCAATCAACGAAATCATGAAAGAGATTGTAAATATGGGGGAAAAAAGGGGGCAGGGGTGTCGGGGTGAAGGGTCTCAAGATATAGATCTTGAAGAAATTCAAGAGTTAACAGATACAACAGAGTAGTTAACAAAAGTCAATTTGATAGGGATGAGTCCTTCCAAAGCAGTGCAAGGTGATGAGGAAGAAAACTTAGGTGAAGCAGTGCCAGAAAACAAATTGACACTAGACAATCTGGCAGAAGGGCCAATTATTCAAGACTGCTTTTGACTTCTTCTATGAACCCTTCTAAACTGAAAAGTAATGCATTTAAACTGAAGCAAATGGTGGAAGAATTGGTACTGTAGAGAAACACATTTTTAGAGAAATGAAAAAGCAAAAATGTTAGACAGAAATTAGAATGTATTTCTGCAAAGTTACACCAAGTGCGTCTACCCTCTTGCCTTCCCTTCCCCCTCCTCCACCTCTTCCACCTCCGCCACCCAAGACAGCAAGACCAAATCATCCTCTTCCTCCTTGGCCTACTCAACATGAAGACAAGGAGAATGAAGACCTTTATGATGAACCACTTCCATTTAATGAAGGGCAAATATATTTTCTCCTCCTTGTGATTTTCTTAGTAACATTCTTTTCTCTAGCTTACTTTATTATAAGAATAGGGTATATAATACATATAACATACAAAGTATGTGTTAATCAACAATTTATGTTATTGGTAAGGCTTACAGTCAACAGTAGGCACTTAATAGTTAAGTTTATGGGGAGTGAAAAGTTATATGCAAATTTTCTACTATGCAGAGGGGTGGGGGGTGGTCAGAGTCCCTAACTCCCACATTGTTCAAGGATCAAATGTATATCCAATGGTATTATACAGGTTGAGCACCCCAAATCCAAAAATCACGAATATTTTGAGTGACAACAATGCTCAAAGGAAATGTTCATTGGAGCATTTCGAATTTTGGATTTTTGGATTTGGGATGCTGAACTGGTAAATACAATGCAAGCATTTCAGATAAGGGATACTCAACCTGTACATGTAACTGTACACACAGAATCATGCTATAGTTTTGCAACTTGCTTTTAATATCTTAATTTCTGACGAGGTAGCTTGTTTCAGGTTATCTCAAGTAGAACTGGGTGCCACAGAAGCTATCTGTAATTAAGAGCTCACTATTCCGGCCGGGCGCGGTGGCTCAAGCCTGTAATCCCAGCACTTTGGGAGGCCGAGACGGGCGGATCACGAGGTCAGGAGATCGAGACCATCCTGGCTAACATGGTGAAACCCCGTCTCTACTAAAAAATACAAAAAAAAACTAGCCGGGCGAAGTGGCGGGCGCCTGTAGTCCCAGCTACTTGGGAGGCTGAGGCAGGAGAATGGCGTGAACCCGGGAGGCGGAGCTTGCAGTGAGCTGAGATCCGGCCACTGCACTCCAGCCTGGGCGACAGAGCATGACTCCGTCTCAAAAAAAAAAAAAACAAAAAAAAAGAGCTCACTATTCCAGAAATCATTTGCCAAGGCGCTCCAATCATTTGCCAAGACACTCTCACAGTAACACTCAACATTCTAGCCTTCCGGCCATCCAATGTGTGCTACAATGAACAGCAGTGTTCCTGGCCGGGCGCAGTGGCTCACGCCTGTAATCCCAGCACTTTGGGAGGCCAAGGCAGGCGGATCACCTGAGGTCAGGAGTTCAAGACCAGCCTGGCCAACATGGTGAAACCCCATCTCTACAAAAGTACAAAAATTAGCCGGGCATGATAGTGGGTACCTGTAATCCCAGCTACTCAGGAGGCTGAGGTGGAAGAATCACTTGAACCTGGGAGGCAGAGGTTACGGCGAGCCAAGATTGTGCCATTGCACTCCAGCCTGGGCGAGAGAGTGAGACTCTGTCTCAAAAAAAAAAAAAAAACAGGACCATTCCATAGTCTACAGTATTCATGAAGTACCACTAGGCAAAGAATTGTGGGTTGGAGTGGGCAAAACTAGGAGCAGAAGGGCAGAGACAGGTGCTCAGTCTTGGATATGGCATTAGTTATATAATCTTGACAGACCAGTGACCTGGATCCTTTAATGGACTAAACTACCATGGGACACGACTTGCCTGCCTCTCCACAGAGGCTCATTCTGAACACATTTTGCTAAGTAAAAAGGAAAAAAAAAATCAAAACAATACAAATACCAGCTGTTATAGGATGGAGTGCAGGAAAAGAAAAAGAGGAAGAAGTTAAAAAAAATTTAGAATATATAATATTTAGAATAAAACAGGTTAAATGAACAAAGTAAAGTAGCTGAAAATTTCAAGGAGGGAGAGAGGAAGTACAATAAGGGCCTCAATAACTCCAACCTATCCTAGTTTTCCTTTTATCCCTGATGCTTTGTTCTGCCTCTAGTGGATGAGTTTTCAACTAATAAGACAGAAATGCTAACACAGGTTGCAGGTAAACAAACTGCTCCTTCCATTCTAAATATCCCAGTACTGACACTAAAATAATTACTCGGGAACTCCAATGGTAAATAAAACCTCTATGGCTATGTTTCTCAAGGCCCAAGAATCCTAGTTACTTGAGGCCATGGTCTCCGGATTTCAAGAATTGTCTAGGATAATTTCATAAGCATATTCTGGATAATGTGAATGACAATCATTATAATCCAGTACTACTGTGTGATTTCAGTGCTCGCATCTGGATTTATAATTACTACATAATTTTATAACTAAGTCCTAATTTTATTGCATTAAGCAGCAGATTTAATACATAAATGTTAGGTTTGCCATGTGAAGGTCAAATGACCAGCTGTACAAATAAAGTTCTACAGTAATTTCATAGAAAAAGTGGTAAATAACCATAAGGCAACATTAGTAGAGGCATTCCAAACTCTCATCAGTGCCATATACATATTGTGAGGAGCATCGGTTTTACATCATTCCTAGCATTATCTCATGTGATGGATCCATCTGCCTTGGCTTCCCAAAGTGCTGGGATTACAGGCATGAGCCACCACGTGCCCAGCTCATATATTGTTTTATAGTCAAACAATGGCTTCAGGCCAGGCGTGGTAGCCTGAAGTTGCCTTCCCTCTTGCCTTCCTGTTGAGGCCAGGAGTTCGAGACCAGCCCAGGCAATATAGTGAAAACCCATCTCTACAAAAATTTTAAAAATTAGCCAGGTGGGCCAGGGGCGGTAACTCACACCTGTAATCCCAGCACTTTGGAAGGCTGAGGTGGGTGGATCACCTGAGGTCAGAAGTTCGAGACCAGCCTGGCCAACATGATGGGGTTTCACCCCATCTCTACTAAAAATACAAAAATTAGCCGGGTGTGGTTGCGTGCGCCTGTAATCCCAGCTACTCAGGAGGCTGCAGCAGAAGAACTGCTTGAACCCAGGAGGCAGAGGCTGCAGTGAGCCAAGATCGTGCCATTGCACTCCAGCCTGGGCAACAGAGCGAGACTCCGTCTCAAAAAAAAGAAAAAAGAAAAAAGAAAATTGGCCAGGTGTGGTGGTGGATGCCTGTAGTCCCAGCTACTTGGGAGGCTGAGGTGGGAGGACTGCTTGAGCCTGGGAGGTGGAGGCTGCTGGGAGCCATGGTTGTGCCGATGCATTTCCCTCCTGGGCAACAGAACAAGACTCTGTCTCAAAAATAAATAAATGAGCTTCATAACTAGTATTATGTTGATATATATTTGAATAACATAATAATTTGGGTAAACAAAGGGTCTCATATTAGTCAAGTTTGAGAAAAACTTGCAAACCGTCTAATACTTTCAACTCCTGCTGGTTTTATGAAGAAAAATATTCACCGAATACTTACTATGTGTGCAAGGACTGTGCTAGCTACTGTAATTCATGAAGCTTGCAACTATAATATTAGATACTTTATAAACAGTTACACCAAATCAATGGGCGATCATTCACCAAGACTTCCTCTTCCTGACTTTAGTACGTTAACATCGTTTCTGACAGGTGTTTCTAAATAACTACTTGGCGGGCAGTAGTCACAGCTATTTTTCCTCTGACACAGTATTTGACTTCCTTCTGACACTGGGGCTTCAAGTTAGGGCTGGAGTGGAGAGAGCAATTTCACAACACAGAAAATAGGATAGAGAGTCCATTACCTGAGTCTCTCAGTCGAGCAAGTTCCTGCCGACGTTTCTTTCGTTTCTCTTTCTTCAGGGCGGCCCTGTACTTTTTGTGGCTGGAAGATTAAGACATACATACACGACGATCAGCGGCTACACTGCAGCGCTGCCCGAGCTCCCCGCTCCTCTGTGCCCAATGAAAGGAAATAGTTCGGGTACTGAGGAGAGAAATCTTGCTTCCTGTATTTTAATTACAGAACAGGCATCTATCATCCCCTCATCCTCCGACTTCCAGACGGCAGTTCTTCTCCATCCGCCAACCTGATCCTCTCCTCGCTTGCCTGAGCCCACAGCCGCCCGTGAAAGTCCGGGGAGGGGACCAGGGCGCGCACCAGGAAGGAATCGAGCTGCCGCGGTGGCTCACTTAGCTTGGCCTAGCTTCCCTTTTCTTGCTGCCACCACATCCTCCATGCCCACGATCTGCCCGCTTGCCTGCTCATCTCCCCGTACGGAGCTTACCTTGGTTTCTCTGGAAACGTCATTTTCTCGGGCGCAGCCATCTTGCCGGCACCGCCCCGCCCCTCCAGGTCTGGCAGGAAAGGGCGGGCCTAAGAGCCGAGACAGGCACGCGCAGGCGCGGGTATCGAGCAGCCGCTACACGCGCGGGACCAGAAACGGAAAGCCGGAGGTACCCTTCGGCGGCTCGTCTTCCAAAACGCTGCTCAAATAAATATCTCCTTCCCGCAAAAATCCTCTGGAGCTTTTACCCTGCCCTAGAAGTAACTGTCGCTTCAGCACTTGCCCAGTGCTTTATCACTGTCTCCCTCCTTGCCCTAGCAGGACGTGTTGTGGCCAGGTTAAAGTCACACTCTCCCGCTTTTCTCAGCATCCACTCATAAAGTCACATCCCGTACAGAGCTGCTCTCCCGGCTTTATTTCCGACTTTTCCAGCTTACGCGTCCTTCCGCCGATCTACCTATCAGCGCTTCAGACAACGCTCCAGACTCCGCTCCGTGCCAGTCACACCTGTTCTGGTCCCTTAAGCAAACCTAACTCCCGGGGCTGCAAAGCTGTTACCTCTGCCCCTGAGGAGTTTACAATCGAGAAGAACCAATACATCATATGTTGCAGGCAAACATGAAGTTTACCTAACCTAGTCCACCTAGAGATTCAGGGAGAGCCTTTTTTTTTTTTTTTCTTTTTCCCAGTATCACATGTGACTCAATTGCAGTATCAGGGAGAGCTTTCTGATGCTAAGAGTTGAGTTTGGAAGGAAGATGCCCTTTACTCAGACGGAGAAGGGTGGGAATGCGGTTACAGTCAGATCAGCATAAGCAAAGGCACTGAAAGGTGAAACGAATATGCTGGGAACAGCAAGAATTTTGGCAGTCGAATTTATTTATTTTTTCATTTCTTACATATTAGAGACAGGGTCTTGCTCTTTCACCCAGGCTGGAGTGCAGGCGCAATTAAGACTAACTGCAGCCTCGACTTCCTGGGGTCAAGCTATCCTTCCGCCTCAGCCTCCCGAGTAGCTGGGAATACAGGCGCGAGCCACCACGCCCCCCCCAGCTATCCAATTTAACGTGCAATTCGAGGCAGGATGCTGTGGTTCACACCTGTAATCCCAGCACTTTGGGAGGCCAAGGCGGGTGGATCACCAGAGGTCAGGAGTTCGTCAGCCTGGCCAACATGGTGAAACCCCATCTGTACTAAAAATACAAAATTAGCCAGGTGTGGTGGTGCATGCCTGTAGTTCTAGCTACTCTGGAGGCTGAGACAGGAGAACTGCTTGAACCCGGGAGGTGGAGGCTGCAGTGAGCCGAGATGGCACCACTGCCCTCCAACCTGGGCAACAGAGCAAGACTCCGTCTCAAAAAAACAAAACAAAATAAAGTGCAATTCGAGAGTATCAAGGAATACAGTTGTAGTGATGGGCTGGGAGGGCTAGGTTAAGGAGGAGGGCCTGATGTGCCATGTTAAGACGCTCTGTTTACATTCCGTAGAGACAACAGTGAACCGTTGAAAGCTTTTAAATAGAGGCTTATTTTGGTTGTGTTTGTGTTTTAGGTAAATTACTCTGCTTTGCAATATAAAGGATTAAAAGATAAAACTAGAATATCACAATAATCTAGGTGAGAGGTGATGAGGAATTAAACTGGGGCAGTAAGAGTAGGGATTGAGAAACTAAAAATCATCCCAACTAATAATCAGACTGTAATGTACACATACAAGGCCAGGGACAAGGCCAAGCAAAAAATGTTCCTCACAAGGATACATTACAGCTGTAAAATGACTAACAACCTCTATCTTTTGAGTGACTGAATAGATTCCTTGGCCTAGCTTTGTTCCGTTGTCCTCCAAATTAAAGTTGCTAAGATACTCAATTACTAAACTGCCTTGCTTCCCCTAATCCCTCCTTAGAATTACTCAACTGATACCCAAACTCTGCATAAAACCTCACCCTAATCTCTCTTATACCGACACACTTGGAGCAACACATATTCCCTTCAGCCTCAAGTTGACCTTGTCCAGCTCAGTGCATCCGCTGGGTCTTGAGTAAATTCCTTAATGTCTACCCCTGTTTTCTCTTCTGTAAAAATCAAGAGAGTAATCATAGTTCCCATCTCATAACGCTTTTATTGTGAAAACTAAGATAACCCATGCTATCTGCTGATACAGTGCCTAGCAATAGTGAATGCCTCCAAAACTTTAGCTGTTACATCATCATCACCATCATCATTAGCGTGAAAACCTCCTGAGGGGGTGAGGCACTGCATGCATTTCCAGTACAAGCATTCCACCTTTTATAACATCTACCATGGTTTACTACACATTGTCACTTCCACCTTTCTGCTTCTTGACTAAATCTTAAACTAAACTGTCTAGTTGGAGGTTTGGCAGTTGTATCCCCAAAGTAGAGTGCCCTGGATGGCACAGAATGTTGTAGCTATGCAAGTCACCAATTTTGCTGGTCCTTGCGATGAGAATTTACGCTGAGAATTGCTGCCCATTCTGAACGCATCAGTGTTTGAGCTGTTGTAACATTTCTTATGAATCAGACCAGACTTTCACTTCAGAACAATAAATAACAATTCCTTCTAAGAAATCTCGGCTCACTGCAACCTCCGTCTCCTGGGCTCAAGCGATTCTTCTGCCTCAGCCTCCCATGTAACTGGGATTACAGGTGCGTGCCACAACCACCCGGCTAATTTTTGTATTTTTTAGTAGAGATGGGGTTTCACCATATTGGCCAGGCTGTTCTTGAACTCCTGACCTCAGGTAATCTGCCCGCCTTGGCCTCCCAAAGTGCCGGGATTACAGGCATGAGCCACTGCACCCAGCCATAGATTTTTTAGTGAGTTAGAAATGGATGTAAATTTCCTTTTATAGGAGTTAGACATTTATTTTTAACAATTAACCACTGAATTCATTTTCAGAAATAGGCCTTAATTGCTTATTAATTTCATTACAGATGTAACTCTAAAAGCCAATTCCATTTCCGAACTATAATTACCATCGTTTGAATTTAACAGAGAAAGATGTCTTCCAAGACTTCTTTTGGGTGGATGCCTGGTTTTAGAACAGCCAACTTTACCCTAACCCATGTATAAGACAGTTCTCCAGGTGGCCTTGGACTGACCCAGTTCTCCCTTCTTCCTTGCTTGGAGTTCTTAAGAATAACTGTAGAATGCACTGAGAATGCAATGTCCTGATATGGAGGAACTGCCTGAAACAGCCTGGCCCTGTTCTTGTCCCTCCTAGGGAATGTAACATCTTGAGTTAGGGAGGAACTGTTTGAGACAGCCAGCTGTGTTCCTCTCTCTCCTTTAAAGCTTTGCCCAATGAGTTATGTGGCTCCTATGATATATAACCCAAGGCAGGCTATGGTGCAAGTGGGGCACGAACTTCAAGACTCCATCAGCCCTGCCCCGGGCAGTTTTCTTGAGCCCTGGGGTACTGGCTCACCATGGAGCCAGGGCCTCTTTTGTCCCTTGCTTCCTGTCTGTAAGTAATACATCTGCTTCATGTAATGTATTGGGTATGAGTGTGTTCTGTCACACTGGACGCAAGACAGGTTGGTAACCAGTGTACACTGAACCTGTTAAAGGATATCTCATTAATTTACAGACATATATATAGACTGAAACAATAGGAAGGAAGTCTTTCACCAACCACTAATATTGTAAAGAAAGGCTTTTATTGAGCTAGTATTATTTAATGAAGATGGGCAGCAATTTTAATACAATCTTCTTTTCCAAGACCTTTGACAGACCTTAGGCCCAATTTTCCACCTTTATGTCTAGGAAAGTGCAAGTAAAACACTTTTGAGGACATGAAAAACACAAGCTTGTTGTTAAGGTGTATCAGTAGCCAGGGAAATCCGCCGTGCCCCTTTCAGGGTCATCTAACTAAGGCATGGAGAAAGAAACTGCCTCAAGCCAGCTTCTATCACCTCTGCAGGGAAGGTGGCCATGCAAACCAGGACATGGTTCAAAGTGAAAAAGAGTGTGGTTAATAATCACGCCAGAACACCAGATATAAGAGGTAAGGGCAAGTCAGCATTCTGTACATCGCTTCTCCCTTCAATTTGGAAAACTCAGTGCAGTAGGGTTTTGCACTGATCGTTTCACAAGACAGCTAGGAGGAAAGCCTGTGTGCTCTGGAAAATGCATATCTTGTGTGTTTACCCTTTTAAAGGTAACTATACTTCGAAACAGGTGAACTGCAGAAAATTAACAAAGACTTCTCTTTTTACCATGTTTACCTTTTTAAGAATTTCACACATTTCCGGCCAGGCGCGGTGGCTCACGCCTGTAATCCCAGCACTTTGGGAGGCTGAGGAGGGTGGATCACCTGAGGTCAGAAGTTCAAGACCAGCCTGGTCAACACTGAAACCCCGTCTCTACTAAGTATACAAAAATTAGCTGGGCGTTGTGGCGGACGCCTGTAATCCCAGCTACTTAGGAGGCTGAGGCAGGAGAATTGCTCGAACCTGGGAGGCAGAGGTTGCAGTGAACTGAGATGGCGCTATAGCGCTCCAGCCTGGGCAACAAGAGCGGAAGTTCGTTCCAAAAAAAAAAAAAAAAAAAAGAATTTTATGCATTTCCTAGGGCATACATGCAAAAGCCTTCACATTTACCCCTTTTTAAAAGAGCTATTTCTCAAACTTATATGTATACAGTTCAGTAGTGTTAAGTACAATCACACTTGTTTTGCAACAGATCTCTAGAATTCTTGCAACACAAGTTCTGTACCCACTAAATACAAATTCACCCTCTCCCCTTCCCCCAACCCTTGGCAACCACCTTTCTACTTTCTATTGTATGATTTTGACTACTTTGGACACTTCACATGGAGGAATCATACAGTATTTGTTCTTTTGTGGCTGGCTTATTTCACTTGGCATAATGCCTTCAAGGTTCATCCACATTGTACATTTGACAGCATTTCCTTCTTTTCAAAGGCTGAATAATATTCCATTGAACGTATATACCACATTTTCTTTATCCATTCATCAGTTGATGGACATTTGGGATGCCTCCAGAACCTCTTGCCTATTGTGAATAATGCTGCTATGAACATGGGTGTACAGATATCTCTTTGAGATCCCGCTTTGGTGGTAATTCTCATGGTAATTCTGTTTTCAGTTCTTTTTTTTTTTTTTTTTTTTGAGACGGAGTCTCGCTGTGTCGCCCAGGCTGGATGGAGTGCAGTGGCGCGATCTCGGCTCACTGCAAGCTCCGCCTCCCGGGTTCACGCCATTCTCCTGCCTCAGCCTCCGAGTAGCTGGGACTACAGGCGCCCGCCACCACGCCCGGCTAGTTTTTTGTATTTTTAGTAGAGACGGGGTTTCACCATGTTAGCCAGGATGGTCTCGATCTCCTGACCTCGTGATCCACCCGCCTCGGCCTCCCAAAGTGCTGGGATTACAGGCTTGAGCCACCGCGCCCGGCCTTGTTTTCAGTTCTTCGGGGAACCCGTGTACTGTTTTCCATGACCACCATTTTACATGACCACCAACAGTGCGCAAGGGTTTCAGCTTCTCTGCATTCTCCCCAATACTTATTTTTTTTTGTTCTTCTGATAGTGGCCAGCATGATGGGCGTGAGATGATAACTCATTGTGATTTTGATTTATATTTCCCTAATAATTAGCAATGTTGAGTATATTTTCCTGTTCTTATTGACCATTTGTATGCCTTCTTTGGAGAAATGTCTGTGCAAGTCCTTTGCCCATTTTTAAAAATTGAGTTATTTGGTTTTCTTGTTGTTGAGTTATAGAAGTTCCTCATATATTCTGGATTTGGGGTCCTTATAAGATCTATGATTTGCAATTATTTTCTCTCATTCTAGAGCTTGCCTTTTCACTTTGTTGATTGCTTCCTTTGACACACAGAAATTTTTAAGTTTGATGTAGTCCCATTTCCTTCCTAACCATCTTAAGTGTACAGTCAGTAGTGTTAAGTATATTCATCCAACCCTATCTTGCAGACCAGATGACAAACATATTAATGAAAGAACTACTACCAGTCATTGATGCAACACTGAGTCTGAACATAGGCTTAGACGCATTTGGAAACATTCCAAGATATTTATAAGCAAGAGACACGGGGGCATGAATTCCTCAGAATATGTAGAATTATCTAGATTTTAGCCTATCTGACAAGTTTCTCTCCCTATTACCATAACAAAAGTTTTTTAAAGCACTGTATAAACTGAGAGATTTTAGTTAATCACCTGCCTTGCAAAGAACCTTGACTAATGAGTAAATAAAGTTCAGACAGTTGTAAAGTGAAGACCAGATAGCTCTTTCACTGTAGAAAACATTATCATTATATACTATGTAACAGTGTGCAAATAATACAAAATAATATTATAAACCATAGGCTATTAGATTACTAGTCCTTTGAAAAATATTTCTGGAAATGTACAATGAAAGAATTCTAAGTTCTAGGCACTGTAAGCATCTTTTCTCTTCTCTTCTCTTCTCTTCTCTTTTTTATTAGACACGGAGTCTCACTCTGTCACCCAGGCTAGAGAGCAGTGGTGCGATCTTGGCTCACTGCAACCACCACCTCCCGGGTTCAAGCGGTTCTCCAGCCTCAGCTTCCCGAGTAGCTGGCATTACAGGTGCCCACCACCATGCCTGGCTAATTTTTTTTATTTTTAGTAGTGACAGGGTTTCATCATGTTGGCCAGGCTGGTCTCGAACTCCTGACCTCAAGTGATCTTCCCGCCTCAGCCTCCCAAAGTGCTGGATTACAGGTGTGAGCCACTGTGCCCAGCCAAGCATTTTCTTTAAAATATTCTGCATATATTTCCTATATGATCAGACTTTTAAGTAAAATATCTGATCTTCGGAAATGCAAAGGGATTTCTGGGTATAGGAAAAGTCTTATTTTCTTATAATTACAAAATATATTTTCTACATCATAAATCGATAGTAAGCGTATCATGTCCTTGTAACAACTAAACACTGGGGCACATATAATATACTGATTGATAAGCCCTTATGAAAGAATACACATTCATGTTATAAAATAAAATACATCTAAAACCATGGCCAATGTTCAGCCAGGAAGTACCAGTCTGGGCCAACAGGCTGTTTCTGAAAGGCCTGAGTTCTGGTCAGTGTCTGTGCCTTACTTTTGATTATAATCCCTACATATAGTGCTATAGAACCACTAATGGATAAACATAAAAAAGATAGCTCAAAAATGTCAGACATAAAAAGATATTACAAGCTGGGCCAGGTGGCCAGCACCTGTAGCCCCAGCTACTCCAGAGGCTAAGGCAGGAGGACTGCTTGAGCCTAGGAGTTCAAGTCTGCAGTGAGCTATCACTGGGCCACTGCACTCTAGCCTGGGCAACAGAGCAAGACCTAGTCTCTTAAAGAAAACAAAAAAGAAAAAAAGAAAAAAAAAAGGCATTACAATTACCAGCAGGTAGCTGCAAGAGAAACTTGTGTCTCTTAGCTGGTACCGAATCACTTTCCTCAAAGACTGATGAAGCACTCTCATGCTAAGAAATGCTCATCTGTAAATATTATCAAATGCAGGCACTTAGAATAGTCTAGTTAACAATTTTTAGTAAGCTAGTATATATTATAGCAAAAGCAAAATACTGCCTAGATATGAACGTTTTAGGGGGTTGCTTGGCTGGTCGCCGGCTTGGATTTCGCTCGTACATTCAGCACATAATCATGCCGGAAGGATGAACGGACAGTGCGATTCATCAGTGGCTGAAGAGGGCGGAAGTTGTCCACCATTCTTTTCTCCTTCTCCCCTTCAGAAGTGAAAAGCAGGGTTCGAAATTGCTCAAGCTAGAAATAGAAACAGAAAGCATAAATAATTTCAATAGAAAACTTGCTTTACCTCGTGAATAAATTACTTTCATTTTTACAATTCTGAGCATTCCTTGCAAATTAGATACAGAAGGAGAAGTTATTTCTGGGTAAGAATGCCTTCACCACTTGACAGGGAATAAAATGCCCAGTGGTGGTGGTGATCCTGATGGTGGTCCTGTGGGGAGGAGAGCAGCAGGAGGTGGTGAAACCAGGAGGGCCCTTGGGATCCAAAGACTTGGGGCAAAGGCCCTGTCCCCACATATTATCCATTTACCAAGGATGATGAGTTAATTCATCTCTTTCATTCTCAAGAACTTCCTCTTTAAATAAGCAAAAGAGCCAGCTTACAGAATGAGAAAGGAAAGGTCTGATGCATATACTAACAACACCAAAAAAAGTGGGTTTATAAAACAATTTAACTGAATCATTAACATAAAATAAGTATTACTGATTGCTCACTGCACCTGGGTATTGTGGGCAAAGCAATGCATATTGATGTCTGTATTTTTTCCTTTCCTTTTTTTTTTTTTTTTTTTTTTAAGACAAAGTCTTACTCTGTCACCCAGGCTAGAGTGCAGTGGTGTGATCATGGTTCACTGGAGGCTCAACCTCTGGGACTCAGGTGATCTCCCACCTCAGCCTCCCAACTAGCTGGGATTATAGGCACATGCCGCCACACCCAGCTAATTTTTAAATTTTTTGTAGAGACAGGGTCTCTCTATGTTGCCCAGGCTGGTCTTGAACTCCTGGCCTCAAGTGATCCTCCCACCTAGGTCTCCCAAAGTGCTGGGATTACAGGTGTGAGCCACCACACCAGGCTGCATGTAGGTGTCTTAACTGGAGACAGGATTCTCTATGCTGGTGCTGTCCAATAGAACTTTCTGCAATGATGGAAATGTCCTCTGCATGGTCCATTACGGTAGTCACAAGCCACATATGGCTACTGGGCACTTGAAATGTGGCCAGTGTAACTGAGGAACTGAATTTTACTTTTAATGTACTTATATTTAAATGTAAATGGTTACATGTGTCCAGTGGTTACAATATTAGACAATATAGCTCAATGCAAAAGGAGCAACCCAGAATATCAACGGCTTGTTCTCTGATGTAGCAGCAGTATCGACCAGTAGCCCCTTGGTTTCAGACCCAATTGTGTTATGACATACTTTACTTAGGCTGGGCGTGGTGGCCTACACCTGTAATCCCAGCACTTTGGGAGGCCAAGGCGGGTGGATCACCTGAGGTCAGAAGTTCAAGACCAGCCTGACCAACATGATGAAACCCTGTCTCTACTAAAATTATAAAATTAGCCAGTCGTGGTGGCGCATGCCTGTAATCCCAGCTACGGAGCCCAGGAGGCGGAGGTTGCAGTGAGCTGAGATCGCGCCACTGGATTCCCACCTGGGCAAAAAGAGCAAAACTCCATGTCAAAAAAAAAAAAAAAAAAAAGGAAATATTTTACTTCAGGCCAGCAGGAAAATCCATTCACATTCCCCTCATTCAAACTGAGAAGACAGCCTGGGGCACAGTAGACAAGCAAGTGAAGAGTCATTTGCAACAAAGGCTTCAGGGCAAATAGAGCTGAAGAGGCAGAACTAGGACTGAAAACAAGCAATGTTTATCATACAGCGGCAAATCACACAAAAGCCCTCACTAATTAGGAAGCTGTACAAGCAGTTAATGTTTCTTTTTATTCAGCTAATTCCAGAAGATTAGAAATAGTCTAAGTATCAAAGATAAATGACATCTATCTATGAAATGAACTAGTATACAGTCCTTAAAAATACCGAAGATGTTCATTATCTATAAAATGTTCCATGCGGCTGCGTGCGGTGGCTCATGCCTGTAATCCCAGCACTTTGGGAGGCTGAGGCGGGTGGATCAGGAGTTTCAGATCAGCCTGGCCAACATAGTAAAACCCCATCTCTATTAAAAATACAAAAAATTAGCTGGGCATGGTGGTGGGTGCCTGTAATCCCAGCTACTCGGGAGGCTGAGGCAGGAGAATTGCTTGAACCCGGGAGGCAGAGATTACAGTGAGCCGAGATCACATCACTACACTCCAGCCCAGGCAACAGCTAGAGATTGTCTTTAAAAAAAAAAAAAAAAATGTTCCAGGCATCACTGAGTGAAAAGAGCAGCAAAATGGTATGTACAGAATGATTCCATTTTCATACAAAAATTGTGTATATTTATATAGATAAAAGACCAGAAGGACTTATGTGCATCTGGATAGACAAGAGACCAGAAGGATTTCCCCAAACAATGATAGTGGTAAAATTATAGGCAACTAGAATAATATTATAGATGACAGCTAGCATTGTTTTCCTTACTAAATTTTCAGTGTTACCATAAGTTTTATATTAAATTACATTCTGGAAGTAGCTAGTACAGTTAGACCAGAAAATACAAAATAAAATTTTAAATTATATAATTGAAAAATAAATTTTAAAATTTCGTTGAAATTGTATTTACAAAGTCCTCACATGGGCCACTGACCCTCTGATGTATTTACTTTGTTTTTCAATGTTATGTCCATTTGTTTTTCTAGAATGAAAATAAGTTGAGGAAATATGTCAATTTTTTAATCCAAAGAATAGAAACAGACTAAATGTACAGGCCACAAAGCCTATACATTTGCAGGCATAAAAGGATTTTCCTATGCTTATCCTAGTACTTCTATGGTGGTATATATCCAGAATGTATTCTTGTGTAAGGTCTGCATGGTGGATCCAATTTTTTCCCCCAAATGCCTGCTCAATTGTTCCTCAACAGCATTTACCGAATACTCTATCTTTCCTGCCAACTGAGTTGAGATGCTATATTTATCATAAAATAAATTCTCATATGTATTTGGACATATTTCTGAAATTATTATTTTCTTCCTGTGATGGTTAATTTTATGTGTCAACTTGATTGGGCCATGGGATGCACAGACAGGTTAAATACTATGCCTACGTATGTCTATGAAGGTGTTTCTGGAGGAGACTAGGATTTGAATTGGTGGACTGAGTAAAGAGAATGGCCCTCCCCAAAGTGGATGGGAATCATCCAATAAATTGAGGGTCTGAATAGAACAAAAAGGCAGAGGAAGGTTGAATTTGCTCTGGTTGCTTGAGCTAGAACATCAATTGTCTCCTTTCTTCGGAGCTCCTGGTTCTCAGGCTTTCAGACCAAGATAGAAATCTACATTATCAGCTCTCCAGTTCTCAGGCCTTTGAAGTACACCACTGTCTTTCCTGGGTCTCCAGCTTGCAGATGGCAGATTGTAAGACTTCTTAGTCTCCATAATCACATGGCCAATACCTTATGATAAAACTTTATCTATCTTTTTCTTTCTTTATCTTTATAGGGTTATTATATAACCTATAATAATCTATATTTAACCTTTATAGGGTTATTTATCTAACTTTATCAACTTTGTCTTTTTTAATTTTTTTAAATCTTTATCTATATTTGGTATGGTTTGGCCCTGTGTCCCTACCCAAATCCCACGTTCAATTATAATCCCCCTGTGTCAGGGGAGGCGATCATGGAGGTGGATTTCCTCCTCACTGTTCTCATGATAGTGAAAGAGTTCTCACGAGATCTGATGGTTTAAAAGTGTGTGGCACTTCCCCCATCTCTCTCTCTCTCTCCTGCCACCATGTGAAGAAGGTCCTTGCTTCCCTTTTGCCTTCCGCCATGATTTTAAGTTTCCTGAGGCCTCCCAGTCATGCTTCCTGTTAAGCCTGTGGAACTATGAGTCAATTAAACATCCTTTCTTCATAAATTACCCAGTCTCAGGTAGTTCTTTATAGCGGTGTGAAAATGGACTAATACAATATCTATCCTATTGGTTCTGTTTCTATGGAGAATGCTAATATACTTCCCTCGATAGATCTCTTTATCCATGTGCCAGTAACATGCTATTTAATTATTGAGGCTTTATAACCTTGTGAGTCTAATTATCCCGTATTTTTCTAGAATTTTCCCTGGCTATTTATGTGTTTGTCTTTATTCATGAGTTTAGAAATAGCATATCGATTTAAAAATCCTATTGGCATGTTTATTGGGAACACATTAAATTTATGGTGAATAAACAAGTCATGGAGAATGACAACTTAGGTTGTAATTTATGACAAAAAAGGTGTCTTTATGTCTTTTGATCCTATAATGTGTTAACTTTATTAATTCAAGCCTTCTTTTGTATCCTCCAGGAACATTTTAAGTTTTCTTATTAACTTTCCTTGTTAAAATTATTCCAAAGTATTTTATATTTTTGTTTCCATTATAAATAGGGGCCCTTCTTACATTATATCTTTATATCATATCTTTTAACTGATTGTGATTTATGTATGTCAAATGTATTGATTTCTAGAAATTAATATTGTATTCCACTGATTACCAAATTATCTCTGATTTTTGTAGTAGTTTTTTATTGTTTCTCTAATTTATTTTTTATTTTCCGGTCTAACTGCACTGGCTACTTCCAGAATGAATAACTTAATATAAAACTTAATACGGTAACAATCCTTTCCATTCAAAACCTATTATTTGCTTTTGAACTGAGATCAATCCCTTTTATCAAGATAGGGAAGTCTCTATTCAGCTCTGTTTTATTAAAAATTTTCAAAAACGGAATGGTGATTTTTACAAATGTCTTTTTAACTTCCCTGGAAATGATAATATGATTTTTCTATTTAGATCCACTGATAGAATGAATTATATTAATATCATTCTTAACAATGAACCATTCTCGTATTACTGGAGTAAAAGCTACTTGGACAAAGTGTCTATTTCTTCTGATGAATCTGCTGGATTCTGTTTCTAATACTTTCTTTTTAGCTTTTTTTTTCTTTTATATTCTTTAGAGGGGGTTCCAATCTTTGGTGAGTGTTGGTATCAGTTATGCTGGCTTCATAAAAAGAATTTGGAAGTTTTTTCTCTTATGGAAATGCTTTGTAATCAATAAAAATCCCATAAAACAAGTATGAGTAAATATTATTGTAGTTTAGTTACATTATACATTATACAGGATTTTGAGTGTTTGCATAGTAACTACTACTTAGGCTTAGTTTCTAAGGGAAAAATAGAACCCAAGTTCAAAAAACAAACTTACATTAAAGTTTCTGGACAAACACTGTTGAATTCTATATTTATTCTGAGATTCTATAGTAGAATTCCCTTAAGGATTTTAAAGACTTTTGAACACATTCATTTCCAGCCTTCACTCTTTCCTTTAAAAGGGTCTTGATTTTGTAGAGTTTAATATTTATATATAAAATACACAAGGCATAAGAAGACATATGTAATTGTCAAATATAGATGTAAAAAGCTTATGTTCTTCTGTGTTTTAACTCTTCTCTCTAGTTAATTTGAAACATCCCCAAATTCATGTCCAAACTGAGACAAGACGTTGGTACACTTCAATAGAAATGTATAAGCATTACAAGATGTTAAAACTGATGCCACAGTCTGAGCCCAGCCTTGTTTTAAATGGGCAGACAAGGATTTCCTTAGATTGAAATTGTGGAGAGAACGTACCTGATCGTGATCAACCTCTACTGGTTGCTTCTTAATGATCCAGGTGACAGACTCGGAGAGGGGTGGGGTAGTCAGAGACCCTGAGTAGGTCCAGTAATCTGGGCAGGTAGGCATCAGGCAGGAAGGGTCAAATGACCCAAATTCCACAAGGGTGTCCTGGCCAAGAGAAGAGATAACTGAGTCATTATTTAGTGGTGAAAACCACTCAGGAATCGGACGACGAGGTGATGGTTCTCAGGGAGTATGTGGAGATCAGCAGTGGTCCAGAGGAGCTCCGGGCCTTTCTGGGCAGCTTCCTGAAGAATCGCTGCTTAGGATGGAATCATGTCCAGGCTTTGTTTCTGCAATTAACTGTGTATTTTTTATATTCCACAGTAGGAAAACAGCCAAAACCATTTGATCTCTCAATTCTAGTGAGGTTACATCAGGTAGTCTCCTCTGAGTTTTGTTGAGAGGTTTCAGACAGTGGCCATTGCATAAAGAAGGAGGCTTTGCATTTTCAAGAGAGGCTAATTGAGACTTGTCCTTTTAGGAAGAAATGCAGATCAGGAGGAGCCAGAAACCTGGACTGAAAGGAAAGAGAGGGAAAAAAGAGGAAAATGGAGAGGAGAGGAGAAGAGAGGAGCGGGAAAGAGGTAGGGACCAGAAGGAGAGAGTGGGGGATGGGGGGAGATAATATATGGGCTTCCAGAGAGGAAAGGAGAGGGAAAGAGGTGGGGACCAGAGGGATACAGTGGGGGATGAGAGGGAGAAGGAGAATATATGGGCCTCCACAGAGCAGCCCTTTGAGATTCTGAATATTGAAGAATTAATATTGGGGGACTAGACAAAGGCATCCGACCTGAAGGATGTGGGTCATTGTTCTTTCCAGCTGGACAAGGCAAGTTTCTGTAGAATTGCTCTCTGCTCCCTGCCTGTGGGATGGCAGTTACAGACAAGAAGGCTGCTCTGGGTGTGTTTATAAGGACTTAGAAGGAGCTGGTGTCAGGAACAGAGGAGGGGACAGCAATATGTTCCTGAGTCCCCAAGTCCTCAGTGGCACCGCGGCAAAACCAAAAAGCTCACTGCCTACCCACATGATCATGACTTCTGTCCCCTGGAATCATAAATGACAGTTTTCTTCTAAGGCTGAATACAGTTCACGTAATTAAACTTCCCAATTCAAAGTGCCTTGGTAATGTCTCCACTCTGAGACTGAAACATAAAAGTACATTTCAAGTAATTATGGAAAACAAATAGTACCTTATGCTTTATCGACGGCAAAGTATCCACTAATTTCTGTAGCTCTTTATGATGTTTGCCTAGCTAAAGAACAACAAATAAGAAAATATTACAAACAATGGACATCTCACTGTAGAAACTAACAGAATGTGAATTAAAATTAACTAACTGGTGATTACATAAAAACAAACTGCATGACTAAAATTACACTTAAACTTGTAATTTATAATTTTATAAACATTACTGAATTAAATTAGAGAACACATGAGCAGGCTGTTTGCTGACAAGGTCAGCATGCCTGCAGAGAAAGGTGCCCCCTGCTTCGTTTAAGTTCTTAAATTGGAATTAAAATTAAATAAAATGAAAAATGGTTCCACAATTGCAGTAGACACATTTCAAGTGCTCAATTGCCACATGTGGCTTGTGACCACTCTGTTGGGCTGTGCATTTTTATACCATTCAAAATATATTCTTTTTTTGGTGGTGCAGGGGATGGAGTCTCTCTCTGTTGCCCAGGCCAGAGTGCAGTGGCACAATCTTGGCTTACTGCAGCCTCCACCTCCCAGGCTCAAGTGATCCTCCTGCCTCAGCCTCCCGAGTAGCTGGGATTATAGGTGTGCACCACCATGCCCGGCTAATTTTTGTATTTTTAGTAGAAATAGAATTTCCCCATGGAAACCAGGCTGGTCTCTAACTCCTGACCTCAAGTGATCTGCCTGCCTCAGCCTCCCAAAGTGCTGGGATTACAGGCATAAGCCACTGTGTCTGGGCCTAAAATATATTCTTAACAATCCTGTATTTCTTTCTTTTTTTTTGGGGGGGGGGGGATAGAGTCTCACTCTGTCACCAGGCTGGAGTGCAGTGATGCAATCTCAGCTCACTGCAACCTCCGTCTCCCAGGTACAAGTGATTCTCCTTGCCTCAGCCTCCCAAGTAGCTGGGATTACAGGCGCCCATCACCACACCTGGCTAATTATTTTGTATTTTTAGTAGAGATGGGTTTTCACTATGTTGGCCAGGCTGGTCTCAAACTCCTGACCTCGTGATCCACCTGCCTCGGCCTCCCAAAGTGCTGGGATTACAGGGGTGAGCTGCCACGCCTGGTCGTACAATCCTGTATTTCAATCACTATTTATCTTACCAATGTATGGATCCCAATATTCTTAAAGTAAATAACAATATTATAATGTTCTATCTTTCCATTCTAGAATACAACACATCATTTAAAGTTGGTGAAATTTTTTACCTTTAAAAATACTCCTATCACGGCCAAACCATTTTCTTCCAGTGCTGCATCCTCAAAGTTTTCAAATTTGACTGCATTCCAATGCACTAAGTGCAGCTGAAACACCATGGAAAGAGGGTTAACCCATGACTGCACAGACTCTCTCCAGAATAAACCCACAGCCTCAGTCAACCTACGACATTTAAACACATTTCTTCACCCAAAGTAAAGCCACCAAGAAAACCATATGACAACATGGTGCAAGATGAGACAGAAACAAAGATCAGGGAGAAATTTAGGCAAGAGCAGCAATTAATATTATTTTAGAATGAAGGGATTTATTTGGGGAGAAAAATAGAAAATTCATATAACAAAGTGACACTTCAGTGAGCAATCAACATCTGTCCAGTCCCATCTTGAGTTGCATGAAATACCAATATTCAAAATCCACTTGCATCTACAGGAGGGACGACGTTTATATTGAGAGAAATAGATCCTCCATATGGAAATTACACAGGAGTTAAAGACAAACTTTTTCTTCAAGGAATAACCATTTAAAATGTGCTTTTAGGCTGGGTGTGGTGGCTCACACCTGTAATCTCAGCATTTTGGGAGGCCAAGGTGGGAGAATCACTTGAACCCAGGAGTTTGAGACCAGCCTGGACAACATAGCGAAACCTTGTCTCTACCAAAATATTTAAAAATTAGCAGGGCAGGCCAGGCGCGGTGGCTCACGCCTGTAATCCCAGCACTTTGGGAGGCTGAGGCGGGTGGATTACGAGGTCAGGAAATCGAGACCAGCCTGGCTAACACGGTGAAACCCTGTGTCTACTAAAAATACGAAAAATTAGCCAGGCGTGGTGGTGGGCACCTGTAGTTCCAGCTACTCGGGAGGCTGAGGCAGGAGAATGGCGTGAACCCAGGAGGCGGAGCTCGCAGTGAGCTGAGATTATGCCACTGCACTCCAGCCTGGGCGACAGAGCGAGACTCCGTCTCAAAAAAAAAAAAAAAAAAAATTAGCAGGGCATGGTGGTGTGCGCCTGTTGTCTGAGGTGGGAGGATTGCTTAAGGTTGAGGCTGCAGTGAACCGTGATTGTGCCACTGCACTCCAGCCTGGGTGACAGAGTGAGACCCTGTCTCACAAAACAAAATAAAATGAAACAAATATAAAATAAATTTTTAAATGTGCTTTTATTTTTACATAACATTTACAACTGAATTAGGAAAAAAGTTGTAAGAAAAAATTCTATTTCCTTAAAATCTCCCTTTATTTCCCTATAAATTATTCCTCATCCACCAGTTATGAATGCATTATCACCCAGCCTCCCAAGTGAGACACCACAAAATCATGGTTAACTTTGCCTTCTCCTATCCTGAAGAGAACCCCACCTTCAAGTCCTGTTGCTTTAATTTCCGAAACGCTTGATAAATCTTGCTCCTTTTCTCTATTTCTATTGCCACAGCCTTCATTTAGGCTCCCACCACCGCAAACTTGCATTAAGTCGACCTGTGGCTCCACAATGTTCCCTGGGTTATTACTCTGGGCTACTATTTGAGTCCACCTTCGAATTCCAGAAGAATTCAGTTTCAGGATCTTAAGGTTCATTTCAACTCTATTATTTGAGATGAGAGAAGTTAACATGTTTACATGTCTTAGCTGAGAATGATCAAAACTGCCTGAGAAAGCTATTTAGCATTTATAGGAATCACCTGATTCTTTCTGCTAATTTCTTACAACTAAAAGTTCAGAATTATCCCCACTTCTCTACAGTTGTCACTGTTCCTGACCTTCTCAACATACCTCTGCTGGGAAGCATTTGCTGTCCACGGTGTGCTCAGAACCCCAGGCATCGATGGCCCCCCAGTGAAAATGGAACTGCTTCAATCGGTAGTTGTGTTCCAGGGGTCCTCCCTTGATCACTAAAATGGCACATCCAACAATTCAGAGAAGAGTTATTTGTGCAGTGGGGAAATGTGGGTGAAAGGCCAAATCTCCAGTGGACCCTCCATGTGAACTGTGTTAAATGGATTATACTGAATTATATACAAGTGATTATAAATTTGATTTTCATGAAGTCAACGCACGTATAAGGAGAAGACCAAATAACATAAAGATTTAACTACAGAACAAGCTACAAACAATTGGTAAAGGCCAATTCTTGACTTAATTTTATATCCTATATTATTGTGTCCAGTTTTCTTTTGTGTGCAATAAAATGCAAATTTCTCTCAGCATATTTATCCAACATGACTTTATAATACTGAAATATGGGGATAAAGGGATCCTTCTTTTTTTATGCACAGACACTTTGTTTTTCAATTTTTTAAGATACTAGTGTTGCTTTCCCTTTCATTGAAATGGAATAGGAAATGTGCAAGTCAAAAACGATCACCTTGGAGATGTTGGTCAAAAGGTACAAAGTTTCAGTTAGGAAGAATATGTTTTCAAGATTTATTGCACAGCATGGTGACCATACTTGATAATAATGTATTGCACATTTCAAAATTACTAAAAGAGTAACCGTAGATTTTCTCACTACAAAAAAAAAATGGTAAGCATGTGAGGTGATGAATATTTTCATTGCTTGATATAATCATTCCACCATGCATACATATATCAAAAGATTACATTGTACCTGGTAAATATATACAAATATGTCAACTGAAAAAACACACTGGCCGGGCCTGGTGGCTCACACCTGCAATCCCAGCACTTTGGGAGACTGAGGTGGGTGGCTCATCTGAGGTCAGGAATTTGAGACCAGCCTGGCCAACATGGTGAAACCCCATCTCTACTAAAAATACAAAAAAAAAAAAAAAATTAGCTGGGTATGGTGGCCCATGCCTGTAGTCCCAGCTACTCAGGTGGCTGAGGCACAAGAATCACTTGAACCCAGGAGGCGGAGGTTGTGATGAGCCGAGATCGTGCCACTACACACCAGCCTGAGTGACAGACCGAGACTCTGTCTCAAACACACACACACACACACACATACACACATTACCAATATATTATAGGCAAAATATTGACAAGTGTTTTTTTTGTTTGTTTTTTTTTGAAATGGGGTCTTACTCTGTCGCCCAGGCTGGAGTGCAGTGGCACAATGTCAGTTCACTGCAACCTCTTCCTCCTGGGCTCAAGCCATTCTCCTACCTCAGTCTCCTGAGTAGCTGGGACTACAGGCGTGCACCACCATGCCAGGCTAATTTTTTTTTTTTTTTTTTGTAGAAATGGTGTTTTGCCATGTTGCTCAGGCTTGTCTCGAACTCCTAAGCTCAAGAGATCCACCCATCTCAGCCTCCCAGAGTGCTGGGATTACAGGCGGTTGCGCCACTGCACCTGACCCAGATAAGACGTTTTTGGCTGGGCGCAGTGGCTGATGCCTGTAATCCCAGCTGTCAAGCAGCTGTCAGGCTAGTTAATTGGGATGTCACTGGTAACCTCAGCAAGATTAAAGGAAAAAGGTGGGGTTGGGTGGGGCAGATGAATGCAGGAAATAAGGAAATATAGTCATCAAGAAATGGGGCAGGCCCAGCAGTGGCTCACACCTATAATCCTAGCACTCTGGGAGGCCAAGGTGGGAGGATCACTTGAGGCCAGGAGTTTGAGACCAGCCTGAAAAACATAGTGAGACCCAGTCTCTACAGAAAAAAAGGAAAGAAACCAAGAAATGGGGCAGGTAGACAGAAGATAGTGAATTGGAAAGCAGAGCAGTCATAACACATAACAAATAAATATATACTTATGTATTTCAGGTTGATATTTTCTTCTTTTATTTTTTTATTTTTTTGAGACAGAGTCTCACTCTGTTGCCCAGGCTGGAGTGCAGTGGCACAATCTCGCCTCACTGCAACCTCCAACTCCCAGGTTCAAGTGATTCTCCTGCCTCAGCCTCCCTGAGAAGCTGGAATTACAGATGTGTGCCACTATGCCCGACTAATTTTTGTATTTTGGTAGAGAAGGGGTTTCACCATGTTGGTCATGATGGTCTCAAACTCCTGACCTCAAGCAATCCACCCACCTCGGCCTCCCAAAGCACTGGGATTACAGGCATGAGCCACCATGCTTGGCCTGATATTTTAATCTTTCCATGCTCTGAGAAAGGATTAAACTTGTAAAAAATTACATGACAAATATAAAACATTCAGCAGAGAGTCTGGCTGGTAGTAAGCAATCTGTAATATTCACTCCCTCCTTTTGCTTTTCAACGTGAAAGAGAAGGAGCTGACACAGAAAGGGATGGTGAAGAGAAAGGAAATACATAGAACCCATACAGATAAAAGCAAATGCAGGAAATGGACACGAGGAATGCTTCTGGGGTGATGGAAATGTTTTAAAATTAGATTATAGTGATGGTTGCACAACTCTTGTAAATTTCCTTTAAAAATCATTCAATTGTATGTGTGTTTTAAACTGCGTACATGTGTTTTAAACTGTGTATGTGTGTTTTAAACTGTGTACATGTGTTTTAAAGTAAATGTAGGACCAAAACAGGGAAGGAGAACTTAAAATGTTTGTGAAAGCATTCTTACTAGGTTCACTGGCACTGCCCCAGAGGAGTGTAAAGTCAGGGAAGCAGGATGAAGCAGGATGGAGCAGGAAGCACCCTGAGGAGGAGAACAAAGGCACTCACCTCTCCATCTCTTTAATGCCTGTAGACAGTGCCAATAAGAGGAATTCCAGAGGACATGATAATTGACAGGGATCATCCAGGGATAATTTAGTGCCCTTCCCCACAGTATTTCCACTCTCTTATATGCACTCATTCAAATCAGTAACAGTGTCCTACTCAGGGGAACCAAATACTAAATAACACCCAGCAGAGGACTGCGGTATGAGATGTTCACATACCTTCTCTTATAATCCTATTAAGGTAGGTCATGTTGTCCTCTTTTTCATTCCAGAGTTTAGTAATTTGAGTCTTCTGTCTTTTATTTTTCTCTTGGTCTCCCCCAATTAAAAGTTTGTCAACTTTGTTTATCTTCCCAAAGAACCAACTTTTGATTTCATTGATCTCTGCTCGTTCTTTATTATGTCCTTCTCTCTACTTGCTTTTGGGTTTAGTTTGTTCTTCTTTTTCTAGTTTCTTAAGGTGGAAAGCTGAGATACTGACTTGAGAAAGTTCTTCTCTATTATAGGCATTTTCATCTATAAATTTCCCTCTAAGCACTGCTTTAGCTGCATCCCAAAAGGACTGGTATGATGTTTTTGTCACATACCTTCCCCAGCTCCTTTTCCTTGCACTTTATTCCAATCCTCATAAAGCACACTGTGGCAGCATCTCTTAGGGTTTTTTCTTTGAAATTTATAGACATCGATATTTATTAGGTTTTTACTTTTCTAGAATTGTTTCTTGCCTTTCTTTGTTTCTAGAATGTCTTTGCTTTCTTTCACTTTTTATTTTTTATGTTCATTCACTCTTTTTTTCCTCTTTGCATGCTATTGATTTGCAACAACATGGAGAAATAGCAATGAAGAATAAGCAGGAAATAAGAGGCAGTCACTGAAAGGTGGAGAGAGAGAGAGAGAGAGAGAGAGAGAAAGTTAGGCAATTACTAAAAATTGATGCTATCTTAAAGAAAATAATTATTAAAGCATAATTTAAAAGGGCTATCAGTTTTAGTTCTTTCCAACCAAACAAGAAAAATATTAGCAAACTCTCTACAATTTTTCTTGCATATTTTGTAAGTGTGTGATTGACACACCTAGGGAAGACATGGTCAAGGGGTGAATTAGTCGGTTGGGTTTGTAGGTATCTAAAAAGAAGCTATTATGATGAAAACGTGGATGACTTGCCATCTCAGATTACTCATGCAAATGGGTAGATAAGAATTCTTGAGGCCTGGATCGGTAGCTCACACCTGTAATCCAAGCACTCTGGGAGGCCGAGGTGGGAGGATCACTTGATCTCAGGAATCCAAGACCAGTCTGGGCAACACAGTGAAACTCCATCTCTACAAAAAATACAAAAATTAGCCGGGGCCAGGCACAGTGGCTCACGCCTATAATCTCAGCACTTTGGGAGGCCAAGGTGGGCAGATCACTTGAGGTCAGGAGTTTGAGACCAGCCGGGCCAACATGGTGAAATCCGTCTCTACTAAAATACAAAAATTAGCCGGGCATGATGGCATGTGCCTGTAATCCCAGCTACTCAGGAGGCTGAGGTGGGAGAATTGCTTGAACCCAGGAGGTGAAGGTGGCAGTGAGCCAAGATCACACCACTGCACTCCAGCCTGGGCAACAGAGTCAGACACCATCTCAAAAAAAAAAAAAAAAAAAAAAAAAGGCCAGGTGCAGTGGCTCACGCCTATAATCCCAGCACTTTGGGAGGCCGGGGGGTGGATCACCTGAGGTCAGGAGTTTGAGACCAGCCTGGCCAACATGGTGAAACCCTGTCTCTACTACAAATACCAAAAATTAGCAGGGTGTAGCGGCAGGCGCCTGTAATCCCAGCTACTCAGGAGGCTGAGGTGGGAGAATCACTTGAACCCGGGAGGCAGAGGTTGCAGTGAGCCGAGATCACGCCACTGCACTCCAACCTGGGCAACAAGAGCAAAACTCCATCTCAAAAACAAAAACAAACAAACAAAAAAATTAGCCAAGCGTGGTGGCACATGTAGTCCACACTTGTAGTCCCAGCTACTCAGGAGACTGAGGTGGGAGGATTGCTTGAGTCCAGGAGGTTGAGGCTGCAGTGAGCTGCGATCATGCCACTGCACACCAGCCTGGGCAACAGAGTGAGACCCTGCCTCCAAAAAAAAAAAAAAAAAAAAAAAATTCTAGAATCTGTTGTTCAAAAGAAAAAGACAGGACTAAAAAATAAAATAGCTATTTGCTCTAAAAGTTCTTGGGCTCAAGTCACTTGGTTAAGAAACTCATTAAGCAACTTTCTAAGACTTCCAACTCAACGAAGCAATGATATATTGGCAACAGAGAGTCCCTATACTGTCAAGGGCTTTAGAAAGCTGACCAATACAAAGGATCCCCAGAAGAAAGCAGGCTGCTAGGGCCCTAGATGGGGTTGAGAATTCAAAAGGATTGCTATGCATGCAGAGTAAATGGATGAGAGTTGGTATCCTATAGACTGGGTCTGCCCATTAGTTTACATCTGGCAGGGATAATGGTAGAGCCGCAAGGGGACAAGTAGAGCTCACCAGAGTGCCAGATAGTCATCCAAAACACAGGAATTTAGCTTGTTGTTTTGAAAATTTCTGGAATCCGTATAAACAAGGTAATATTATGGGCTTCCAGTTGAGAAGGGGGCACACTCTAGAGTTTTGGGGAAATTAAGAAAGATGCGTGATGATGGGTATACTAAAAGCCCAGACTTCACCACTACACAATATATCCATGTAACAAAACAAAACTAAACTTATACCCACTAAATATATTTTAAAAGAACATACATCAATATCATTTTTCTTTCTTATCTTTTTTATTCCTCCCTTCTCTAGCTGTTCCACCAACAGACCCAGGTGGCCTTAAACAATGTTTCCCTAAGCATGGTACACATACCGCTGATGGCACACGAGATGGTTTTACGTGGTACAAGAAGCTTTTACTTATATAGTAAGTTACTTTAAGAGAGTTAGAAACAATATAATGAAACACATCAACCTGTGAATTCACAGATATAAAATTTAAATAAATAACTTTATGCAAAAAAAGGGGGGAAGAAAGATGCCCATGAATCTGGGAGGAAAAAGAATTTCCTACTTTGAGATATGAAAGTAAGATGTTCATGGTTTGGGGGCTGTGTCATACCATGGAGAAGAAAGGAAAGTTGGGGACATGGAGACACCTAAACCCTTAAAGACAGACTCAAATACCCTCTGAATCATAGCAGAGAAATATATCAGAAGGGAGAAAACCAGAGACAGATTAAGCCCATTGGAGGAGCAGTCTGTTTGTAGTTGGGCCAGAGTGCCAGGTCTAAGTATCAGAGCACCACTAGCAAAATACAAAGAAAATAAAGACACAATTGAGACTCAGAGCCAGAATAAATGCAAGAGTGAATATTTACTTTTTTTTTTTTTTTTTTTGAGACAGACTCTCACTCTAACACCAGGCTGGGGTGCAGTGGTGCGATCTTGGCTCACTGCAAACTCCGCCTACCGGGTTCAAGTAATTCTCCTGTTTCAGCCTCCCAAGTAGCTGGGATTACAGGCATGCACCACCACACCTGACTAATGTTTTGTATTTCAGTAAAGACGGGGTTTCACCATGTTGCCCAGGGTGATCTCGAACTCCTGAGCTCAGGCAATCCGCCCACCTCGGCCTCCCAAAGTGCTGAGATTACAGGCGTAATCCACCGCTCCTGGCCTCATTATCATTTTTATGGACTCATTTCCTAACATTCATGAGAGAAAACAAGTTTCCTTGAGATCAAGATTTCTCAGTTTTAGCTCTATTGATACTGGAGGCTAGATAACTCTTCGTTAAGGTTATCTGGTGCACTGTAGGATCTTTAGCGGCATCCCCGACTTTGACACACTAGACGCCAATTTTGTTTCCCAAGTTGTGACAACCAAAAACGCCTTTGGATCCTGCAGTGGGGAGTGAGGGATATGGAGGGGTATGGGGGAAAGTTGGCAAAATTACCACTAGTTGATGACTACTTTAAACTATTTCGAATAATAATTATTTTGAGACTAATTTGGACTATTTGACATCATCAAATGCAGTAAAACAAACACGCAAACAACAACAAAAAAAGGGAAAATAAATCTTCACAAAATTAGCCACCTTCTATCTTCCACAGATACTAAGAAGTTTCAGGTAAACTTTGAAATCATTCACATTAGTTTATATCCAGGAAGGTTAAAGAAAGATTCAAAATCAACATAATATTTGAATTTGAAAAACTCTTTTTTTTTTCTTTTTTTGAGACAGAGTCTCGCTCTGTTGCCCAGGCTGGAGTGCAGTGGCCGGATCTCAGCTCACTGCAAGCTCCGGCTCCTGGGTTTACACCATTCTCCTGCCTCAGCCTCCCAAGTAGCTGGGACTACAGGCGCCCGCCACCTCGCCCGGCTGGTTTTTTGTGTTTTTTAGTAGAGATGGGGTTTCATCGTGTTAGCCAGGATGGTCTCGATCTCCTGACCTCGTGATCCACCCGTCTCGGCCTCCCAGAGTGCTGGGATTACAGGCTTGAGCCACCGCACCCGGCCCCGAAAAACTCTTTTAAAGTGTTCTTTTAAACTAGGTAGGTAACACTGTTTATTTAACAAAATTACCAGATCATAATTTCCATTTCTCTAATATATGACTAGTCTTTGCAACCTAATGCACACATGACTATTCTTTTGGCCCCATTTCAAGTGTATTGTAATCTGCTAAGTTAAATCTGATTAAACAGTGTTACTGTTTAATGTAAAAGTTCTCGTAAAGTCAACAAGCAAAGGAAAAAATTAGTACATATTCAATATACACATACAAAATAAATTTCTGGCAAAACTTCCATTTCACACCTATGCTCTATACCAATTGTAAATCTATACATAGAGAGAGAGAGATAAATTTATTAATTAAAAATACTACCTATACTAGTTGAAGAAAATACGCATAAAAACTAGAAGGAATTTTTTTCACACATTCAAAAAGTTAAGATCAATGAGTTCCTTGCCATTGCTAACAAAGAGGTCAATACTGTCATGGCGAGAATTTGATGTGTCCGTGTTAACATGACACTGTTTCTTTAACTCCTTACAAGACCACCAGATCTTGCCCTCACCTGATTTATCTGTAGAATCTTCAAATTCCACGAGGAAAGAGTACCCATTATTCCAGACGTGGAGGCAGGTGGCTGGGTCATAAGAGATGGTGAGCGGTTTTAAGTCGGGATCATAAACACTGTCCCTCCACCGAATGTTGATGGGTGACTGTCGATCACCCCCGGGAACCAGGTCCACGCTCTCCCAGAGTGGATGCACTAGGAGAAAGCAGGTCAGGCTATTATCAAGACTGTTGGACCGAGTGTGGTGGCTCACTCCTATAATCCCAGCACTTTGGGAGGGTAAGGCGGGTGGATCACTTGAGGCCAGGAGTTCGAGACCAGCCTAGGAAACACGGTGAAACCCTGTCTCTACAAAATATACAAAAAAAATTATCCAGGCGTGGTGGTACACACCTGTAGTCCTAGCTACCAGGGAGGCTAAAGTGGGAGGATTGCTTGAGCCCAGGAGGTCAAGGCTGTTGTGAGCCATGATCGCACCACTGCACTCCAGCCTGGGCGACAGACCCAAACCATGTCTCAAAAGAAAAAAAGAAAACAAAGCCTGTCTACTGTACTTCTGGAGAACCTGTCAGGGCTAATGGAAACTAAAAGCCTTAGGAATTAGCCACTGTGATAGTTACTTTTAGGTGTTGACTTGACTAGATTAAAGAATACCTAGAAACCTGGTAAAGCATTATTTTGGGGTGTGTCTCTGGGCGTGTTTACAGAGGAGACCAGCATGTAATTCTGAGTGGACTAGGTGGGAAAGATTCGCCCTCAATGTGGGCAGGTATCATCCAAACTGCTGGGGGCCCAGAGAGAACAAAAACATGGAAAAACTGAATGTACCCATCTATCTGCTGGATCTTGGATACACTCTTCTGCTCCTGTCCTTGGGTAACAGCTACAGGCTTCCCAGCCTTTGGACTCCAGAACTAACACCAGCACCTCTCTGGGTTCTCAGGCATTTGGCCTCAAACTGATAGGTATACCATCAGCTTCCCTGGTTCTGAGGCCTTTGCCTTGGACTGTCCCATACTACCAGTATCTCAGGGTCTCTGGCTTGCAGATGGAACTTCTCAGCCTCTATAATCGTGTGAGCAATTGCCACTAATAAATTCCCGCTCATCTATCTCTCTATCTATATACCTTATTGATTCTGCTTCTGGAGAACCCTGACCAATACAGCCACTTAGGGGTTTAATCGATAGACAAAAGTAGAGGATAAAGATAGGTCAGAGAGCACCTGGCAGAGGAATAGCATTTTGGCATCTTGCAAAACCAACACATCTCAGTCTGCCTACTAAGCTCACCTAAACCAAGTGCAATCTGTGCTGTGATCACAGCATAATGCATGGAGTTTAGTGCCACGTGGAAATAGGGTATTCATAAATGAGTTTCTTTTCTTCATTGAGAATTTCCCAAGCCCCAACTCCCCAAAGTGGCTTTAAATACAAAGACAAATTAATTCAATCTTCAATAACAGATTTATTTTCAAAAAAGGAAATGGGAGAACTTTGGGAAAGGAAACATTCAATCAGTATTGTCAGTGTTTAATTGGTTGGCTGGTAGAAATCAAGGCTTGCATAGCCTGCATCCTGTAAGATGCTCGCCCCACATAACTGTGCATGCTGAGTTGAGTTCACCTCCTATGTAAGCAAACTCTGAGGACCAGGCAGCCATCCTGCAAAACCTGGGTAGAACATCGGCATTGCTAAGGTCCCTGGGGGTCGCAGTGTGTCACAGGGATGTGGAGATTATCTATTAAGGTGTACACATACAATTCATCCCCCACAGGCACTGAAGACATTGCTGATGCTGATTGTCCTCCAGAGTCAAGCACCAGGTCTCTGTAGCAAGTCCCTGATAAGTATCAGCAGACTTGCTGATAACACAGATCGGCCTGTTGAGACCCCCATGTGTGATGAGCAGAACCAATGTGTATCAGTTTGGGGTGATCCAGTTCCCTGTCCTTTAGAAGTACCATGGATGGGTAGAATCAAGAACAACAGGAAAACTAGGAGAAACATGAGAGAAATCATTACCAACGACCCTCTGCATCTCGCCCTACCACTAAGAATAAGGATGAGACTGGCCGGGCGCGGTGGCTCACGCCTGTAATCCCAGCACTTTGGCAGATCACGAGGTCAGGAGATCAAGACACGGTGAAACCCCATCTCTATAAAAAATACAAAAAAAAATTAGCCGGGTATGGTGGCACACTCCTGTAGTCCCAGCTACTCGGGAGGCTGAGGCAGGAGAATAGCTTGAACCCGGGAGATGGAGGTTGCAGTGAGCCGAGACTGCGCCACTACACTCCAGCCTGAGTGACAGAGTAAGACTGTCTCAAAAAAAAAAAAAAAAAAAAGGATGAGACTAAGGTAGTTGTTTTGTTACTCTGTCAAATCCCCCATCAGTGGCAGCATCATCCTCCTATTTCCATAAAAAGCAGAAACCTGCCCCTGGTTTACTCTGACGGAGCAGATAATCCTCTTCCTTCAGTAATTACTGAAAGCTGGAAGTCAATCTCTCTTTTTTTTTTTTTTTAGATGGAGTCTTGCTCTGTCTCCCAGGCTGGAGTGCAGTGGCATGATCTTGGCTCACTGCAACCTCTGCCTCCTGGGTTCAAGTGATTCTCCTGCCTCAGCCTCCTGAGTAACTGGGATTACAGGCGCATGCCACCACACCCAGCTAACTTTTGTGTATTTTTAGTAGAAATGGGGTTTCGCCATGTTGGCCAGGCTGGACTTGAACTCCTGGTCTCAAGTGATCCACCCACCTCGGCCTCCCAAAGTGCTGGGATTACAGGCGTGAACCACTGTGCCTGACCGTAAATCAGTATCTTAACCTTCGTGTCTTAGTGTTTTGTTTTGTTTTGTTTTATTTATAAAAGTGCTCCAGCAATACAGACAAAGAGCTCTCCTGAGAGTGCCTAAATCAGTGGTTTTCAACAGAGAGAACAATTCAGTCCCCCAAAAACATTTGGCAATGTCTGGAGACATTTTCAGATGGCAAAACTGGGAGAGCATGCTAGTGACATCTAGTGGTTAGAGGCCAGAGATGCTGCTAAACATCCTACAATGCACAGGATGGGCTCCCAGAAGAAAACCATTCTGATCCAAAAGCCAATAGTGCCAAAGTTGAGAAACCCTGGTCTAAAGATAAAAGGTGCATGCAAACTCATAATATTCTTCTCTTTCTATTTCTTCATATAATGCAGTACTCTCATTTCTGGAGAGATCTGAACCCAATGTTCTGTGTGTGTTTTTTTTTTCTTTCCTTAGTATAAAACAACTTGTGATGAACAAGAACTTTAAAGAACAAGAAGTTTCTGTTTCAGAAATCTAAAATGGAAAATGCACATGAACTGGCACATCGGAAACAGAATCTGGGCTATACTGTCATAATCTAATTAGAATGCAAATTCCTTGTGGGCAGGAGCCACATCTTCCTCCTTTTTTGTTGCCCTGTGGTATCTTATTAAACATATGCCCTTCTGGAAAACATCCTATTAGGTACTATGTTCACTATCTGGGTGACAGGATCAATAGAAGCCCAACCTCATCACCATGCAATATACCCATGTAACAAATCTGCATATGTAACCCCTGAATGTAAAATAAAAATGGACATTTTTAAAAAGAAAGAAATTAACAATTTGAAAAAGCAATCATGGCAACTATGCAGCAGCCAACATCATAAAATATACAACCTCAGGGTCTAAAAATGTTTAGTAATTTTATCCAGTAAAATATCATATATTTTTCATCTTAGAGGGAAAGATGATCTTAAATTTCTGTTACATTTGGTTCTGTTATATCCACCCAAACACTTGGATTCATATGCATGATGAATAAACATCTCTTTTAAAGGCAAAAACAAAAAATAAAATAAACATATGCCCTGTAACATATCCAACTGCCATTGTTAGGGGGAAAAAAGCTCAAATTCAAATGATTTGCAAGGATTCAAACGATCTGAAAAATGATTCAAATTATGTTAATTTTTAAACTTCTAGAAAGCCCTTGAAAGGCCCTGATTCTGTTTTTAAAGATTCCTGAAAAAAAGAGACTATGCACCTTCCCCTCTGAGACACTCAGACTGTGGTTGATAATTTGAGAATTCACACTCTTCAAAGCCATTCAATGAGGGTCTCCTGTGAAGACTAGGGAAGAACTGGAGTGATTAGGTACCTAAGACGATGCCTTGGTCACCCTTAATTGTTCCCCATCTCATTCATGAAATGGGAAGTATCAACACTCACACTCATGCAAATACCAGCCCAAGAAAACTGGGCCTATTCCTGCAATTGCTCTTTAATGACCATAATGACACGATCAATTTATGCCCTTGAGTTTACAAGTTCAGCTTCCAGGTTTTCTTTCCTCCTACCCACCTCCTTCTTTACTAAACTACGCCATCTAGGTTAGACCATCCAACTTACTGTGTGGGGAGGGGGTCCTTGGTCACTCTCCCCTTACTGAAGCCAATTTTTTGCCAACGGCTTGTTTTGCTAAAGATAAACTGACACTTTTGTTCTCTCCTACTCCCCTCCTTTTCCTCTATTTAAGGAAAAATCAGATCAAAACAATTTCCTGGTAGTTGCTCATATTTTACCTCAAAAATAAGAAATTATTTAAATTATTAAAAAAAAAAAATACAGGTGCAAGCCACCGCTGCCTGGCTAAATTTTGAGGAGACGCCTACATTCACACCATAGCACAAATCTTCCCAGTGATGCTTCTCATCTTATTCCATCCACAAGTATTCACCGAAAGGCAGCTGGCTCACAGAGCAGTGAGGAAGGCAGATAATTAGACACATATGCATATAATTATAACTGCACCCATGTAATAAATGTCATGAAAGAAAAATCGGAGTGCTATGATTAAAAAATTATAATATGAAGTGATCATATTATAAGAGAGTAGCCAGAGATCACTTTGTCAAGGAGGTGACAATTAAGCCCAAGACCTAAAGATAATGGGGTGATGATTAAGTGGTTTAACAGAAGCTTCATTTTCAGGTTCTTCTTGTATAGGGAAAATGAAATAGACAGTGATTTTATCAACTGTGGTTTATGTTAACAAAGACACACTGTTATTAAAAAGGTGTCGGCCGGGTGCGGTGGCTCGTGCCTGTAATCCTAGCACTTTGGGAGGCTGAGGCAGGCGGATCACCTGAGGTCAGGAGTTCAAGACCCGCCTGGCCAACATGGTTAAACCCCATCTCTACTAAAGATACAAAATAATTAGCTGGATGTGGTGGTGCGTGCTTATAATCCCAGCTACTCGGTAGGTTGAGGCAGGAGAATCGCTTGAACCCAGGAGGTGGAGGTTGCAGTGAGCCGAGATTGTGTCATTGCACTCCAGCCTCGGCGACAGGGCAAGACTCCGTCTCAAAAAAAAAAAAGGTGTCAGTAATTCGTAGCTGATGGGCAACAAAAGCCCTGCAGAAGATTCCATGTTGAGGAAGTGCTTGATTTTAGTTGTTTATATGAGTAGTCCTAGGTTTGATTTATTTTGTGCTTTAGCACTGTCTTAGTCCATTCAGCCTGCTATGACAGAATGTCATAGACTAGGTGGCTTATAAATAAGAGAAATTTATTTCTCACAGTTCTGGAGTCTGGGAAGTCCAAGATCAAGGCACCAGCAGACTGGGTGTCTGGCAAGGGCCTGCTTTCTGGTTCATAGACAGCCTCCTTGCTGTCTTCAAATGGTAGAAGGTACGAGGGGGCTCTCTGGGGTCTCTTTTATATCGGGAACTAATCCTATTCATGAGAGCTCTGCCCTCATGATCTAATCACCTCCCCAAAGCCCCAACTCTTAATATCATCACCTTGGGGGTTAGGATTTCAACATATAAATGTTACGGGGTCATGAACATTCAGTTTGCTGCAACCACCTATTTCCCCAGCTTTGGCGCTGTCCTTTTAGCCCCTGAAACATGGAAAGCTCATTCCTGCCTTAGTCCCTTTCTTCGTGCTCCTCCTCCACAGAAATCAATTACCCTCATTTGGCTCAGGGCTAGCCCCCATTATCTTTAGGTCTTGGGCTTAATTGTCACCTCCTTGACAAAGTGATCTCTGGCTACTCTCTTATAATATGATCACTTCATTTTTTAATCATAGCACTCCGATTTTTCTTTCATGACATTTATTACATGGGTGCAGTTATAATTATATGCATATGTGTCTAATTATCTGCCTTCCTCACTACTCTGTGAGCCAGCTGACTTTCGGTGAATACTTGTGGACGGAATAAGATGAGAAGCATCACTGGGAAGATTTGTGCTATGGTGTGAATGTAGGCGTCTCCTCAAAATTAACTCAGGCAGTGGTGGCTTGCACCTGTAATCCCAACACTTTGGCAGGCCAAGGTGGGCAGATCACTTGAGGTCAGTAGTTTGAGACCAGCCTGGCCAACATGGGGAGATCCCATCTCTAGTAAAAAATAAAAAATTAGCTGGGTGTGGTGGCTCATGCCTGTAGTCCCAGCTACTTGAGAGGCTGAGGCAGGAGAATCTCTTGAACCCGGCAGGCGGAGGTTGCAGTGAGCTGAGATTGTGCCACTGCACTCCAGTCTGGGTGACAGAGCAAGATCCTGTCTCAAAAAAAACAAAAAAACAAAAAAACAAAAAATGTACACACTGAAATCCTTTTCCCCAAGGTGATGGTATTAAGAGCTGAGGCCTTTGGGAGGTGACTATGTCACGAAGGCAAAGCCCTTATGAACAGGATGAATACCCTCATAAAAGAGGCCTGAGAAAGCTCCTGAGCTCCTTCCGCCATATGAGGATGCAGCAAGAAGACAAATTCTTTGAAGCAGAGAGAACCCTCATCAGACACTGAATCTACTGGCACCTTGGTTTTTTGGACTTCCTGGCCTCCGGAACTGTGAGCAACAAATTTCTGTTGTGTATAAATTATTCAGCCTGAGTTACTTTGTTATGGCAGCCCAAACAGAGTAAGACAGTTCGTTTCTCCTTTTTGCTTTATTTCATTATTTTTCTTTAAGAATCATTCAGGTTTATCTCTTCTTCGCCTTGCTCAGCACAGCAGCCTAGTTCAGAACCCTAAACCCCAGACTTCATACAAAGCCTCTTGGTTGATTTCCTCCTCTAACTCTCCTCTACTCCTGAGTTCTGCCACTCAGCAATTTTCCTACATAACTACCTTTGTCACATTGCTGCTATGCTAAAGACAGTATATCAAGTTGTAACTTCCAAGTTCAATGCCCAGGTTTTCCTATTAGAACCCATCTCACTTATCTAATCTCATTTTCCTCATTCTTCCCAAACTCTGGTGTTCCTATGCTACTTTTCTTGTCATGTTATTCCCCTTAGCAAGCTACTCTTCTTACAACTGCCTACCTACATAAGTTTATGTCTACTTTGGTTTTTTGTTTGTTTTATTGAGACAGAGTCTCCTCGCTTTGTCACCCAGGCTAGAGTGCAGTGGCATGATCTCGGTTTACTGCAACCTCCGCCTCCCGGGTTCAAGCGATTCTCCTGCCTCAGCCTCCTGAGTAGCTGGGATTACAGGCGCCCGTCACCATGCCTGGCTAATTTTTGTGTGTTTTTTTAAATTGTTGTTTGTTTGTTTGTTTGTTTTTGAGATGGAGTCTCACTCTGTCGCCAGGCTGGAGTGCAGTAGCACGATCTCAGCTCACTGCAACCTCTGACTCCTGGGTTCAAGCGATTCTCCTGTCTCAGCCTCCCGAGTAGCTGGGACTACAGGCACCCACCATGACGCCCAGCTAATTTTTGTATTTTTTAGTAGAGACAGGGTTTCACCATGTTAGCCAGTATGGTCGTCTCAATCTCTTGACCTTGTGATCTGCCCGCCTTGGCCTCCCAAAGTGCTGGGATTACAGGCGTGAGCCACCGGACCTGGCCTAATTTTTGGTATTTTTAGTAGAGATGGGGTTTCACCATCTTGGCCAGGCTGGTCTCAAACTCCTGACCTCGTGATCCACCCGCCTCGGCCTCCCAAAGTGCTGGGATTACAGGTGTGAGCCACCGCACCCAGCCGTCTACTTGGGTTTTAAAAAACTTTTTAAATAAAATTTTTTGTAGAGATAGGGTCTCGCTATGTTGCCCAGGCTGGTCTTGAACTCCTGGGCTCAAGCTATCTTCCTGTCTTGGCCTTCCAAAGTGCTAGGATTACAGGCATGAGCCCCCATGCCTGGCCTTTAGCCCCACTTTGGCTTGTGCTTAGAAGCCCTTCCTTTTCCTTAAGAAATCTTTTCCAGTTCAAGTCTGGAAATCTTTCCAGATTCCCAAAAGAAATCTTTTCCAGTTCAAGTCTAATTTCCCTGATGACATATTCTCCAACCACTCTGAGCTTTGCTTTTTCTGAACACACACTGAATTTGCTTTCACACCATTTAGCACCCAACCATTCCTCACATAATCTGTGTTTGCTTTATCTGCCCAAAGGGTCTGTGTCAACTCCAAGCCCATGAGGTCTGTGTACTCTACTTTTTCTAGTCTCCAGGGCTTCACTTGGTACCAGGCACAGAAGAGGTACTAAATGCTTATTTTACTGATACAGAAAACCAAACAAATTGATACCAAGGCTCTCTGCCCATTACCTCACAGCCACCATCTCTCTACCAGGCAAGCTGGTTTACCCTGAATACTTCTTAGGTTCACCTAATCGTATCTATCTGTTATTCGTTTGTTCCTTAAAATTCTACTAGGTTTTCAAGGTCAGTTCAAGCCCCTTCTCTCACACTCCCACCCTAAATAAAGCATCTTTCATCTGTTCTTACTCCTTAACACCTATTATCTCTGTTCCTGAGCTCCCCGATATGGTAGCACTGTCCCTGTGTGCTAGCCTAAATTGAGATGTACTATATAAATGTACAATACGAGGAACTTCGAAGGCTCAGTACAAAATAAATATTAAAATTTAATTTATAATTCTTATATTTATTTCATATTAAAGTGATAATATTTTAGATATATTGGGTTAAATAAAATATATTAGTCAAATTAATTTGACCTGTTTACTTGTACTTTTTAAGATGCGGTTATTACAAAATATAGAATTACTCATATTTTTATTTTATTTTATTGAAGAGATGGGGTGTTGCTATGCTGCCCAGGCAGGTCTCAAACTCCTGGCCTCAAGCGATCCTCCCCACTTGGCCTCCCAAAGTCCTGGGCTTACAGGCATGAGCCACTGTACCTGGCCTATTAGAAAATATAGAATGACCTATATGGCTCATATTTGTGGTTTACTTTATTTATCTACCAGAAAGCATTGCCTTATACCCTCATGTCTTTTTATTTGGTTCCTTGCTATGTACTGCCCTTTTTATGAGGGATGTCTACTTCCTCATGTTGCTGAAGACGACCCGTGTAGGCCTTGGCCTTAATACAGTGATGGGTGTATACACTGGGACCCTCCATATGACTTGGTTGAGGATGATCGCAGAATCACAAATTGCCTTGTTAGAGCATCATCAGGGCTATAAAAGGCACTTGGATGCCGAGTCCATTAGCCACAGGATACCTCCCTGTGCAGTTATCAGCACAGGAGACTAAAGCTCACATTTCCTGATGGTCAGTTCCAGGGCTATTTGTCAGTCTCAGGCAGCTGAAGATAACCCTGAGGCCATTAATGCAATTCTAAGTGGCTCTTAATCAGCTCATTTTTTCTCAAGGTTACTTGCATGTTAATAAAGACAATCTAGGGGCATCCTGAGTCTATATTTCAGAATTCTTTGTGAAAACACTGCAAAAGAAGCTTTTTATTACTCTCCAGGCTTTATTTGTATTCTTCAAAATTAATTGGAGAAATAATAGAATAACTTTCAAACACAGTACAGTTATGATATCGATTACTGCTGTCAAATAGAACTTTCTCTGATGACAGAAATGTCCAGTATATTAAGATCTAGGCATAGGTAGCTATAAAATTTTAATGAATTTAAATTTACATGTAAGGCCGGGCGCGGTGGCTCAAGCCTGTAATCCCAGCACTTTGGGAGGCCGAGACGGGCGGATCACGAGGTCGGGAGATCGAGACCATCCTGTCTAACACGGTGAAACCCCGTCTCTACTAAAAATACAAAAAACTAGCTGGGCGTAGTGGCGGGCGCCTATAGTCCCAGCTACTCGGGAGGCTGAGGCAGGAGAATGGCGAGAACCCGGGAGGCGGAGCTTGCAGTGAGCCGAGATCGCGCCACCGCACTGCAGCCTGGGTGACTGAGCAAGACTCCGTCTCAAAAAAAAAAAAAAAAAAAAAAAAAATATTTACATGTAAATACCCACATGGGGTTAGTGGCTACATTTTATACAGTGCTGGCTTCTTTAGTCCCTATTATCCTAACGGGTTTCTCTTTCTTCTACAAGTAAGGAGATAATGAATATTAAGAATCATTGGAATAACAAATCAGTATCATTTCCATTCTACCTGATATTCTTTATATTTCATTCAATTAAGAATTATTAAATGCACTTTCCTATGGTCTAAGATCTCATGCCTAAATCTTTTTATGTGACCATTAGACTAAATTTCACCAGATGATACCTAAGGGAAACTGATTTTATTTCCACATTGGATAAGAGGTATAGGCTTTTATCTTTATCTTATTATATTACAAGTCTCCAAAGTTAGGACTATCAACAGTTACTGTCTGCTACCTGAGATAACAGCAAACAGCAATCTGAGTTGACAGCTAAAGATTATCTGTGGAGAGCCTTGGGAGCAAAGATATGATGAGCACAGAGCACAGGGCTGACCTGAAATGCTGCTTTCCGAATTTGCCACAACCTCCTACTTCCATTCACTCCTTATTCTGCTTTGCCTCCTCTTAAAAGGGTCAGATTTAAACATCTGAGACAGGCACTGAGCCTATGATGATGATAACAATTGTAGTACTAGAAGTAGCTCCCAACACTGAGTCCTCACTATGTGACAGCACTAGCTAAGGACTTTGCACATGCAAACCAGAAATGAAATTCTAAGCTCCCCAATGGACTGAATGGATCCCCCTACCCTGGCCAGGGGGATCCCAAAGAAACCTGAAGAACTAGTTCAGGCCAAGAGGGGAAGAGAGGTTGGGCATGCCTCATTATACTCCCTCCCTTTAGAGTTTAGGCACAACTGACCAGCATTAACACTCAAATAGAGATCATAAGGCTGACATAGAATCTTTGTAGCAATAAAATACCTACCTCCAACCTGACCCTGGTATAGCATCACATGACAGATAGAAGGCTCTGAAAGAAATCAAAGTATTTTACCCCAAAATTTATTTATTTATTTATTTATTTATTTTTTGGGAGAGAGTTTCGCTCTTGTCGCCCAGGCTGGAGTGCAATGGCGTGATCTCAGCTCACCCGGAACCTCCGCCTCCTGGGTTCAAGTGATTCTTTTGCCTCAGTCTCCTGAGTAGCTGGGATTACAGGTGTGTGCCACCACACCTGGCTAATTTTTGTATTTTTAGTAGAGATGGGGTTTCACCATGTTGGCCAGGCTGGTCTCAAACTCCTGACCTCAGGTGATCCACCTGCCTCGGCCTCCCAAAGTGCTGGGATTACAGGCGTGAGTCACTGCACCCAGCCTTATCCCAAAATATATTTCTTTGACACATTTTGAAATAGCCCTGCAAAGCCATCCCTTGTGGGATAAATGTGCATTCTGTAGAGAGCCCCTGTCCCTTTCCAGGTCTCTTCCTGATCCAGGAAAGATCTGACACCTTTTAAGGTCCCATAAGAGATGTTTTACCATTTAATCTCTCTAAACCTGCTAATGGGAGGCTTCATCTACATAACAAGAACCTTGGCTTCTACAATCCCCCTTATCTTAACTGAAGCATTTCTTTCAGTTGACTTCAACTCTTTAGGCAAAGCTTAACTTTTTCAACCAACTGCCAAACAGCCAAACAGAAAATCTTTGTTTTTTTCTCGCCTAGGCTGGAGTGCAGTGGCGCAATCTCAGCTCACTGCAAGCCCCACCTCCCGGGTTCACGCCATTCTCCTGCCTCAGCCTCCTGAGTAGCTGGGACTACAGGCACCCGCCACTGTGCCCAGCTAATTTTTTGTATTTTTAGTAGAGATGGGGTTCCACCGTGGTCTCGATCTCCTGACCTTGTGATCTGCCCGCCTCGGCCTCCCAAAGTGCTGGGATTACAGGCGTGAGCCACCGCGCCCAGCCAACAGAAAATCTTTGAATCCACTTACTTATGACCTGTAAGCCCCTGCTTAGAGATGTCCTACCTTTCCAGGCCAAACCAAGTGTTGACGAAAAGAGTCAAACTCTGTAAATATTTGAAGAGATTTATTCTGGGCCAAATATGGGTGACTGTGGCCCGTGACACAGCTCCCACATGGACCTGAGAACATGTGCCCAAGGTGCTCAGGGTACAGCTTGTTTTTATACATTTTAGAGAGGCATGAGACATCAATCAAATACATTTAAGAAATACACTGGTTTGGTCCAGAAAGGCGGGACAGTTCAGAGCTGGGGTGGGGGTTGGGGGGGCTTCTAGGCTATAGGTAAATTTAAACATTTTCTGGTTGACAATTGGTTGAATTTGTCTAAAGACCTGGGATTGGTAGAAAGGGAATGGTTCGGGTTAAGAAAAAGATGTGGAGACCAAAGTTCTTTTGAAGTCTTATAGTGGCTGCCCTTAGAGACAATAGATGAGAAATATTGCCTATTCAGATCGTAGTTAATCTCTTTAGGATTGGGAGGGTCTGGAAAAAAAAGATCTAGCTATGTTAATAGAGATTCTTTACAGATACAATCCCCCCCCCACAAAGAACAGCTTTGCAGGGCAATTTCAAAATATGGCAAAGAAACATGTTTTGGGGTAAAATATTTTGATTTTCTTCTTTGTCTTGTAATGTTACGCCAAAGTCAGGTTGGAAAGTAAATCACGATATATGGGTTAAATAAAACCCATCTGGTAACAATTTGTGATTTGTGGGGCATGACTCCCCAGACCCCTTAGATAGGAATTTGGGCAAGATAAAAAAAATCAGAGTTTCGCCCTCACAATGTATACCTTACAGGTATTGATTTATGTCTTGCCTGTAACTTCTGTCTCCCCCATGCTGTAACCCAACCACCTTGGGCATGTGTTCTCAGGACCTCTTGAGGCTATATCATGGGCCACGGTCACTCATATTTGGCTCAGAATGAACCTCTTCAAATATTTTAGAGTTTGGCTTTTTTCATCAACACATGTTATCTTTTCAAACCCTCAAGAATCTGGGGTCATTCTTGGTCACAAGTGTATACTGGCCTACTGTTGGGGTACCGAGCTGTGAGAAACAATGAGAACTGTCTTTACAATTGAGCAGATGAGGGTACAGAACATAGAAATAGGACCTGCTCAAAGGCCCAGAGCAGCAAAGACCACAATATTATTCTTGGGGCAAACAGGTTGGAACAGTGTAATATGCTACAAACAAAATCAAATGGTGACTGTCCCCTGTTTTTCCTAGTAACTTAGAAACAAGAACATGTCATCTGTTGTGGGAAATTCACTAAGTAAAGCTGCCCCTCCCGAAGCCACTACTGTTTGGTTTTTTTGTCAGCATTAAAAGCAGCAAACTATCCTAACTACATAAGCATACCGGATTTGGATGTTCAATTTCAACTGTCAAAAAAAAAAAAAAAACAACAGCAAAACTACTAATACTTTGCAATATAAACCCTAGACCACAAAGTGCCAGTGTTCAGAATAAGCCAGTCTCGGTAGGATGTGGCATATTTGTAGGAAACCACACCTAGCAACCAGAAATTTATTATGCCTCTGGTCCGTTTATTTGAAAAAGAACACAGTCAATGTTGAAGGAAACAAAATAAACTTACAGTGAAAATATATTTGTGGAGCAGTTTCAAGCCCTTGGATGTAGCTAGATTAGCACTACTAATTTATAAGCATTCCATTCTTACTCAGTCTTTTTATTATGTGCATATGGGATCAAAGTGGAGACCCCATATGGAGAAACCTAGACCTCAGTGCAACCCAACATTTGAAAACTCTGTGCCTGTGTTTTTTAAGTAACAGAAAACATGAAAAATTCCTCCTTAATGATAATACTTAGCCATTTCATATCTCCATTAACTCAAAGTTATCTGTCCACAAATACACACATTATCCTTTCCCATCCTCTCAACTGCCCTCTCCAGGGCAGTAACGCAGAGCATGTTTGGCAATCTGCAGACAGTTTTGGTTGTTATAGCTTCATGAGGGTGCTACTAGCAACTAGTAGGCAGAGGCCAGGAACGCTGTAAAGACCCTCCAGGACACAGGACAACCTCCCACAACACACAATGATCCATCCTCAATGTCCATCACGCCGCAGTGGAGAATCCCTGCCACATCCGGACATGGACAATGCCTTGTATTTCCAGAAGGGGAACGAGATGAGAGAGGTGTGAGGAAGACCATTTCCTGCCTCACTCAATCTTCCATCCTTACAGCAGAGCACACACTTGCAAACTGAACAGCTAGAATTAACTTTGTAATTCCTAACTCAGGACAGAATATTCCAGAATGTTGAAGCTAGTAAACTGCTTACAAACATTTACATGCAACTTCCAGAAACGTAAGGTTCCCAGAAATAATTTGTGGTTTGTGGATCAACCTTTGTTTAAAAGGAAAAAAAAAAAAAAAAAAAAAAGACAATTGCTACCAAGAAATAATAAACAACGGGTTCCAAAATATTAAAAACTGGGATCTGTCTCTTGTCCAGTTTCTGCATGACATCATTTAAACATGCTAAAATTAGTCAAGAAAGAACATTCTACATTTACTTTCATGAATCAATAGAGAAACAGCTATTCTCACAGTTCATAAGGCATATAATCCTACACTGAAAAGCCAAAGACAGCATAGCTGCAAATGTTTAACATGTGTGATTATTATAAAGACAAGTATTTTTGCTCTTGCACACTTGCTCCCTCTTTTCTTTTTTTCTAAGAGATGAGATTTCGCTCTGTCACTCAGGCTGGAGCCCTTTTTGTTCTCTTTAAGGAAGTGGTGTACTCACAGGCTCGGTTCCGGGTTTTATAAGTACAAGTATAGAGGCTGCAGGGCCTCGTTGGCATGAATCTCGGAATCTGGAACTTTCTCCACAGCAATTTGCCTGGAGATGCTTGAAGAATGACCCTTAGGCTGTTCATCACCACCATCTTAGCTTGAAATCTTGATCAGTTCCCAGTTAAGTTGCAGGAACCTAATAACCTAGAGGGATGAAGGCAGAGGAGGGAAAGCTGTAAACAACAGAGACTTAAGATCATGGAGAAACCTCTAAGTAGGACAATATTCAGACTAGGAGTACACACCCTGAAGTGGAGGGAGGGAGGGCAGATGAGAGTTAACGTTTATCCACTCTTGTTCCTCAAACTCATTGGTCCCCTCAGTGGAGGGCAGGGAGGGTCCTGAGGCCTGACTCACATGCTTTGCGTTTCCCTCAGGGTTGGCAAATATTAGAAGTCCAGAGAAAAGCTTCTCTTTAGCCACAAGAATGAAAAAACTGTTTACAGTACAGTTTCTTAAAATTTAAAAAAAAAAAAAAAAACATTGCTCTAGGAAATCCCAATTAATTATCCAGCATGGTATTTACATATACGAAGAACCCCAACATTAAAGCTCCCTCCAGGCTGTCTGACTAAAAACAAACATCTGTATCTAGATTGCTTACAAAAACAAAACAAAACAAAACCCATGACACATCCTGCCAAAATAGTCATGGGCAGTTTTGAAATCTGAGCTTAAATATAATCTATGACTCTTTGCCAATTTTTGGTGTAACACAATGGCCCTTGAACATGGGAAAACAGACAAAGTTAATCCTGAATTCTCTCTCCACCTTTCACATGGTCACAGTCAAAGTCTCAGAAGATGATGCTTTCCAAGGTATTCACTATGGTGTTCTGAAATTATGGTAATATTAACTTTGAACACTTTCCCCACCACAGTACTGCTTCATCCATTTTCCCTGAAAACTATCCCTATTCCATTCTGAAATTCTGAAAAAAAAATCAATTTTTCTTGGTTACACATTCATTCCACTACAGATTTAGAAGTGTTTAGTCTGAGTACTTGAGACACATTCAAACAGCTGTTCAGGACACCATTTGTGTAACCATGACTGTGGTGTGGCTGCAAGGCCATGTGCTCTGGCCCTGCTAAGATCTCGGCCTCACATCCATTTGCACTCCTGCTTGCCCACCAGCTACGTGGGCTTCAGTTCTTCCAACTCCTTTCTTTCCCTCCGGCCTGTGCAGATGCTCTTTTTTGTATTTTTCATAGAGACAGGGTTTCACCATGTTGGCCAGGCTGGTCTTGAACTCATGACCTCAAGTGATCCTCCAACCTCAGCCTCCCAAAGTGCTGGGATTACAGCTGTGAGCCACTGCGTCTGGCTATCCCTGGTTAATATTGTTTATTTTTTTTAGAGATGGGGGCGTGGGTCTCACTATATTACCTGGGTTGGTCTCAAACTCCTGGATTCAAGCAATCCTCCTGCTTAAGGGCCTCATAAAGTGCTGGGATTACAGGTGTGAGCTACTGCATCTGGCCAGGTTATAGTTTTATGTGTGTATCTGTGTATATACATTTTTGAAGGGAGCATGTATGTCAAAATGGACCTTATTTAAGAGATGCAAATGTTTGACTCAGGATTTAAAACATGGACTGGTAATAAACTTTCAAGGGATTATCTTGATAGTGCCTTGAGCTAAATAATAGTGATATAGGAGTTGAGAAGAAATTACTTAGGCAGATAGTGAGGGTATGGGAGTCCTCAGTAAGGTTTTCCTTTTAATAAAAAGCAGCCCCCAAATCATTTTCTTTTCTAACAAAGAGAAGCCTGTAAAATTGAGCTGCAGACATAGACAAGCAAGCTGGAAGCTTGCACAGGCGAATGCTGGCAGTTGTGCCAATAGAAAAATACTACCTAGGACTAGGCACTTTCAAAATGGCGGCTCCATCTTCTCTTTGCCAGCCAAGTGTACGGTAAAGAGCAGACAAGATGGCACTGGCCAAGTAGAAAGCCCCTTTGCAAAATAAGATTAGGGTGGGACGATCAGCCTTCCCACATGCTATGTAAATGTCACATTTGGTGGAACTAATCTGTGGCCCCTATGTAAATCAGACACCGCCTCCTCACGCCTGCCTATAAAATCTGCTGCAGTCCGCCACTTGTCCCTTTTTTGGACGCCTCTCTCGCAAGAGAGAGAGTTGCTCTCCTCTCTCCTTTCTTCTGCCTATTAAACTTTCCTCTCCTTAACTCCATGTGTGTGTTCCAGTCATTAATCTTCTCGGGGTGAGACACTATACCCCAGAAAAAGAAGACGCGCATTAGCACCCTGTTTTCAAATAACTTCCTTAACTGAATTAACTGAGCAGACTTAAAAGAACAATAGGCCATTGGCAACTTCAATTTAGAATCTCACTCTGCTTTGTTTTTCTTAACAAAGACAAACTTTATTATGGAAAACTTCAATTTTATACTAGTATAGTAAGAACACTATAATAAAACCACCTACGTACCCAATATTCCATTTCAACCATCTGTTCGTGGCCAATCAAGTTTTATTTATACTTCTCCTACAACCCCCCGCTATTTTCCTCCCCAGCTTATTTTGAAGCAAATTCCCAGACATCCTATCAATTTATCCCTCATTGTATTTTTGAAATCAAAGGACACTGATTTCATCTCCTCCTCAAACAATCAGCAGCAAGCCTAGCCACCTCCACCCATTCCCCTAAACTGCCTTTGAAAAACTCCTAACCTATGAGCTTTGGAGGAGATTATTTCACTACTAATTCCATCTCCCACATGGTGTGGCTGGCCTTGTGTCTACTTAAACTCTTTCTTTACTATAATGCTGAAACTGCCTTTGCAAAATTATAACTGAGGAAATTATGACAGTGAATAAAATCAGACCTAATCAACTCCATCTTGCTTCTAACCTTTAAGCTGTCCTTGTTCATTCCTGGATGTAGGCCGAACTAACTTTGGGAAGGAATTCAGTTCATGGCTTGACTCTGAAACAAAATTGATAGCAGCCCTTTCCCAAAAAGACCCCCTTCTTGCCTGGGGATGAGTCTGCCTTTGCAGGACTAACAACTTAGTTAGTGGTTAGAAATTACAGTTTAGGGGTTGTGTAGCCTCTGGCTCCAAGAGTTTGAACCTCCCCAAATTGCTCCTTGGGATAACATCACTATTGTAAAACCTAAGATCAATGCTTGAGATATTTTGCAGACCCTGCACTTGATGGATCAGCTGACACCACCCAGACCCATAATCTGGCTCAATCAGTTCTGCCATCCCACGCAGGAACAAAAGACAGCAAGAAAATCTCACTTCGACGCCCTATAATTCCATCTCCAACCTGAGCAATCAGCCCTCCCCACTTCTCAAGGCCTTACCCACGAAATTATCTTTAAAAACTCTGATCCCTGGATGCTCGTGGAGACTGACTTGAGTAATAATAAAACTCCGGTCTCCCACACAGTGGGCTCTTTCTCCATTGCAATTCCTCCGTCTTGGTAAATGGATTCTGTCCAGGCAGCGGTTGCAATGCCATGGTCTTTCTTTGTGCAGCAGGTAGGAAGAATCCCTTGAGCGGTTACAGTAATATGAACTGAAATGGTTAAGTTTAATGCTTAAAGTACACCCTTAAATTTATGCAAGAATCTAGAACCCAAGGAGCAGGAAAAATAGTTGCTCAGTTACACTATACAAGAAGTTCAGCCGGGTGCGGTGGCTCACGCCTGTAATCCCAGCACTTTGGGAGGCTAAGGCAGGTGGATCATAAGGTCAGGAGATCGAGACCATCCTGGCCAACCTGGAGAAACCCTGTCTCTATGAAAAAACAGAAGATTAGCCAGGCATGGTGGCACATGCCTGTAGTCCCAGCTACTCAGGAGGCTGAGGCAGGAGAATCGCTTGAATCCGGGAGGTGTAGGCTGCAGTGAGCTGAGATTGTGCCACTGCACTCCAGCCTGGGTGACAGAGCGAGACTCCGTCTCAAAAAAAAAAAAAAAAAAAAAAAAAAAAATTAAACAAAACAAAAAAACAAGAAGTTGACGCTTTCTGTGGCTTCAAATGGTGCAAGCTATGAAAACTCTCTGAAAAAGCTGCTAAGTGTTATATAAATATAAGTTATTATTACTCAAATTGATTTTGTTAAAATGCTACCCATAAAAGGAGAAAGCTAAGAAAATAGTCATTTTGGATGACTTTTAATATCATTTTTTGTTTTCTTTTAAAGCCAATAAATATCCACAAACAATTGCAACTAATCAGGATTCCCTCTGATAAAACTGATTTGACATTAAAATGAAATTTCAAAACCTTCTAAAAGATATAGGGAAACCTGCGTTAACTGTGCTTCCTTTCCATTGATTTCCAGTCCTGAACTGAAGCAATGGTGAGCGATTATCTCATGTCGAGCACTGTGCTTGTATAAAGATGAAAAGATCACGCTCTTTCCCCATTCCCACAAGCTTGCAATCTACAAAGAAAACCTATTTAAACAAATACTTCTTTTTTGTTACCTTTTTAAAAATTGTGATAAAGCATACATAATAGTTATCATTTTAACCAGCTGTAAATGTACAAATTCAGTGGCATTAAATACATTCATAATGTTGTGCAATCATCACCACCATCTGTACCCAAAACTTTTTCATCATCCCCAACATAAACTATGTACTCACTAAAGAAGAACTTCTCCTCTACCCCTTATCCCCTGGCAATCTCTCTTTTACTTTATGTCTCTGTGTATTTATTTGCCTATTCTAGGTACCTCACATAAGTGGGATGGTACAGTATTTGTCCTTCTGTCACTGGCTTATTTTACGTAGCATAATTAAACAGATACTTCTTTTCTTTTCTTTTTCTTGAGACAGAGTCTCACTCTGTCACCCAGGCTGGAGTGCAGTGGCGTGATCTCAGCTCACTGCAACCACCACCTCCCAGCTTCAAGCGATTCTCCTGCCTCAGCCCCCAGAGTAGCTGGGAATACAGGTGCCCGGCTAATTTCTGTATTTTTAGTAGAGACGGGGTTTCACCATGTTGGCCAGGCTGGTCTCAAACTCCTGACCTCAGGTGATCTGCCCGCCTTGGCCCCCCAAAGTGCTGGGATTACAGGCATGAGCCACCGTGCCTGGCCATAAACAAATATTTCTTAATCAAAGCTGGACACGATGACAGCCTTGATTTAGTGCAATGAGAATATATGGCGCAGGGGCTCTAAGTTTCAGGAAAGGGTGGCATCTGAAAAATGTATTGTAGGAGAGAGATAATTTAACAAGGAGGCAAAGGCAGAGGGATGGACAGGGGAACCTTCCCCGATGACGAGGAGGTGGAAGGGGATGATTAGGCCCCAAGGCCGAAGAAAACAATTAGAGTCAAAATGGGCAGAACCTTAGGTTTACTCAATAAACAATTCCAGTGTCAGGGGAATATGGGCAAACAAGTGGAAAAGGCCTCCTTTCTTGCTCACAATAGAGTTAGAATGAGACATAGTAATTTTTGGGAAGATGATGGCAAGTACAATGCAAAGTCAACAGAAAGGATGTGTGGGCTCTGCCTTCAAAGGGAAGGTTGTGACAAGACGAGGCCAAGGGCATGGCCGCCAGCCAGGAGAGCGGTACAAACAGATGAGTGAACACACACCAGGCCAAGGCACAGGGCCCTGCACAAGAGGTTGTTGGGGGTGGGGGGTGGGTCTGAGGCCTATTAGCATGGCACTCAGAGAAGTCTGGGAAATGACCCTTGACTCTGCTCCACAGAGAGCCGTCCGGAAAGCACTGAGGCATGGCAAGCTGGGGCTGACGGCCAGGGCCATGGTCATGCCTTGAGGACTGCCCTGCATTCTGTAATCACACTGTCTGCACAACACTGAGGCTGGAGGCCAATGACGCCTGGCCTAGAGGAAGTTTCTCCTGTACATCCAGACTGATTCTCTAGGGCTATGGGGCAGGAGGGCTCCAGAGGGCCAGACTTTACCCTCACCTTCACCCTCTTGGTCATTCTCCTCCACACTCGGTGGTAGATTGCTTGTAGTGGTCCAAAAGTCTGAACCTCTATCTGTGCCCCAGAATGGTGCTGATCTCACTGCAGGGGACCCTGACTCTGAAGATTTTCTTTTTCTCCTTTAGACAAAACAAAAACAAAAACAAAAACCCGCAAACCTCAAACCGGTTTTTCTGAAAGAAAGCCAAGAGTATTTCTGAACTTCCCATCATTCCAAGTCTGCTATTAATATTTGTCAACACACTTCCCATCATTCCAAGTCTGCTATTAATATTTGTCAACACACTGGCCAAGCAGATGCCCTGGGGATGCAGTAGGAGGTGGGGCTAGATGAGGATTTGAGATTAATTTGGGGAATATGAACTTCCGAGAGACTGGAAGGCTTTTGCATATTATTCCATGAGTACAGGAGAAAGCAGTGATGGTTTCCGATGACTCTGACGATGGAGTACAGGATGGATGGGAGCAAGTGGAGCCAGGAAAGTCAGGGAGGAGGTGATTCCTTTAACCATCCTTCATTCAATCCATCACTCTTTTATTCTTTTTGTCATTAAGATATCAATTGAACATCTATGAAGTATGAAACATGGTTCTAGGTTCATTGGGGAACAGAACAAAGCTCTTACCCTCGTGGAGCTCACATTTTAGTAGGGGATACAGGTAATAAACAACAAATGTAATAAACAAGTCAGTTGTAGAGACAATTGGAATATGTCCAGTAAAAAGCGGAGCAGGGTAAGATGAATTTGGAGTGCCAATTGAGAGAGGGTGTTATATTTTTAAATGTATTGCTCACAGGAGGCCTTGTTAAGAAGATAAAATTCGAGCAAAGGATTGGAAGAGGTAGGGGATTAGTTACATGGCTATCTAAAGGAAGGACATTTCAGGCGTGGGGAACTGCCTGGGCAAAGATCCTGAAGTGGGCGTCTGTCTGGCATATTCAAGGGATAGTAAGGAGGCCAATATGGCAGGAGTAGAGTGAACCAGGAGGAAGGCAGTAGGAGATGAGGTTCACGGGTAATGGATGACAGATCAAGACTTCTGGGCTACTGCAAGGGTTCTTTCTCTAAGTTAGGGTTTCTCAGTCTTGGCACTATTGACAGTTTTGATCAGATGACTCTTGGTTGTGGGGGAATGTCATGTGCATTGTAGGGTGTTTAGCAGCATCGCTATTGGCTAGCATCCAATAGATGCCAGTTCCACCCTATACCAGAGTTGTTACAACAAAAAAATATCTACAGACATTGCCAGATGTCCCCTGGGGGAGGGGAATAGGATTACCACAGGTTGAAAACCACTACTCTAAGTAAAAAGGGAAGACAATGGAGGTTTCTGAGCAGAGCAGTAACATTTTACATTTACATACAGTAATTTACACTTTTAAAAGATCACTCAGGCAGGGCGTGGTGCCTCAAGCCTATAATTCCAGCACTTTGGGAGGCCGAGGCGGGAGAAGAAGATCACTGGAGGTCAGGAGTTCGCAACCAGCCTGGCCAACATGGTGAAATCACGACTCTACTAAAAATACAAAAGTTAGCCAAGTGTGGTGGTGCATGTCTGTAATCCCAGCTACTCGGGAGGTTGAGGCAGGAGAATCGCTTGAACTCGGGAGGTGGAGGTTGTAGTGAGCACTCCAGCCGGGCGTCAGAGTGACAGAGCGAGACTCCGTCTCAAAAAAAAAAAAAAAATCACAGCATGTCTTATTGAAAATTGCCTTGGGGAGTAGAGACCGGGAGGAACAGGAAAGAAGTAGGAAGTAGGAAAGAAGTAGGAAAACCCTTTAGGGATAATCCAAGGCTTGAACTAATCCAGAGATGTCACAGTGGACGTGGTAAGAAGTGGTTGGATTTTTGATATATCTTGAATATACAGCCTATAAGATGTGAAAGAAAGGAGTTAAGGATTACTGGAAGATTTTTGGTTTACACAACTGGAAAGATAAAGTTACCATAAACTGAGACAGGGGAGACAGTGGGAGAAACAGGTTTTCAGTGGGAAGTAAGTAGGTCAGGTTGAAGCATGTGGAGTTTGAAGTGAAACTCCAATAACCCGAGTGAGAGAATATGAAGCACTGAACTGGGCAGCGACAGTCGAGTTGGACAGGGTACTTGGTATTCAAGAGACAGCCATTGTGATTTTTAAAAGGTAGGGTCTGTCACTCAGTTAAAGGAGAATAAAAGGAGAACTGGAGGAAGACCTCATTTAATAGCTGGAGTGATGCTGGCAGTAGGACGAGGATGAATCCCTGTACAGAAAAATAGAACTTGTCAGGCTGGGCACAGTGGCTCACATCTGTAATCCCAGCACTTTGGGAGGCCGAGGCAGGTGGATCAAGAGGTCAGGAGTTCAAGACCAGCCTGGCCAAGATGGTGAAATGCCATCTCTACTAAAAATACAAAAATTAGCCGGGCGTGGTGGCAGGACCTGTACTCGGGAGGCTGAGGCAGAGAATTGCTTGAACCCAGGAGGTGGAGGTTGCAGTGAGCTGAGATAGTGCCACTGCACTCCAGCCTGGGCGACAGAGCGAGACTGTCTCAAAAAAAAAAAAAAAAAAAAAAAAAGAACCTGTCATGAGAAACAGGGAAGAGAAAGATGATGGCAGGTCATACCTCTAATCAAATTGGATGGTTTTTTTTTTTAGGTGCAGAGGCTCACGCCTGTAATCCCAGCACTTTAGGAGGCCGAGGAGGGTGGATCACTTGATGGCGGGAGTCCCAGACCAGCCTGGCCAACATAGCAAAACCCCATCTCCACTAAAAATACAAAAATTAGCCGTGCATGGTGGTGCAAGCCTATAAGCCCATCTACTCGGGAGGCTGAGGCAGGAGAATCACTTGAACCCAGGAGGCGGAGGTTGCAGTGAGCCAAGATTGCGCCACTGTACTCCAGGCTAGGTGACAGGGCAAAACTCCATCTCAAAAAAAAGAAAAAGAAGAAGAACGAGATGGGGTCTCTGTCACCCACGCTGGAGTACAGTGGCATGATCTTGGCTCACTGTACCCTCCGCCTCCCACGTTCAAGTGATCCTCCCACCTTAGCCTCCCAAGTAGCTGGGACCACAGGCGTACCACCACATCCAGCTAATTTTTGTATTTTTGGTAGAGACAAAGTTTCACCATGTTGTCCAGGCTGGTCTCGAACTCCTGGCCTCAAACGATCCACCCACCTCAGCTTCCCGAAGTGCTGGGATTACAAGCGTACAGGCGTGAGCCATGGCGCTCAGCCCGCTAATCATATTGGATTTAAGGTGTCAATGGGACAGCTGAGAGGAAAGGTCTAGGAGAGAGTTGCCAACAGAGCTCTGGTGCTCAGGAGCGGTCAGGAAGCTACTGATAGAAAGAGAATCCCCTACTCCCAGCAGTTACAGGTGTATCAAGGGAGACTCACAAAAAGGAGCCATGAAGGATGCCGAGACTGAGAACGAACAGTCAAAGGCAATCAAGGAAGGAACAGAGCTTGGAAGGTCCAGGTGAGGAGGTTCCAGGAAAATCCAAGTAAACAGAAATTCAATTTAGCTAATACTAGATTGCAATACCTATAACAACACATGAGGTTATTTTTGTTCAGGCCTAAGGTCTATCCTCTCTGTTAAATTAAAAGTTATAGTTTATTAAGAGTTGGTTATTTAAACTTACTCACTGCATTCATAAAACCCAAGTTTGTGAAACCAAAAATAATGTTTAACCATCAAACACAGCACGTAACAATCAACTAATACCATACATTACTGTATTTCATGGAGAATCTGTCCATACTTAAGTTTGTCCATAAAGATGGGTCCCTGGGCTCGATGGACTACAGGGGAGCTTTCTGTGTTATATGCTCTTTGCCATCACTGAAGATTTATGTATATCCTCCGATTTTGCTAACCTGCCGCTTAGCTGTTTTCCAGACTTAGAAATGTGTAGAAACAAAGATTCTGAAAGCCCTCAATGAATCATTCATAAATCTTATATTTATTAAACGACAAGTAGCTTGAACTCTGCCTGATTAAGCTATTCATATGTAGGCAAAACAGAAAAAAAAAGAATGTACTCTGACTAAAGGTTACAATTACATTGGAAAAAGTTCCTTCATTCTCAACAGATTGACCCTTCCTTTGATCACCTCCTGATTTCAAAAGGAAACAAGCCTTTTTGCAATTCCCAAATTAGAGATTATGTTGCAATATCTTGACTGAGAAAGCTCAGCTTCCCCCCTCACCCACTTCTTCCCTGGGAGCATGATCCCAATGTGTGGTAGCCAAAGGTTTCAAAATATGTTTCTAATAATTGCCCAGTGCCACCAATGAGATGAAATGCATTTTCCCCTTTCCGTCAAATTTCCCAAATATTCATATTCATTCATTCACTCACAATTCACTCAACCTTTACTGCGTTCCAATTGTGAGTGGTTGCAGCTTTTTGCCTGGCTCCAGGGAGAAGAGGGCAGGTGTGTACAGGCACAGAGAACGGTGCCCTTGCTGCTTTTGGCATTTCAGTGAATTCCAACCCTGGTGCTGAGGTTAAAAAAAAAAAATACCTGAGTAAAATATATTCCTAGAAAGCTTTATGGTTTTCCACTTCCAACATACCCAAGAACAGTGGCCACTCCTGAGGGATGTGCAGGGACAATTTAAGGGTATGCTCTGGGGCAGCTTCTCTCACCACAGAAATAGGGCTACTTGTCTCCATACTCCAGCAAGACTTTTAAACACCAGAGTGATGGCCAGATTATCAGTAAAGGAAGAATGGGAAGCAGAAAGCAATGCGGTTTTCAGTGGTTAAGAGAGAACAAGTTCTTTTCAAACTAAGGTGTCCATATCAACTCCCCTTATCTCTCAAACTCTCCCAGTGAAAATACACCGGAGGGAAGGGCACTGACACCAATATTAACCAATTGCCACAAGCCTCAGGGCAGAAGCATTTAACATTGAATGCCACAAGAATCACGAAAACCAACACGGTTTGTATTTGGAGGTTCCTCTCCTTCAGCTTTAGGGCTGAGCACAAAACAAAAAGGCCAGAAGGAACTGCAGAGTGAAGAAGACTCAGATTTGCCCGCATGGCACAATTGTGATGCTGATCCCCTATCTTGGGGGTGGGTGGCTGTGTCTCTCCACAGCCCCTAGCATAGTGGGCGGTGCGGATACAATGCAGATCTGAGGGAGTCCCAGTTTACTGCGCCTCGGTTTCTGGAACCGCAACCTCAGATTTGTTGCCCTTACCCCCGTCTCTAGCTATTCACAGCAGGCTGGACTTTCTGGAGTTATTTGGATTCAACCAACCTTGGCAACCCTACTTACCAAGGAACTGCCCTCGCCCACTCCCTTTTCTCTGGAACAGCTATTATCGCGTCCTGTGCAAAGAACCTTAAAGGATGATAGCCGTTTGGTAACTCCCATAGTGGAGGAAGAGGGCTGAGGTGGGGGAGTTCGATACCCCATTAGGCCCCACTCAGTACTCCGGGGCGCCCTGCCGGGACCCAGACAATACTCGCAGGATCAACAGCTCTCCTAGCTCCGGAACCCGGTGCGCCGGGGCGGGGAGTGGTGGGAAGAATCTCGGCCCTGTCTGGATCGGCCTGCTCCTTGTCGCCCCACTCCTCTCGGCCACCCGTCCTTACCTGAGCGTCTCTCCAGATCACGAACCTAGCCGCTAGCTCGTCTCCGGGGATCGGCAGCCTGCACGCCAGCCCATCAGAGCTACGCCCCCTCATGCCCTGTTACGCCCCACATACCAGGGCCGCGCCCCTCAACCGAGGCCACGCCCCCACCTGGCAGATCCACGCCCCACTACATCCGCACGTACCGCCCTGGTCACGCCCCCCCAAACCGTGCCAGTCTCTGCCGTCCACCCTGGCCGCACCCCTTTAGCTACGGCCACGCCCCTCTCCCTCCTGACCACGCCTCTACGCTCCGCTCTGCCTGGGCTCGTCCCTCTAGCCTGGGCCACGCCTCTGAGCCCCGCTCTGGCCCCGCCCCCGAATCCCCCGCCGGATCAATCCTCCCTCCTCCTGCTCTCCGCTGGCTGCATTTGTGGATTGAAACTAGACCTGGGGTTTCAGAGCCTTATCTAAAAAGTGACTTTCCCTCGGTTCCTCCCATCTCCAAACACCACGACTTTATGTGCTGGGAACAGGTGACTCAGTAGGGAAACAAACAATGAACGTGTCCTTTCCCGCTAGTTTTCATGTCTAATTTACCCGAGTTTCTTTAAGCCAGTTTTTTATATCCTCTGAACTCGAAGTGTGGACCCGTGTTCCTTCCAGCCCAATTTTCATATCCTCTAAAGCAGAACCGTGGATGTGTTCCTTCTAGCCTCTTAGCCGACCTTAAATGCTAGGCAGATGAGTGGAAAAAACAGAATTCCTCTACTTCCTGATGTCTCCTCCAGATGGCCTTTCCTAGGCACCCAGTGCCCCGTTGCTGCTGAGGGCCCGTGAAGACATCACCCCCACTTTGTGCTTTGAGATTACTCTGCTATCCTTCCCTCCATTTACAACTCTGGGTCCACGTGAAAAATGTGAAGAAGCTATAACCAGCTTTCTTCCCCTGTGTACATACATCTCTGACTCATTCATGCAAATTTCATTTATCGAGTACAAGCTCCCCTGACAAATAAGACAAACCTCAAGGAGCTTACAGTCTGAAGTTGCCCCAACTTGGGTTTGGATGAGAAAATTGGGGAAGATGTGGCAAAAGGTTAATAGGTGGAAAAGGAGTTGGTAATCTCAGGTCTTCTTGACCCCATTAGTAGGAACATTTTGGGGTAGTAAACATAGGAAGTCACTTTTATAGTATTTAGTACATTTCTTTACACAGTAAATTATCAATAAATCTTAACTGAATATCTACTCTTCCATATGTATAGAAAGATATAATTTGCCCCCTTTGTAGAAGTAAAATTTGCTACTTATATTGCTTCATATGCCAACAATAAAGATTTTATAATCACACAGTTCTTTTTTCTTCTCTTCCCACCCTCCCTTGCATTTCTGGCTTGAAGACAGTGAGAATATTCAAAATGTTGGGCTAGAAAGAACACAGATAAAAGAATAACTTTCAACAGAACACTTTCATTGTGCTCACCCTGACCCTGAGAACTCTGTCTCATTTATAAAATGTTTCAACTGTCAGTCATTTTTTGCCTGAAAAATGAATTCACAGAAATTGGTCCAAATACAGCCTATATAAATTACTGAGTTGATCTTTATACAAGTAGTTCTACCTCACCTTCTTCCACAAATGATTTGAGCCAGCCTACTAAAATATAGACATTACCAGATTTAAAAAATAGGGGAAGGAACCAAGGAAAGGAGAGCTTAATGGAAGGAGAATGATATGGCCAATGATAAGATTAACATTTAAATTTGCACTCCATCAGATCCAGAACAGTTGTCAGAAGTAGGCCAGAAATTTCACCCTAACTAAGCTGTTGAATAACCATAGAAAAGAGGAAATAACAATCATTTTGAGGTTTTTACTGTTCATAAGATAAAAACTGGTTTTCTTTTTTTTTTTTTTTGAGACACAGTTTCGCACTTGTTGCCCAGGCTGGAGTGTAATGGTGCGATCTCAGTTCACTGCAACCTCTGGCCCTCGGGTTCAAGCGATTCTCCTGCCTCAGCCTCCCGAGTAGCTGGAATTACAGGCATGCACCACCACGCCCGGCTAATTTTGTATTTTTAGTAGAGACGGGGTTTCTCCATGTTGGTCACGCTGGTCTCGAACTCCCGACCGACCTCAGGTGATCCACCCGCCTCGGCCTCCCAAAGTGCTGAGATTACCTAACTCCTGGGCTCATGCAATCCTCCCACCTCAGCCTCCCAAAGTACTGGGATTACAGGTGTGATCTACTGTGCCTGGCGGTGTGAGCCACCGCGCCCAGCCTTTTTTTCTTTTTTTTTAAACGGAGTTTCACTCTTGTCGCCCAGGCTGGAGTGCAATGGCGCGATCTCAGCTCACTGCAACCTCTGCCTCCAGGGTTCAAGCAATTCTCCTGCCTCAGCCTCCCGTGTAGCTGGAATTACAGGCGCCCACCACCATGCCCAGCTAATTTTTGCATTTTAATAGACACGGGGTTTCACCACGTTGGCCAGGCTAGTCTCGAACTCCTGGCCTCAGGTGATCCACCTGCTCGGCCTCCCAAAGTGCTGGGATTACAGGCGTGAGCCACCGTGCCCGGCTGTTTTGTTTTTATAGAAGTAGTTTTTCTTGAATTTTAGTCCTGAGAGAAATACAGTTTCCTCATAAAGATGATGTAGTGAGCCTAGTGGGAACTATGTGTCATAAGGAGTGACACCCAAATCCCATTAATGGAAACTGTTGGCACAATCACAAAGCACAGTGCATTAAATCAATTCTATGAATTGGCCAGGCACAGTAGATCACACCTGTAATCCCAGTACTTTGGGAGGCTGAGGTGGGAGGATTGCATAAGCCCAGGAGTTAGAGACTAGCCTGGACAACATGGTGAAACCCCATCTCTACAAAATTAGCTGAGTGTGGTAGTGTATGCCTGTAGTCCCAGCTACTCGGGAGGCTGAAGTGAGAGAATCACCTGAGCCTAGGGAGGCTGAGGCTGCAATGAGCCATGATCACACCACTGCACTACAGCCTGGGCAACAGACTGAGATCCTGTTTCAAAAAAAATAATAATTCCATGAACCATCAACATATTTCTGTTCACTTGAATACACAAGCCCTCAATGGTCTGGCTTAATCCAGGGTAGCATTTAGATCATCTTTCCTCAGGATGACAAATAGGTTTCAACTCACATGTTAACTCTGAACTATTTGTAGTAGCTGCCTGAGTAACTATGTTGAGAAGTTTGGGGGCTTTGTCCAGGCTCAGAAAGAAAAAGTTCAGTACTCAGTTAACAATGCTGTGGGTGTAGGATAGGTAAGTGGCTGCATGCAATAACCTACCTGGTACCTCTGCTTTGTAGAAATAGAGGTCTTGCATGTAGAACTTTTGTGCAGCCACTCAAAATCAACAATTCTCATGGCCGGGTACAGTGGCTCACACCTGTAATCCCAGCACTTTGGGAGGCTGAGGCGGGTGGATCACCTGAGGTCGGGAGTTTCAGACCAGCCTGACCAACCTGGAGAAACCCCATCTCTACGAAAAATAGAAGATTAGCCAGGCATGGTGGCACATGCCTGTAATCCCAGCTACTCGGGAGACTGAGGCAGGAGAATCGCTTGAACCCGGGAGGCAGAGGTTGCAGTGAGCCGAGATTGTGCCATTGCATTCCAGCCTGGGCAACAAGAGCGAAACTCTGTCTCAAAAAAAAAAAAAAAAAAAAAAAAAAAAAATTCTCGCCACAGGGTTTTTGATAAATGTCAGAGAGTAGAGAGTTCCAGGTCCCTTTCTCACTCTGATCCACCTATACTGGTCTTCCCATGTTCATTCCTGTCTCTGAACATTTTCTTTTGTTGTTCCCATTGTTTGGACCACTCTTTACTCAGATCTTTACATGGCTGCAGTTTTCTCATTATTCAGTACTTAGCTAAAATGTCATCTCTTTAGATATGTTTTTCCTGACAACCATATCTGAAGTTGTATCCAGAGCCTCTCAATCTGCACTGTGCCCAGAGATCACCCAAAGATCATGTTACAATGCAGACTCTGACGCAGTGGTTCTGCAATGTGACTTGAGATTCTAGATTTCAAGCACGCTGCCAGGAGATGCAATCCAGAGGTTCTATAAGACACTCTGAGTCTGGGCACGGTGGCTCACGCCTGTAATCCCAGCACTTTGGGAGACCGAGGAGGGCAGATCACCTGAGGTCAGGAGTTCGAGACTGGCCTGGCCAACATGGCGAAACACCATCTCTACTAAAAATACAAAAATTAGCTGGGCGTGGTGGTGGGTGCCTGTAATCCAAGCTACTCAGGAAGATGAGGCAGGAGAATCACTTGAACCCAGGAGGCGGAGGTGGCAGTGAGCCGAGATCATGCCATTGCACTCCAGCCTGGGCGACAGAGCGAGACTTCGTCTCAAAAAAAAAAAAAAAAGACACTTTGAGTAACAGCTTCACCTCTCCATCTCTATTACCTATTTTATTTTCTTCATAGTGTTTCTCAGTATTCGAAATTATTTGATTATTTGTTGGTTGGTTGGTTGTTTACTATAATGTAAATTCCCTAAGAGCAGGGACTCTGACCAATTTGTCCAACTTTGTACTCCTGGCAGTTAACACAGTACCTGGGGCATCAGCAAATGCCCTTTAAATATTGCTAAAGGAATGATTTTATGATTCATTAATTCCTTTATCTGTTCAGTGACTGCTTAGTTATACGCCAGGAATTAACTATAAATGATAGAAGGTAGTGCTACTTAAGTGCTAGCCTATGAACTGCTAGGTACTCTGGTTCAAGCTGAGATAAGCTTGAACTCGAATGTAAATCTGATATGTCATTAAGCACGGTGGTTATTTAGGATGCCATGTTTTTTCTTTTTTCCTTTTGTTTTGTTTTTTTTTTGAGACAGAGTTTCACTCTTGTTGCCCAGGCTGGTATGCAATGGCTGATCTCGGTTCACTGCAACCTCCACCTCCCAGGTTCAAGTGATTCTCCTGCCTCAGCCTCCTGAGTAGCTGGGATTACAGGCATGCAACACCATGCCCAGCTAATTTTTTGTATTTTTAGTAGAGATGGGGTTTCACCTTGTTGGCCAGGCTGGTCTTGAACACCTGACCTCAGGCGATCCACCTGCCTGGGCCTCCCAAAGTGCTGGAATTACAGACATGAGCCACCGCACCTGGCCAGGATGCCATATTTTTTCATAGCCAGGCTTTCTTGATCTGATTAGTAGGATATTTCTGGGCAGCAAACACAGGAAGCCACATTTATAGTACTTACTACAGTCTTTTACACAATCTTCACTGTTTGTACGCCCTTTTTACTTGTGTATAGAGCTACACTTTTTTCCCCTCATAGCAGCAAGATTTGCTACATATAATTCTTCATCTGCCAGCAATAGAGATTTTACTTTCATTTTTTTAAACAGTAAAGATTTTAGAATCACATATTAGTTCCCTTCTTTTCCCACCTTCTGTTCTATTTCTGCCTTGAAGACAGTGGGAACATTCACAAAGTTGAGCTAGAAGGAGCACAGAGAAAAGAACAATTTTTCAACAAAACATTTTTATTAAGTTCACCCTGACCCTGAGAATTCTGCCTCATTTATTGAAAATGTTTCAAATGTAAGACATTTCTTGCCTGAAAACAGAAACAAAAATTGGGACCAAATATCGTTTGTATTAAGTTACTGTGTTCATTTTTATGTAGTTAGCAACAGCTTATCTTCTTCCACAAATGATTTGAGGCAGTTTACAAAATTAAAGACAATACTGGATAAAAGAAATAGCTGAAGGAACCAAGGGAAGGGAAGTTTAAAGGAAAGAGAGTAATGCAGCCAATGATAAAATAAACAAGTCACCAAGCCTGAACTTTTTCCTTCTTAGCACAGAGGAAAACGTTCTTGTTAAAGGTGGGCCAGAGATTTGACTCTAAGCTTCTGCATGCCCATAGCAAGAGAGAATGACCATCATTTTAAGGTTTACCAGTGTTAATAATACATATATGTGTGTGTGTGTGTGTGTGTGTGTGTGTGTTTTGTGTGTGTGTATTTGAGACAGTCTTACTCTGTTACCCAGGCTGGAGTGCAGTGGTGTCATCTTGGCTCACTGCAACCTCCTCCTTCTGGGTTCGAGGGATTGTCGAGCCTCAGCCACCTGAGCAGCTGGGACTACAAGCACACGCCACCATGCCTGGCTAATTTTTTTTTTTCTTTTAGTAGAGATGGGGTTTTACGATGCTGGCCAGGCTAGTCTTGAACTCCTGACCTCAGGTAATCCACCTCAGCCTCCCAAAGTGCTAGGATTACAGGTGTGAGCCACTGCACCCAGCCCAATGTTCATAAAATAAAAGCCAGAGTTTTGTTTGCTTGTTTGATTGATTTCGAGAACTACAGTTTTTCTTGATTTTCAGTGCCAAAAGAAACCCTGAATCCTCATAAAGATGAGGTTGTGAGCTAAGTGGGAAATAAGTGTCCTAAAGAATTACACACAGTTTCCTTCAATGTAAGCTATTGTTACAATCACAAAGCACAGTCCATTTAGTCAATTCTATGACTATCCAAACTTTCCCGTTCAACTCCAAAGACTGTACACACGTCAGGAATTGTTGGGAGAAAAGCTGAGTGTTGGGAGAAGCTGATGCAGGGCTTGCATGTCTGACATAATGTAAAAGAGTCTTGGAACATATCTGGGGTCCAGGGTCTAAAACCCCTTGTGGCCTTTGGAACACCAAGCTCTGTGCTAAATGGTGGAAGGCTACCCTGACGCACCATAATCTAAGCCCAGGGCATAAAACCCCTCCTGCTTGGATAGAATCCAGGACTCAGAGCATAAAACCCCTCATGGCCTCTGGAACGTGTCTAGACTTGCTGGCTCCTTGCTCTCCCAGGATCGATTGTATCTTGAGTTAAAAGAACCTGCTCTCCATTATCTCAAGTAGCAGAGCGTATGCTAAACCATCACAGCTGTATGTAAATCATGTGCTTAATGCAATGCTCCCTTTCAACCCCACATTCTCACCACCTGTTTCTTTGTTTGATCGTCAATAAATAGTCTGGGCTTCCAGAGCTGGGGCCTTCGCAGCCTCCATACTTTGCGATGGCCCCCTGGTCCCACTTTCTCTCTCAAACTGTCTTTTCTCATTCCTTGGAGTCTGCCGGACTTCGTCTCCCCCATGATCTGGTGTTGGGTCTGATCACCCCAACAGGGAATGGTCTGGATTAATCCATGGTAGCATTTAGATTGTTATTCCCCAGCATGGCAAGTAGGGTTCAATTTGCATGTCAACTCTGATCCATTCATATTAGCTGCCTAAATAAACTGTGTTGTGAAGTTCTGTGGCTGAGTCCATGCTCAGAAGGAAAATGTTCTGTGATTGATTAACAATGTTTATTGTGGGTACAAGATGGGTGAGTGGCTACCTACAACAACCTATGTGACATCTTTGATTCGTAGGAATGGAGACTTTGCATGCAGGTCTTTTATAGTCCTATCAAAACAACATTTCTCATTACAGCACACTTGATAACTATCACTTGGTAGAGAATTCAAGGTCATTTTCACTGGCTAAAACCTAAGGGCAGAAATGTTGAGGTGTTGATTAATTTATATGCTTTGTATACCAACCAGGAGGAACTTAGTTTAAGGTTCTGTTATGAAAATGAGAGCATCTGAACAAAGTGGCACGTGATCTAATGCCCCCTCTACCTCTTTCTTTCTTTCTTTCTTTTCTTTCTTTCTTTTTTTTTTTTTTTGAGACAGTCTCGCTCTGTCGCTCAGGTTGGAGTGCAATGGCACGATCTTGGCTCACTGCAATCTCTGCCTCCTAGGTTCAAGCAATTCTTCTTCAGCCTCCCAAGTAGCTGGGATTTCAGGCGTGTGTCACCACGCTTGGCTAATTTTTTTTATTTTTAGTAGAGATGGGGTTTCACCATGTTGGCCAGGCTGGTCTCCAACTCCTGACCTCAGGTGATCTGCCCGCCTCAGCCTCCCAAAGTGCTGGGATTACAGATGTGAGCCACTGTGCCCAGCCTCCTCTATCTCTATCTCTTTCTAAAGTATGGATGGGCAAGGCTGAACACTTTAGGGTAAACTCCAACCAGGCAGCCAAATAAGTGATTAAAGACTGAAAATCCTAACTCCATGCATGGCTGCATGAGTTTTTAGCCCAGAAAAATAAGTATTATGTGCCAAGACCATGGAAAACTTTCAATATGACATCAAGAAGCAGTGTAAATAATTGAGTATCTAGGAGAAAATATCAGAAGAGTCAATACAGTCTTGCTTTCACTACATGGGACTCATTATTCCTTATTGGGAATCATTCACAGAATGAGACACAAAAAGACAGATGCTCATGCATTCCGTTTAAGAAACTGTCCTTTAAATTCCCACTTTATAAATATGTTGGCAAAATGACACTCACTCAGTTTTTCTGAGTTAATTTTTATTTCCAAACAGTAGTAATTAACATTCTCTGAAGTAGCCGGGCGCAGTGGCTCACGCCTGTAATCCCAGCACTTTGGGAGGCCGAGGCAGGCGGATCATGACGTCAGGAGATCGAGACCATCCTGGCTAACATGGTGAAACCCCGTCTCTACTAAAAATACAAAAAATTAGCTGGGCGTGGTGGCAGGCGCCTGTAGTCCCAGCTACACGAGAGGCTGAGCCAGGAGGATGGTGTGAACTCGGGAGGTGGAGCTTGCAGTGAGCCGAGATCGCACCACTGCACTCCAGCCTGGGAGACAGAGGGAGACTCCATTTCAAAAACAAAACAACAACAACAAAAACAAAACAAAAAAATTCTCTGAAGTAAAAAAAGTTAGCTTGTGAAAAATAAGTCAAAGTTCATAACAGTTATGGCTGTTAATTCACCTACAAAATTTGGTGAGCCTTTTGAATATGCTAGTTTCATAAGATTTTCTCATCTTAAAATAGAGCATTCCAGCCTGAGTAACATGGCAAAACCTCATCTCTACAAATAATAAAAAAATTAGCCAGGCATGGTGGTGCATGCCTGTAGTCCCTGCTACTCAGGAGGCTGAGGTGGGAGGCTCGCTTGAGCCTGGGAGGCAGAGGTTTCAGTGATCCAAGATGGCGCCACTGTACTCACTTTGGGTGACAGAGTGGGACCCTGTCTTAAAAAAAAAAAAAAAAAGACATAAAATATCAGGATGAAGACAAAAACATTCCAGGATTCTTTGTTTATGATTGACTCTGGAAGCTGGGTTTTTGTTTGGTTTTCTTTGCTGTTGTTGTTGTTTTTAATCCTACGCTAGGAATGAGAAAAAAAAAATCAAATATACCTCAAGACACTTCATTCCCAACAGTTTTGGGCTTCTTAGAACTCCAATTTATGGTTAAGATTAGTCAATTCAGTTATATTCAACAATCAAATAATCATGGGCTATGAAAAATGCAAAAATGAACCAAATATAGTCCCTATCCTCCAGGAACTTACAATTTGTAGGACACAAATGTAAATTATGTTGGCAATAGATGCATGTACAAATGTGAACAAAATGCTATAGGTGCACAGGACAAGGAAAGGATAAAAAGTTACTAGATGTGACAAGTCACTTATAAAGCTATAACTAAAGCAAAAGCAAAGAAAGGTTTCTCAAAGAAGGTGATAATCAGGATAGACCTGGAAGTTTAAAGGTAAAAAACGAAAGCCCACAGGATTCAAGTTAAGGCAATCCCCTGAAAACAAATATAAAGGACAGAAGTGAGACACAGTGACTCTGACCTGCAAGGACTTGCTTATTACCTGGGTAACAAAATAATCTGTACACCAAACCCCCGTGACACACAATGTAACTATATAACAAACCTATACATATACCCCTGAACCTAAAATATTATTAAAATGGCCATACTGCCCAAAGCCATTTACAGATTCAACGCTATTCCTATCAAACTACCAATGACATTCTTCAGAGAACTAGAAAAAACTATTTTAAAATTCATATGGAACCAAAAAAGGGGCCAAATAGCCAAGGCAATTCTAAGCAAAAAGAACATTGCTGGAGGCATCATATGACCCGATTTCAAACTATACTACAGGGCTACAGTAACCAAAACAGCATGGTATTGGTACAAAAACAGATGCATAGGCCATTGGAACAGAATAGAGAGCCCAGGAATAAGGCACACTTAAAACCATCTGATCTTCAACAAACTCAACCAAAAAAAAAAAAAAAAAAAAAAAAGAAAGAAAGAAAGAAAGAAAGAAAAGAAAAGCAAAAGTATTCCCTATTCAATAAATGGTGATGGGAGATAACTGCCTAGCCATATGCAGAAGACTGAAACTGGACCCCTTCCTTATACCTTATACCTTATACAGAAATCAACTCAAGATGGATTAAAGACCCAAATGTAAAACTAAATCTATAAAAATCTGGAAGATAACCTAGGAAATACCATTCTGGACACAGGACCTCGCAAAGATTTCATGATGAAGTCTCCAAAAGAAACTGCGACAAAATCAAAAACTGACAAATGGGACCTAATTAAACTAAAGAGCTTCTGTACACAAAAGAAACTATCAACAGAGTAAACAGACAACCTACATAGTGGGAGAAGATATTTGCAAACTATATATCTGACAAAGATCTAATATCCAGAACCTGTGAGAAACTTAACCAAATTTACAAGCAAAAACGAAACAATCCCCCATTAAAAAGTGGGCAAAGACATGAACAGACACTTTTCAAAAGAAGACAAACACGTGGTCAAACAAGCATATGAAAAAAACTTGACATCACTAATCATTAGAGAAATGAAAATCAAAACCACAATGAGAGAACGTCTCACACCTGTCAGCATCGCTATTATTAAAAAGTCAAAAAATAACAGATTCTGGTGGGGTTGTGGAGAAAAGGGAACACTTATAAGCTGCTGGTGGGAAATTAGTTCAGTCAATGTGGAAAGCAGTTTGGAGTTTTCCCGGAATAATATGTTACAATATGGGAGATTATTCTGAAACCTGGTAGGATAAGGATAGAGACTTCAGGGTGACCAAAAAATCAGAATAAATGTTGATATAAGATAGAGTCACCTCCACCAGCAGGGTCAAAGAAAGTAGTATTGAGGTTACAATCAGTTAATAGTATAGTGATGCCAGCAGCTAGGACTGGATTCGACCCAGCGATCTCATTACAGGGTATATGCCTAAAGGAATATAAATCATTCTGCCATAAAGACAGATGTACATGTATGTTCATCACAGCATTATTCACAATAGCAAAGACATGGGATCAACGTAAATGCCCATCAACAGTAGACTGGATCTTAAAAATGTGGTACATATATACAATGAAATGCTATGCAGCTATAAAAAAGAATGAGATCATGTCCTTTGCAGCAACATGGATGAAGCTGGAGGCCTTATTCTAAGCAAACTAACACAGGAACAGAAAACCAAATGCTGCATGATCTCACTTACAAGTAGAAGCTAAACCTTGAGTACATATGGACACAAAGAAGCGAACAACAGACACTGGGGCCTACTTGAGGGTGGAGGGTGGGAGGAGGGTTTGGATCAGAAAACTACCTATCAGGTACAATACTTATTATCTGGGTGACAAAATACACCAAACCCCCAGGACATGCAATGTACCTATGTAACAAACCTGCACATGTACCCCTGAACCTGAAAGTTAAAACAAAAGAATATAAAACTATTCCCAACCTCACTAATAATTCAAATTTAAACAAAAAGAAATTAATTTTACTTATAAGATGGCTAAGATTAAGAAGGGTAATAATATCCAGTGTTGGTGAATGTGAGGATATTAGCAAAGTCATGCATTCTCATGAAAGTATAAATTGCTACAACATTTCAATAAGCTATTTAGCAGTATTTCCTAAAATAAAAGTGCACATAACAATAGGGTGACTATAGTTAACAATAATTTATTTTGTGTGTGTGTGTGTGTATATATATATACACATCTATATATTTTTTTGAGGCAGGGGGACAGAGTCTTGCTCTGTCGCTTAGGCTGGAGTGCAGTGGCATGATCTCAGTTCACTGTAACCTCCAGCTTCCGGGTTCAAGCAATTCTCATGCCTTGGCCTCTCAAGAAGCTGGGGTTACAGGTGCATGCCACCATGCCTGGCAAATTTTTGTGTTTTTAGTAGAGACAGGGTTTCGCCATGTTGGCCAGGCTGGTGTTGAACTCCAGGCCTCAAGTCATCCGCCTGCCTCAGCTTCCCAAAGTGCTGTGATTACAGGCATGAGCCACCGCACCTGGCCTAATTTATTGTATATTTTAATATAAAAGAGGGGAATTGGACTGTTCCTAACACAAAGAAATGATAAATTCTTGAGATGATGGATGCCCCAATTACCCTGATTTGATCATTGCAAATTGTACGCCTGTATCAAAACATCACATGTACACGATATATACAACTATTAGGTACCCACAATAAAAAAAAAGTAATAAATTTTTAAAAATATGGAACAAATGATAAATGATAAGCTTATAACATATATTGTATATATATTTGACTGATCTTTCATTTTAAGCAGTATCCCATAAGTTTATTAAATGATCATCTTTAGGCCAGGCGCGGTGGCTCACGCCTGTAATCCCAGCACTCTGGGAGGCTGAGGTGGGTGAATCACAAGGTCAGGAGATCGAGACCATTCTGGCTAACACGGTGAAACCCCGTCTCTACTAAAAATTAGCCGGGCGTGGTGGTGGGCACCTGTGGTCCCAGCTACTCGGGAGACTGAGGCAAGAGAATGGCACAAACCCAGGAGGCGGAGGTTGCAGTGAGCCGAGATCGCACCACGGCACTCCAGCCTGGGCAACAGAGTGAGACTCTGTCTCAAAAAAAAAAAAAGAAATTATAATCTTTAGAGAAACATTATTTAGGCCTTTAACTGGTAATTTCTTTCTTCTTATCAATTGGGTTAATGGAAATAACTTCAAATTTTAAAACGGGAGTTATTAAAAGGACAAACAGAGGAAATTTGCAAATTGATGTTAGGTTGATGGTGATAATATAGGGGGAAACTTCATAAGAATAATATATCAAAATGCTGTGCTCACTGTAGAGAAAAACAGAGTTTTAAAAGAGAAAAGAGGCCGGGCGCAGTGGTTCACGCCTGTAGTCCCAGCGCTTTGGGAGGCTGAGGCAGGTGAATCACTTGAGGTCAGGAGTTCGAGACCATCCTGGCCAACATGGTGAAACCCTGTCTCTACTAAAAATACAAAAAAATTAGCTAGGTGTGGTGGCGGGCGCCTGTAATCCCAGCTACTTGGGAGGCTGAGGCGGATAATCACTTGAACCCGGGAGGTGGAGGGTGCAGTGAACTGAGATTAGGCCACTGCACTCCAGCCTGGGCAATAAGAGTGAAACTCTGTCTCAAAAGAAAAAAAAAGAAAAGAAAAGACTGAAGTTAAATTAAAACTTCATTTTGTACAAGCAGTGTAAAGTTTACAAGCAAACTCTTTGCATTCTTTTCAGTTTAAGATTAACATGTCCAAGTTCAGAACTCTTCAAGGTAAACTGTGCAGTACTGAGACAAGAAGCTGCTAGGCAGCAGTCAAGACTGAGTTCAAGATTGAACTCAATCATTGTCACTTCAGCAGGTATAGAGAAAATTCACTACGCCTACATCTAGGAGGTTGCCTCAGTATAGGGCTTACTTATTTATATATGTCAACAATAAAAGTAATGATGCCAATTAACCAAGGTGTCAGCACCAAAATTGTCTCTAAAACACTAGACCCTAAATTACTATTTCTAATATTGGGAAACTAGGAAGGCATATGTGATCCATTATCCAAAATCACCATTTTTTTTTTTTTTTTTTTTTTTGAGACACTCTCACTCTGTTTCCCAGGTTGGAGTGCAGGGGCATGATCTTGGCTCACTGCAACCTCTGCCTCCCGGGTTCAAGCAACTCTTCTGCCTCAACCTCCCAAGTACCTGGGATTACAGGCACGCGCCACCACGCTTGGCTAATTTTTGTATTTTTAGTAGAGACAGAGTTTCACCATGTTGGTCAGGCTGGTCTTGAACTCCTGACCTCAAGTGATCCCCCCTGCTCCGCCCCCCATCTCCCAAAGTGCTGGGATTACAGGCATAAGCCACTGCACCTGGCCCCAAAATCATTTATACAATGAAAGTAGCAACATTAGGTTGAAACAAGGTTTCTCCACCTCAGCACTATTGTCCTTGGGGACCCAGATAATTCTTTGTGGTGGAGCTACCCTACACAATGCAGGACGTTCAGCAGTGTCCCTCGTCTCTATCCACTAGATGTCAGTAGCACCCCCATCCCTGCCCACGGCAATTGTGACAACCAAAAATGTCTCTCCAGACATTGCCAAATGTTCTCCGGGGGGCAAAACTGCCCCTGATTGAGAACCCCTGGGTTAAAGTACAATAGGGTTTGCACATGAGGCAAAAATCTTTTATCTCCACATGTATCTTAACCTGATGATAGCTTAAAAAGAATAGAACCATTTTGTTACCTCTTAATTATTCAGAAAATATTGGGCTAATTATTATAAACCTCTTGAAATTGCTTTATTATGTAGACATATCAATTTCATTGCAATTAAAATATGAAGGATTGCATTTGATTGAAAATCTACAACCTAGAAAATTTCTGAATGGTGCTAAATGGTTTAGATGCTAGTTTTAAAAATGCACGATTTTAAAATCTTATAAAACGTTTCCATATTCAGTCATTAAAGGTTTTATTTGATTTCTTTTAATGTGTCACAGCCAGAGAAATTTCCCAAAACCCAATACAAATTTACAGAGTAATGTCACATTTGAAATGGTTTCACAATTTATAATACTAGTTTTAGGCAATATATGTTTACTACATTTCTGTGATAATGAAACAGAATACTCAGAGTCAAATTTAAAAGGAACATCAGCCCTCCCTACTTTTTGCTTTATTTCAGGTCAATGGAGCCTACATATGCCTTCATGCTTTTATGACTCTGATGAACTTTAAAAGGCATCTTGCATGAATCAAAAGAACGACATGTGTTTTATTTTCATGTGATCTCATATTTTATTTACCCCAGAGCAGTAGATCAATAGTTAAGTGCCCAGAAAGTGCTTTTCAAGAGTGTTGTGGAGTATAAAAAACACAGAGAAATCAATTTCTTTTTCCCATCTCAGGAGACTTGATGCCCTTTTGTGTGGCTCATGGCAACAGTCATCTGAACTTTTAAATCTACATGCTCTAAACTCTGAACATTTGGAAGTAAACAGTAACATATTCAGAATGATTCAAACTGCTTTATTTGTCATCATTTCCAAAGTCACTAATAAGTTATTAAGCTCCCTTATGTGAAATTGCTGCAATGAGCAGTTTATGAAGCAATTTACACAGATCTAAAGACTCTGGAAACTTACTACTTAAAACGGGTACATGGTGGCTCACTCCTGTAATCCTAGCCCTTTGGGAGGCTGAGGCAGGCAGATCACTTGAGGTCAGGAGGTCGAGACCAGCCTGGCCAACAAGGTTAAACCCTGTCTTTACTAAAAATACAAAAATTAGCCGGGTGTGGTGGTGTGCACCTGTAGTCCCAGCTACTCAGGAGTCTGAGGCACGAGAATCGCTCGAACCCAGGAGTCCGAGGCTGCAGTGAGCCACGATTGCGCCACTACACTCCAGCCTGGGTGACGGAGCGAGACTCTGTCTCAAAAACAAAAAAAAAAAACCACAAAAACTTGTACATCAAGACAAGCACTAAATTTGTGCAAGATTTTGAAAAGTTTAAGAAAATAAAGATAATATCTTGAAAGGCCAGAATCCTAGTATCTAGTTCCATTTTCCATTTATTTTACTGAGCTCTCCATCAAGCTATTTAACAATGAATTTGTTTTTTGTACCTTCTATGTGACATGTCACCTGTGGTGTCTTCATATTTGAAATCAAGTTATTGGCAGTGTTGCAAATTTGTCATTTGAGCTTTTGTCTTTTTATTCATCTTATAGAACCTATACAAGTCATTAACTGAAATCTTGCCACTTTGGGCCGCACATTTAGCAATTTTTTTTTTGCTGTGGTCAAACAAATCTAAACATATGAGCACATCAGCCCATGGGCAAGAATTAGCTTTATCCTGATAGGAAAATCTTACTACCTTAAGAAAGTTTCCACTTCATGCCCTTTAATAGTATTAATCATATTAATATGATAGATCAGCATCGTATTAATATGATAGATCAGCTTTAAAATAATGGGAAAGTCAAGATGATGCTTTTATTTTAAAAACAGAAATTTAACAGTGCAAAATTCACTCATGATTCCTTTAAAAAGAATATTGTCAACAATAGACACTGGGATGACAAGAGGAGGAGGGTGAGGGACAAGGGTCGAAAAATCACCTACTGAGTACTATGCTCACTGGGTGACAGGTTCAATCATACCCCAAACCTCAGGATCCCACAATATACCCTTGGAATAAGCCTGTACATGTGCCCCAAAAAATCTAAAATAAAAGTTGAAATTTAAAAAAAGAAAAAAAAAGGAGAAATGCCAGAGGAAATAACAATAATAAACGAATATTGTCAGATGCTTATTTGCAGTTATTTACAAAATGTATTTGAAGATTAAAAGTAAACTGTGCAGATTTCTTCCCATAAACTCTAAGATGAAATATGTATTAATGTGCTTGAGATGAATAAGAACAATATTTAAAATACGGTACATATATATTTAGAGTTAAATCTGAAAAGAACTTAGAAATTTAGAAAATACTTTTAAAACGTAATAACTGGGTTACAGGAAAAAATGAGAACTGTAATTATAGACTATTCCGAAAACTAATGATAATGAGATTACTATACATCTATATTTCTTATGTTATATAGCCAGAGCAGTACTCAGAGCAAAATCCATAGCCACAGATGTTTTCATTACTAACTAAGACCAAAAATAAACAAGCTTATTAGTCAACTCAAGAGTTATAAACAAAACAGCAAAACAACAATAACAACAACTGGTAAACAGACTTAATCAATGAACTCAGATGAATGAATCAGGAAACAGAAAGAATAAAAGTGAAAATTAATCCAAGAGCACGTTCTTTGAAAAAATAACAAAAAACTAGCAAAACTTCTGACATGTCCAACGGGAAACTGAGAAAACATTAATGTATTCACTAGCAAATACAAAGAGAACATAGCAACAAAAACAGGTATTTTATAGAAAATATCCTATAATGCTCATGAGAATACTGAAAAATCTGAATGAATTAAAGGATTTTCTTGGAAATTGTAGAGTCTAAATGGATTTAGAAAGATTCATGAAATCTGATATAAATGACCATGGAAGAAATGGGAAGTTTTCAGAGAACTTCTCGCCACAAATATGCACGATTCAGATTATTTATCCACAAAGTTTTTATTTCATATGCTTTTTAAAGTATTTCAAAACACAGAAAGTGCTAGAAATATTTCTATACCACGTTCATGGTGACAATAAAAAGAAAAAATCTTCAAGAATTAGCTCCTAAAAAGAAACCTATATGCTATTCTTCATGAAAATAGAGCTAAAAATCTTAGGAAAAACCTAGCAAAATATGTCCAGTAGCTTGTTGAAAATAACTAAAATAGTCAAAATCAAATAATGAAAAATAAAAACAAAAATTAACTTATGTAAGGGTTAGATCAATGTAAAGAAATTTATCAGTATAATGTACTAAATGATTAAAAAACCCAATGATCATAATAATACATGCTGAAAAGATAGTTACATTTCAAAATCGATTATTGATTAAAATAATTTTTAGTGAACTGGAAATAAAAGGATACTTTTATCAGAAAGCAAATCATATTTAACAGTGACTCACCAGATTATGTGGAGTAGAAACAGTCCCATTACAGTAAGGAAGAAGACAAGTGTCCATGTTATCCCACCATTATGTCACTCTGTTCTGATAGTGCCACTACAATGAGACAAAACATCAACAACTAGGTATTACTATTGAAAAGCAGGAGAGAAACTTTAAAGTACATGCAGATGACATGAAATATGGGATTGCTTTCTGGGAAAATGCAAGAAAATAATCATATATCAAATTGAAAGGGGGAACTAACAGCTGGCAAAGAATGTCCGTGCAGCAGGGTACGGAGGTTCATGCCTGTCATCCCAGCAGTTTGGGAGGCCAGGGCAGGTGCATCACCTGAGGTCAGGAGTTCGAGACCAGACTGGCCAACACGGTGAAACTGCCATCTCTACTAAAAATACAAAAATTAGGCAGGCATGGTGGTGTGCCTGTAATCCCAGCTACTCAGGTGGCTGAGGCAGGAGAATTGCCTGAACCTGGTGGGTGGAGGTTGCAGTGAGCCGAGATCGAGCCACTGCACTCCAGCCTGGGCGACAAAGCAAGACTCTGTCTCAAAAAGAAAAAGAAAAAAAAAAAAAAAAAAAAGGAAAAAAAGGAATGCCTGTGCACACATAAATTCATGCAAAAAATTGAGAATAATGGAAATTTTGGCAAAAAAAGGGCAAAGGATCAAATAAGCAGAAAAAGAAATACAAATGACCATTCAACATATAAAAAGTTCAGTTTTACTATGAAACAAAGAATTGCAAATCGAAGCAGTATTTATATACTGCTATACCATTTGTTTTGCCAAAAGAGTTTTGAAAACCAGTAAGATATGGTGCAGGACTCTGGAAAACGGACACTCATATACAGCAAATAATCTGTACACTGACATAATCCTTTCGAAAGGAAATTCACATGTACTAAAACCTTACATGTTTCTATACTTTTTGACTCCAAAATTTAAATTTACACCAAAGATATTAATAGAAGTGAATAAAAATTTGTCAGTTTCCAGAATATTTATTATAGCATTGCTTGTTGTAATTAAAATAAATTTAAAAACATATAATAGATCTAGAAAATGAATGAAATATTAGACAGTCATTAAAAGATGTGGGAATACACTCAAAGTAACACTGTGGATCGGATGCAGTGCTCAGGTCTGTAATTCCAGCAATTGAGAAGGCTGAGACAGGAAGATTGCTTGAGCTCAGGAATTCGAGACCAGCCTGGGTAATATAAGCAAGAACCCATCCATTCAAAAAAAGTTTAAAATTAGCTGGATATGGTGGCATGTGCCTGTACTCCCAGCTATTGTAGGGGCAGAGGGTGGCTGAGGCAGGAGGGTTGCTTGAACCCAGGAGGTCGAGGCTGCACTGTCCTATGATGGTGCCACTGCACTCCAGCCTGGGTGACAGAGCAAGATCCTGTCTCTATAAAAACACCACCACCACCACCACCACCACCACCACCAAAACAACAACAATAACACAAAACAAAAACAAAACACAGTTAAGTTCAACAAAGAAGATGACAAAGCTGTATAATAGCATGATTCCAGTTTTGTTTTTAAGAAGAAATGTATATGTATTTACACACATACACACAAAAGAAAACACAGGGCTTAGAAAGGTACGTTCCAAATATTTAGAAAATGTTAACATTGATCATTCGTTGATGCTGGTGGAATTACAGGTGATTTTTACTTTTCTCCTTGTGCTTCTTTGTGTTTTCTAAGAATTTCTATTGCTCTTTTAAAAAGATGATACAACCAATATAGAGAAACCATCATTCACAAGAGATTGTCTTCTCAAATGAATGACTTACACTAAGACCCACTGTTTTGCTGTCTTCAACCCTAGTTACATAGATGACTAAGTAAAAGCCAAAGAAAGCCACTTGATACTTTTATGAAGTGTAAGGCTAAAGGAAAGCTGAAGCAGATGTCTATGTCCTTAGCATAGCTTTCTTCCTTGATGCAAACAAAATGCTTTGTTATAATCTCTATCTATGCATATTGATTTTTCCTTCCCATGATGACTTTACTTAGTTTAACATTTCCCAAGATGACTTCATCTAGTCTGGCTTTTTTTTTCCCCCCAGGGGTTAGCTAGGTGAGCTCTTCCTTCTGGAAATTTCCATCGCACTTAATATAGTGACATTGCTAGAATGGCTGGGCTAACTTGTGGCTGCCTCTCCCTTTAGTACAGCTTTTCCTGACTCTATGTCCTTGCAACCAAGATGAAGGAGAGAGAAAAAGCTTCCTCAGCTGGATTTAGCTGACGGACATGGGTCCTTTACAGTAAAATACCACCCTTACAAGGAGGGAGAAATGATGTGTTTCTCAAAGTGCTGCAGAAGTCTCATTGTTATTTTCCTCATTGTTGCTTTGAAAATCCAATATTTCTATTTAACACCAGGGTCACCCAATCTAATTCTGCCATTCATGATTTTCGAGGAACGGGGTGGAATTTGGGGACTGAATTTATGAAGAGGCAGAACGGTAGAGAGGAAAGCCCTGACATCAGCCTCTGGGCGGGGCATTGATTGGCATCTGTGGAATGCCCACCGGGGAAAGATTCTTTTACATTCATTATCTTAATTCTCAGAGCATCTCTGAGGTTTTGTTGCAACTTCAGGGTTCTTTTTTAACTTTTATTTTAGGTTCAGGGGTACATGTGCAAGTGTGTTATACAGGTAAATTGTGTGTCACATGAGTTTGGCGTACAGATTTTGTCATCCAGATAATAAGCATAGTATTCGATAGGTAGTTTTTCGATCCTCTCCTTCCTCCCACCCTCTACTCTCAAGTAGGTAAGAGGAAGCTCTGAAGCTCTCCTGGGATGTTCACCCGCCGTGGTGAGAGTCAGGTGAGGCCCTTCACAGAAGGGCACCCTTTGTTTACCGGAGAGAAAGGAGTCACGTTTGTTTCCTGAATGAAGATAGTCTGTCTATGAACCAGGTATCTCAGCCTCGAAAAGGTGAGAAGTGCATGCCAAGAAAACCTCTAGACAGGACTCAATTCTTCCCATGAGGCACCTAACCAGAGAATCGCAGAAGGGGCGAGGGAAGGATTCCAACTGTGAGGCAGCAGAGGAAACATTCTTTTGAGGTAGAGTCTGGAAAAAAACAATGAATCTGTAGATTTTCATAAATAACTGACAGGAGACAGGCGACTTCTATGAAAATATTAACCCAAATGATGGGTGTTAATCATTAAACCTTTTACGTGATGGATTTGTTCTTTTTCAGATATCTTAATCTGGGTCACAGAATGGCTCAGGCAGCTTTAAGTGTAGAGTGGGTTTTTCTTCCTTTTTTGTTTGCCTTTTTTTTTCTATTCCAAAAGGATGTTGTGACCTTCCTCCCTCCCTCCCTCCCTCCCCCCCTTCCTCTCTTTCTCTCTTTCTTGACGAAGTTTCACTCTGTGGCCCAGGCTGGACTGCAGTGATGAGAACGGATTCAAGCAATTCTCCTGCCTCAACTGCCCAAGTAGCTGGGATTACAGGCGCCCGCCACCACGCCTGGCTAATTTTTGTGTTTTTACTGGAGACAGGGTTTCACCATGTTGGCCAGGCTGATCTCGAACTCCTGACCTCAAGTGATCCACCTCCCAAAGTGTTGGGATTACAGGCGTGAGCCACCATGCCTGGCCAGTAACTGCTATTCAGGCAGAGCTCTGTCAACCAGGTAGTTAGCCTTGAAACTTAAAAATACATTAACATGGGCCAGTAAGAGAAAAAGCTGGACAATAACCACTGTCAAAACAGCAATAAAAATAATATTAAAAAATAGCAATAAAAAACCTAACTAACTTTGCATCCAGCTCTGTTCCAAGCAAAAAGAAAAAAAAACATAAAAACAAACCAGTTTTCTGTTGTTTGAGTGCATCTTTGACTTAAAGGACTTGTTATTTCTCTAAATTTGCAGATGTGTTGAGGCTTGAAATTTGAGCCTGTGACTGTTTTACGAGTTTCAAAAGAAAACATTAAACCACCTAAAATGACAGAGGGTAAACTTTCAGTAAATAATTTGGAGCCATTTAGTTGTAGATCTGTTTTCTGTTCATTCCAGTTGCATAAAATATTAGGAATCACTGGGCTCTGTTTGACATATTTTGGCATTATTGCCACTTTTTCGAGTGCTCAATAGCCACCTATGTGTAGTGGCTGCCATAGTGGACGGCACAGACACAGAACATTCCCATCATCACAGAATGTCCCATTGGACAACGCTGTTCTATAGCATTAACTTTGATTTTCACAGCTACCAGATTTTTGGGTTGATCAAAACCAACCCCTTGGCAAGAAATGTTTTTAGAGTGAGACAGAGCAGCTCTGGGAACTAAAATAGTAAGTGAAGTACCTGAGTGTTCATTTTGAAAGAATTGCTTTCTAATAACACTTTCGTTATTGCCCTTCTGCATAGTTATCTTAAGCTTGAGTAAAGCATTCCTAAAGACCTCTTTCTAATATTTTATTAAGGCAATAATAGACTAAAATGGAAATTGTTAATACAATGGTTTTTATTAAAGCATTTATAGTACATGCTAGAAATATGAACTGACACAACTAGTATGTGTCACTTGGCCTGTGAAACCATATGTGGCATATAAAGGTATGTTCAATTTTATACATTTATTGAGCACCTATTTTGTGTCAGATATATGCGCAACAGGTGGCTAAACTGCTATGGACAATCTTGTATATGTTTTTTCTGTATGCTTTTTTTTGGTTGGGTATTTAGGAGTAGAAATTTGGGTCGCAGAGTATACATATGTTGAGAGCTATTATCTCTTTCCTTATCCTCTTGTGAGTTCTACACCTTCTCATTAGTTTATGTGCTCAATTTCACTTATGCATGGAGGCTCTCTCTTTGAAATGTTTTGAATGCCCTAGGGGAAATATGCTATGTATTTCAACCTGTTCACACTTGTCCAGGATAAGTTGGTTTCACTGGCAGGATACAAAACCCAATCTAGAACTACATCAATCCTGTTCTGATCTAAATAGCTTGGGGCTTTCTTTTGTGACCAAAACTGGACCTCTACCCAGCCAGCTCAAGCTCTTGGTTTTAAGAGGAATCAATGAAAGGACAGATCAGGTTAAATCATCCCCAAGAACTGAAAAACAATTTAAATATGTGTTCTGGTGAGAGTTGTCTAGCATCTTCATTTTAAAAAATATAGTATTTCTCTTTTTCTCAGACCCATGTTAAAGAAGAATCATGGAAGGAGGGTTTCCTGTCCAGGGATTGAACATTGTTGCAGAGTTTCTTCCAATCACCAGCTATTGAGCAAGCTGGGAATGGAATGGGTACCTCTGCCAGATTTGCTTTTCATCCAGTTTCCAAAGCTGGCAGAATACTATCCACTCTCCAGATGCCATCCTTGGAGGCAGGATCTTCATTTTTATCTGCTGCACTGAGCTCATCATTGTTATCTACACTTGAACAGGCTCATTCATCATCTCTACATTGTGTTAATAAGCCTTCCCTATCTGAACAGCGTGTACCAACCCCTAATCAACAATAGTCTTTCTTGATTTTCAAGTGTGTAGATTAGAGGTCTTTCTGTGCTTCTGCTGCTACTTAAGTAGGGAAAAGGACCAAGGGGAGAGTGAAACTCAAATTTATTTTTCCTTATATTTATGAAAGTACCTTTGAGGAAAGAGAATCCCAAAATTCTTCACCGCAGTGAGGATTTGGATTTTATTTGTATTTCAGCAAGTTATTCTTTTCCTATTACAGATAGTACAAGGGGACATCTACAGCCAGTTCTTCCTTCATGCCCAAGGGAGTTGTTTCACTGCAATGTAAATTAGCTTGAAATCCATCCTGGCTGGGCACAGTGGCTCACACCTGTAATCCCAACAACACTTTGGGAGGCTGAAGCGGGAGGATCACTTGAAACCAAGAATTCAATACCAGTCTGAGTACAAAGTGAGACCCTGTCTCTAGAAAACATTTTTTAAAACATTAACTGGGCACGGTGGTGCACACCTGTTGTTCCACCTACTTGGGAGGCTGAGTCGGGAGAATCACTTGAGTCCAGGAGTTCAAGGCAGCAGTGACCTATGATCATATCACTGCACTCCAGCCTGGGTGACATAGAAAAACCCTGTCTCAAAAAAAACAACAACAAAAAACAAACAAAAAAAACCCATCCTATGAGCAAAACAGCCGTTAATGACATATGAGACATTCCCTCTAGTTTTCAGGAGTCAATGAGAATGTCTACCTTCACAGACAGTGGTGGCTTCAGATTTTCTTTGTTGATGGGTCGAGAGATTATATGGGACTTGTGTTGAAGCTACATTTTGGCAGCAAGCTCCCCTTTCACTGAGATCTCACATTTATATGGAGTGGCTATGAGAGAAGTACTGATGGAACTTATCATGGGCTAAATTCTCCCCAAACCATCCCCTGGGGCCACCACTGTCTACATACTTGCACCTTTACTTGTGTGTAGTTACATGAAAAAGTAGCAGCCAACTGCATAGGTCACAGTGACATAAATGATGGCTGTTGTTAAGCCTATGGTGCACAAAATTTCCCAAGCCAAAATTGGAACATACAAGTGACAACTTGAGTGTCCTTAGGAAATGCTCTTCATGACATCTGTAGACCAACGGAGAAATTGATGGTAAACCATGTTACAAAGGAAAAGAACGACTAACTACCTTGATAATGATATGATATGGTGGGGTGGGATGGGGGGTACTTCTTGGGTGGTCAGGAGAAGGCCTTTCTGAGGAAGTGCCATTTAAGCTGGGACTGGATTAACAAAAAGGAGCCTGCCAGGGGGAAAATGTTCCAGGCAGGAAGTGTTGGTTCTTGGCCAGGTGCCCTGCATGGAGGGACACGCTGATCTTGCTGCCAGGCAGTATGAGTTCCAGCAATACTGGCTGTCAGGGCGATGAGTGATGAGGGCAGCTTCATGAAGCAGGATGTGTTTAGGATGCAATTCAGGTGCTGGGCTGGATTCCACATACACTGACATAAATGAAGCTGCACTCCTACGTGAACAGCCTTTTCCTATGGGAAAGGGCACCACATAATGCAAGATGGGATTGAAAATTGAAAATAACTTTGCAAAGAAACTACCTCTCTCCAGTGTGGTGGGTGGATGGAAAACACCAGTAGCTTGGCAAATGGGTAAGCTTTTAAATCTGCCTTTCAGAGGTCTTTTGGTTCCAAAGTGAGACTGAGTGAATTAAAAATTCTGGAGGGTAGCTGTTATAAGCTGAATCTTGTCCTCCACCCTCCCAGATTCATATGAAGTTCCAAACCCCAGTACCTTAAAATGTGATTGTATTTGGAGATAGGGTCTTCAAAAGGGTAATCAAGATAAAATGGGGTCATGAGGGTGAGCCTTAATCCAATCTGACTTTTGTCTTAATAAGAAGAGGAGGTTAGGACACAGATGTGCACAGAAAAAGATCACATGAAGACAGGGAGAGAACAGCTATTACAGGGCAAAAAGAGAGGCTTCAGGAGAAACCAACTCTGCTGATACCTTGCTCTTAGACTTCCAGTTTCCAGACTATGAGAAAATTAACTTCTGTTGTTTAAGCCATCTAGTCTGTGGTATTTGTTATGGCAGCTGTAGGAAACTAACACAGTAGAATTATCCTTTCCAAAGATGGATTCAGGGGTCTTGGACATTGGCTGTTTATTTTTTTCTCATTCCTTATTCTATGAATATTTCAGAAAACTTGAAGATACTCTGAAGCTAGCGGCTGCCTCGTAGCTGAAGAAGTCTCATGGTGGAAGGCTGGCTTGAGCGCCTGTGACCGGGGAGAGAAAGGGCAGTTTTCTGAGCAGTCTGCACTTAAATATATTCCTGGGGCCAAGCAGAGGTTTTGGAAGGGAACAGGATAGAGTCATTGCCTGTTAGGCCCATGTCCTTAAGTGAGACAGGGCAAAACAAGGCAGCAGAGTGAGGCTGGAGGCGTACACCCCTGGAGGCAGAGCTGAGATGGGGTGGAGGAAGTCAGTCAGAGCATGTCAGCCATGTCAGGGGAAGATGCAGTGCAGAGGTCCCGGGAGGGGCCCCTGAAGGCTCCACAGGAGCATTCTGAGTGGAGAGCATCTGGACGCCCGCCACCACAGAGGACCCCTCACAGCAGGGGGAACCACAAGGGCCCTGGTCCAGGAAGAAGAATTTGGCCTTTCCTTATCTATCTCATGCCCCCATCATCTTGCTTTCCTGTCCCTAAGCGAGGAGAATGAAGCATGGTGGAGGGGAGCACAGGCAGGGAGGGAGTGGAGCCCGGAGCAAATGGCGGGAGCCTGCCACTCAGGTGCCTGCTCTGGCCAGAACGGCTGGAAGGAGAGCAGCTGTAGGTGAGAGGCAGGAGGGCAGCTTTGGTTAGACTGGCCTGGATGCCTTAGTAGCTGGAAGTGACAGGAAAGCCACACCATCTGCCCCAGATGCTGTCAAGAGGCGAGGAGAAGGAGCTGACAGAGTACCCAAAAGGAACAGTGTGAGCAACATCAACCTCTTCCTTCACTGCTGTCCACGAGGCCAGCCTGTAGAACTATGTTGCTGTGGCTGGAGCCACAGGATCAAGTGACCTCTACTGAAAGCCTGCTATGTGCTGGGCACTAAGAGTCAAATGAGGGCTAAGATCAGCAGTCAGCAAAGCATGGCCTGTGGGCCAAATCCAGCCTGTTGTCTGCTTTTATACAGCTCACAAGCTAACAATGATTTTTACGTTTTTAAATAGTTGGAAAATGAAAAAGATTTGTGATGCCTGAAAATTATCTGCAATTCCAATTTCAGTGTCTACACACCAAGTGTCATTGGAATACAGGCTTGGTCATTTGAGTACCTATTGCTCACAGGCTGCGTTCTTGCTAGAACAGCAGAGTTGGGTAGTCCTGACAGAAAAAGCCTGAAATACTCAGCACCTGGCCCTTCAGAAAAGCTTGTTCATCCCTACAGAAGACCAGGGCCCCTGATCCTACAGGAAGTCCATCTAGTGGGGGATACCTCATGACAATAATTCATTTCCACAACAAATTTTGTTTTTGAAAATCTTTAAAATGTAATGATACATATAATTTTTAGTCCTTAGAGTGAATCTGACTTTGTCTTTCATTAAAAGTTAAGCACCTACGAATTTTACCATTGAATGAAATGAAGTAATTTATATGAAGTATTCGGAAGCATATAGAAAAAGCCATAAGTGTCACATATTATTAATCCATACGGAATTCCCATTGTGCTATTCTATAGTTGTAGAAATCAGGATGGGTTATGTAATTTGCAGGGCCCAGTGCAAAATGAAAATGGAGGACCCCTTGTTAAATCATTAAGAATTTCAAGACTACAACAGCAGAATATTAAACTATGGGTAAGACCCTCTTAAGAGCACAGGCTTGTGTAACTGCACATGTCCCATGCCCAAGAAACTGGCCCAGGTAAGAATTACATGAAGATGGACTAAATGTGACAGCAACAAGGCACTTCTTTTGAAATGATTACTTACAAATCTTTACATTAAATGGTTTTCTTGTTATGTGCTGCTTTTCCTTAAAAGTAGAATGGAAGATAGGCCGGGTGCAGTGGCTCCTGTCTATAATCCCAGCACTTTGGGAGGCCAAGGCGGGCGGATCACCTGAGGTCAGGAGTTTGAGACCAGCCTGGCCAACACAGTGAAAACCCATCTCTACTAAAAATATATAAATTGGCTGGGCGTGGTGGTGCATGCCTGTAATCCCAGCTACTCAGGAGGCTGAGGCAGGAGATTCGCCTGAACCTGGGAGGCTGAGGTTTCAGCGAGCCAAGATCACACCTCTGCACTCCAGCCTGGGTGATAAGAGTGATACTCTGTCTCAAAAAAAAAAAAAAAAAAAAAAAACCAAAGTAGAATGGTAGATGAAAAAACTTAGTTGATAGAAGAATGGTCGAATATCTATAGGTTATTCTATTTGAGGTTTTCTTGGGACTTACATAGGAAATGTCAACTCTGCAGTTGTTGGTTGAAAAATTGGGTGTTTCCACTAATTATAATAAGATTTAGGCCAGATCTACTAAAACGATGTCACAAGGATTTTACAATGTTGAAAGTAATTTCTAAGGAAGCTATAAAGTTTACTCCATTTCCCAGGTCAACTGGGAAATTTTCTCTCTCCTTCCTTCTCTTATTTATCTACAGCCCCTGACTATTTCTCAGGTCAACTGGAAATTCAACTGCTTAGTTTACTCAAATATTGGCTTTTAGATAATTTATCATTTTTAGCAAGAGAGGTAGAGGTCTAGCTCAGGCATGGCTTTCTTTTTCTGAGTTAAATGGTGTAGGATATATAATGGATTTCTTCCTCTACCTAATTATTCAAGGATGAATCTTGTGATCTAAAAAGGAACAATGTGCTGTTGTATCCACGGTAAGGGGATTAACAGTCTTGTGCTTGTAAAACAGCAGCCCAGCGCCTATTTAGTTCTTTTGATTTCCAGAAACAAGAGCCCAATTCTTACTACTCTTTGGAGGCAGTTGGCCCTGTCTAGCGCCATTGATGAAAAATGGCAGTGGAGCCAATTCTTAGACAAACCTTCAGACCAGGGCTTCCCACACTTGAGGAAGGGGAGTAAACACTTTTACCTCTTTTTCGTGATTTGCTTAAAGAAGACACTTGTGTCTGAGTTAATATAATTTCTCAGTAAAAACAACTGGTCAAAATGATTACTGAAGTGAATTCATCAGACCCATCTACATTTAACACCTTGAAAATGCAGGATTTCTATTTAGTTACACCAATGGCATTTTGGTTTATTAAAAGACATGTCCAGTTGAATAAGTGCTTGTTGATTAATTTTTCATTCTCTTAAAATCTTGGAGGACATTCAATGTAGTGACATTTTGAAGAAAGACCATGAAGTCACCAGTTGTACAAAATTTATAATTAGAAGAAATGTCTATCCTTTGATAGCTAAAGAAGTTAACTACTGAGCTGTGTTCTTCATGAGACTTCTCTTTTAGCACAAATTTTCTCTATGTTTACAATTTCTTTTGGCTACCTCAATCTACAGTATATTCAGGATTCTTCTTTCACTATAGTTTTTGTTATAATGTGTCTCTGAATATTTGTATCTGGGTAGGGGAAGTTTCAAGGAAGTAATCTCTCTTCTTTCTTCCCCCTCTTATTTATTAATGCAGCTCCTACACAACTAAATGTTTGACAGGGTCTCTTGGGGAAAAATTCCAGAAACAGTGAGATGTTAACCTTTTGTCATCCATCCACTCATTTCACAGTCACTTACTGAATGGTCCACATTGGCCAAGCTTCGGGAATACAGGGGCTCACTGCACAGGAAACACTTGGGCCTCATGTTCTCATGTCCTAGGGCACAGAGAAATCTATTTCTTGCTGATGGACAAAGTATTTGATAGTCTCCCTAGTGACCCTGCAACTGATCAAATTAAAACAGGTGCTCTTTGCTTGGAGATCATGAAGTTCAAATCAGGGCAGAGATTAGAGACCCTCCTGACAAAGAATGCAGACAAGCCATGTGAAATCTAGAAGCTCTTTGTCTTCCCCATGTCCTGGGTCTATTCTCACACAGGGCATGGAACTATGTGCAAATTCTGCCACCATGGGGGTTACTGGCTTCCACTTTGGTATTTAATGCTCTGGTGGGCTCAAGACTCTGGTCTTGGTTTTCAGAAGTCTTAGCATCACTAAATTCCCGCATGGGATGGGGCACGGAATCTAAATGCCACTGTAGTAGGAACTCTTTTCCTAACCATATCCCTAACCATATTGGCGAATCAAGGTTAGCTCTTAGTAAACAGTTGTGAGTGAATGAAGCATGTTTAACATCCTGGCTCTTAAATCAGCGGTCTACTGAGGTGCAGTGGATGCAAGAAAACAGTGTCCCCTCAAATCCCCCCAATTTCTTCCTCTTTTTTGCCTCAGTCCCATAGGAGGATGCTCCTATGGTGGACTTGGCACACAATGGCCAGAGTAGAAGCAGCTCCCTATTGCCTGGGTGTTAGCTCTTGCTGGACCTCGGTTTCTTACTCTTGGGGAGGCCAAGACATCAGTTAGTTTCTGAAAGCATCATCCGAGCAAGTAGGAAGCGCCAGCCCAGAGTGTGTCTCCATCTTCATATACAGCCTTTGCTGCCTTTAGAGCAGGGCTAGGCTTTCCCCTGGTCCCCTTCCCACAACATTGCTACTGTGGGAAGTGGGCTTATTAATTCCTAGTTCAACTGCCTGTATGTGAACAAAATCTAAACACACCTCTACAGGTATATTTCTATGACTGCTATTTATTGAGCCCAAGGTAACTTTTTTGTTTTCTTAAAATCTGAGATTTTACTTCTCTTGGCAGCACAATCTTGTAGGAGGGATGCTTAGTGTTCTTCCATTAAAGAAGACCCTAAGCAATTGAAACCATTCACCTTTTTTCCTAATGCCAATCCTGTAAGAAACGACAGAAATGGTGCTACTGAAGGCATTAATATAGTGGATGGCATAAAAACGAACATATGAAACATGTGAATACAGAAAAAAGCTAAGCTTTGGCTCTGTCATGCAATGGACAGAGCATTGGATGTCTAGAAAAAAGCTAAGTTTTAAAAATTTTGAATAATTACTAAGACTATTCTTATAACATATGGGTGCCAATGTATTTCAAAAAATTTTTTTGAGACAGGGTCTTATTCTGTCACCCAGGCTGGAATGCAGTGGTGCAATCATGGCTCACTATAGCCTCAACCTCCTGGATTTGAGCAATCCCACTGCCTCAGCCTCCCAAGTAGCTGGGACCATGGGTGCATGTCATCACATCCAGCTAGTTAAAAAAAATTTTTTTTGTAGAGATAGGGTCTCACCGTGTTGCCCAGGCTGGTCTCAAGCTGCTGGGCTCAAGCAATCCTCCTGCCTCAGCCTCCCAAAGTGTTGGGATTACAGGCATGAGCCACTGCACCTGGCAGGTGCCAGTATCTTGCATTTGAATATATCTCATTATTTTTGAAGTATATTTCTAGCTGTTATGTCATTATCAATGATGCCAATCGGAACTTGTAATTTATCCAGTGCTTTATGTCATTATCTGTAGTTTAATTTATAGTGCCTAGGCAACTCTTTCAACTTTTTAGCTCTTGCTAAAATACATCTATATATCAATTTATAGATATACACATGTATTAGTCCGTTCTCACACTGCTATAAAGAACTACCTGAAACTGGGTATTTTATAAAGGAAGTAGGGATGCTGGTAATTGACTCACAGTTCCGTATGGCTAGGGAAGCCTCAGGAAACTTACAATCATGGTGGAAGGTGAGAGAGAAGCAAAGCCACATTTTTACATAGTGGCAGGCAAGGGAAGGGGGAAGAGCCCCTTTTAAAACCATAGGATCTGGCTGGGCGTTTTGGCTCACACCTGTAACCTCAGCACTTTGGGAGGCCAAGGAGGGTGGAACACCTGAGGTCAGGAGTTCGAGACCAGCCTGACCAACATGGTGAAACCCTGTCTCTACTAAAAATACAGAAATTAGCCGTGCATGGTGGCGTGCACCTGTAGTCCCAGCTACTTGAGAGGCTGAGGCAGGAGATTTGCTTGAAACTGGGAGACGGAGGTTGCAGTGAGTTGAGATCACACCAACGCACTCCAGCCAAACAAACAAAAAACCAAAAACAAACAAAAAACCATCAGATCTCATGAGAACTCACTATTATGAGAACAGCATGGGGGAAACTGCCACCATAATCCAATCACCTCCCACCAGGTCTCTCCCCTGACACATGGGGATTACAATTTGAGATGAGATTTCGGTGGGAACACAAAGCCAAACCATATCAATACATATACAAATATATGTTATAATTTAAAATAATTTTAGATTCAAAAAATAGTTGCAGAGATACAGAGTTCCTGTGTAACAACGGTTCTGAACCTGGGGCAATTTGTGCCCTTTCCCTACCCCAGAACATTTGGAACTATACAGAGGTACTTACTGTTGGGTTTCACAATTTGGCCAGGTAGGGGGTTACGGTGAAAGGGATGTACTGCTGGCATGTGCAGGCCAGGGATGCTGGTAAACTTCCTACAAAGCATAGGATGGTTCCCTCAGCAATGAGGTGGCCCCAAATGTCAAGGTTGTGAAAGCCTGCTCTGGCCCCTTCACCCAGTTCCCCTAATGCTATTATTATACCTAACCACGATGCATCCATTACAACAGGAGATTAGATCTCCTCCTCCTTAGTCTTCCCAACTCTGTGTTTCTCAGTCTTTCCTTATTTTTCATGACCTTGGTGCTTCTGAAGAGGGTTGGCTGGGTATTTTGTAAAAGTTCTCAACTGGATATTATCTGCTGTTTTCTCATAATTTAGCCAGAACATAGGGATTATTGGGGAAGAAAATGAGGTGAAGTGCCCTTCTCAGCATATGGTGTCAGGGTTCCTGATACGCACATGACTTCACTGTTAAGTTCACCTTGATCCCTTGCATCACGTGGTGCCTGCCACATTTCCCTTTCCAAACTGTAATTGTCAGAAGGGAATCTCTAAACCCTTATACTCAGGGAAGGAGACTTAAGCTTCACTCCTGGAGGGAGGAGTGTCAAGCAGTTTATGGACTTGTGTTATCACACACTCACTATTATATTTTAATACAACAAACAGCTCAGATGTGTCTTGTGGAAAGCAGCTTTGGGGTTAATGCCCACAAAAACCTATGTCAAATGAGCAAGACAGCATTTCAAATAACTAATCATTCTGTAAACTCTAAAACTATACAAAGAATACAATTTCTAAAAGTGAAATAATTCACAAGAAGAAAGTAATATGTAGCCCAAATAAATGAATGAATAATTACCAGCTCTTGATGAGTAACTGGTAGATGGTTGTTACAAAATTTTTGGCAAGAAGCAGGCAAGTGGAGTGTGAAAATAAATGTCAAAGATTTAGAAGTCTTTCTCGCCTCAGCATCCAGAAATGTCGAAGGGTTGTTTTGGAGCTATATCCATGACTGCAGAGTGCTATGGCATTTAGAGGGTGGGGATTAGAAATAATTAATGTTGTCTAAGGCTCAGGACAGTCCCACATAACAAGGAATATCCCACCCAAAATGCCAAAAGTGTCACCATTGATGCACACAGAGCCCAAGTTCCTTCTTGTACCTCATTCACATTGCGACGCCTTGTCAATCCCAGAGATGGGGGAGTGGAAAATTTCAGACTAAAAGCTAGATTTTTAGAGCTTCAGTCCAGGACTTTTTGTGTGTAACCAAAACTGTTTCCATTGAAAATGTAAGGTTTAATATTTTCAGCAACAATTTAAATCTTATGGGAATCTTTATTTCTAAGTAGATAAAATATCTTCATTTTATTTGTGAGGTACGTATGAGTTGCCACCAAAGAAAACACTGAAACATTTGATGAACCTGCATACATAGTAAGAGAGTGTCGTTCCATGGTAACTGGGACAAGGAGAGTATTTGGGGCCCCAGATGGGTTGAGTTTAATGCGACCCTCCCTATTTTTCTTTATAGCACTTGCCTTCCTACCCTCCACCAGTATGCAGTGTATGCATTTACTTGTTTATCTTCTGTCTCCAACCCCTTAGACAGCAAGCTCCATGAGAAGGGAATTTGCTTTAGTTTATGGCTATATTCTATGACTCTCTAAAGGGGAATACCATGTAATTCATGTTTGAACAGTATTTAAAGAGGCTTTAGATAAAAATAACAATATGGGTAAGGTATCCAAATTACCTCTTACCTGGTTTCTGCCCTCCTCTATCATGCCAGAAATATTATCTTGTATGTTTTATGTAATTTATATGATGAAATATTTATATGAAACTTAACATAGAATATATTACATATTAACATTTCAAAATACCTCAATTTTATGAATATTTTAATTCATATTTAATGAACAATTGCTATATAAATAAAATATAAATATGAATTAAATTATAAGCACTATAGTATGTAATAAAATATATTATTTGAATAAATGGCATTGTGCTGCACAAAATACTTCTAATCTTTTTCATTTGAAAGTACTTTTTTTTTAGATTTATCCTTTTTTTAAAAAAATGTAGCTCTTAGCTCAGTGGTTGCCACCAGCGGGTGACTTTGTGCTTCAGGGGATATTTGGCATCTCCTGGAGCCATTTTTGTTTGGTTGGTTGGGTTTTCTTTTTTTTCCAAGACGGAGTCTCGCTCTGTCACCCAGGCTGGAGCGCAGTGGCACAATTTCAGTTCACTGCAACCTCCGCCTCCTGGGTTCAAGTGATTTTCCTGTCTCAGCCTCTTGAGTAGCTGGCATTACAGGCATGTGCAACCACACCTGGCTAATTTTTGTATTTTTAGTAGAGACAGGGTTTCACCATGTTACACAGGCTGGTCTCGAAGTCCTAGCCTCAAGTGATCCGCCTGCCTTGGCCTCCCAAATTGCGGGGATTATAGGCCTGGAGCCATTTTTTATTGTCACAACTGCTGGTAGTCCTAATGGTCTCCGGTAGACAGATGCCAGGTTTGCTGTTAAACATCCTACAATACAGAGTATCCTCACAACACTGAGTTATTTGGCCTGATTCTGCTAATGTTGAGAAACCCCTGCACTATTTCTTTCCCTTTTTTTTTTTTTTTTTTGAAACAGTCTTGTTCTGTCGCCCAGGCTGGAGTACGGTGGCTGATCTCAGCTCACTGCAACCTCTGCCGCCTGGACTCCAGCGAGTCTCCTACCTCAGCCTCCTGAGAAGCTGGGACTACAGGCGCACAACACCAAGACCCGGTTAATTTTTGTACTTTTTTCTGTGGAGATAGGATTTCGCCGTATTGTTCAAGCTGGTCTCAAACTCCTAAACTCAAAGTGATCCACCCGCCTCAGCCTCCCAAAGGGCTGGGATTACAGTTGTGAGCCACTGCACCTGGCTTATTTCTTTCCTTTAATCTGTGGAACAGTATTCCCTCGACAGCCTATACTATATTTACTTTATTCCCGTACTGATGAACATTTGGGTTGTTTCAATTCTCTGCTATGATGACGAGGGCCGCAAAGAACATCCTCACCAGTGTCTGTGTGTGTGTGCCACAGGGGTTCTGGTAGCTGCATTTTCTGTTCTAGGAATCACTTCCAAACGCCATTCCAGAGTGGCTGGACTCCTTGCTTCTGCAGCGTCACCTGGGATTCCAATTCCATGCGTCTTTACCAGCCCTTGGTATTATTTAACTTTTAAATTGTTGCCAGTTTGAAAAGTTTAAAATAGTAGCTCATTTGTAACAATTTTGCATTTCCTGATTGCTGGTAAGACCAGACCACAGGAATCATTCACACCCCAAGCATTCTAGAAAACTGGTGAAAATGTTTTCTGTCCAGCATGGGCCACTTCATTTGGTTTGTCCCTGCGTCTTGGTATGTATTACAAAACCGCACATTTTGGGGGACTAGGCTTGCCTGTTTCTGCCACTAGAGGTCACTGATCCTCAGTGGTTCTCCACCAGTATGACTTCTGACCTCTCTACCCTCCCAGGGAGTATTTGGCAACGCCTGGAGCCATTGTTGATAGTCATGACTGTGAGTGTGCTGCTGGCACCTAGAGGTGAGAGGCCAGGCATGTTGCTAAGGCCCTGCAATGCACAGGACAGCGTCCCCCTCCTCCCCTCCCCCCACCAACAAGAAAGCACCATCTGGCCCAAGTACTAGTGCCAAGCTGGAGAAACCATGGTGTCGTCTTTGAAAGAAAGCATATGACAATCTCTATAATAAAGTCACCTATTATTATTAACAACAACCAATATTTTATTGCAGAAACTGGGGAAACTGGGGAGAAGCATGCCTTCTGTCCCCAGAGAGAGGGCAGGGGCGAATGGGCAAGGAAAAGGGAAGGGTTTTAAGGGAGAGGAGAGGTGGGCCTGGGGCTCGCTGAGTGGTCGGCTGGAGCGGTGGAAAGTGCCCTGGTGGGGCCGGTGGCTGGTGTGGGGGTGGAACCACAGTCAGTAGGGTGAAGGCGCTGAGGGCTGGAGGTTCAGGAGGTGGTGGCAGGGGCCTGACTCTTGGAGCTGGGCAGCAGGCTGGGTGTGCTCAGAGGCTCATGGCCGCCCTGGCGAACCTCCTTCCAGGCGCAGGCAAGCCTGAGGCGTCAGGGCAGTGCTGCCCGCAGGCCCAGCGCTCCTGCGGTGACTCGGCGACCGGGCGCCTGGCAGCCGCACATCCTGCAGAATGGCAGGCGGCCGCCAGGATTGAGACAACGCTGCCTGGGAGTGGGGGCCTCTGCTCAGCGGCCTAGACCTGGGCACAAAGGAATGGGCCACTCCGTTTCTCATCACAGGCTTGAAGGCAGATGGCCTGGGCGTCGGGCTCCCTCTGCGCTCTAGCGGGGTGATTTTCACAGTCACCAGGCTGTGGACAGGCTGGGGGAGTGGCGGGCGGTCCAAAGCCACCGCTTCACGTAAGCCACGCGAGCCTCGGAGAAACCAGGCCTGATGTTTCTCCGCAGCGGCGGCCTGCTGGGAAAGCACCTCCAGGCCTGGGGGACCATCTCCGGAGGCGGATGGGGGCGGGGACCATCTCTCTCTGGATGCGGATGCGGGGGTAGTCCCAGCTGGGAGGAGCGGTGGGGAGGGGCCGGGTGCGGACCCAGTGCTTCCCTTGGAAGTAGGTGACCTTGCAGTTCTCCTGGACCTGGGGGCTGAAGAAGGGCCTGGACCGCAGAGCCCAGTGCTTCTGGGCTGGGCGCAGCTTTCTGGCCCAGAGTCACCCCAGGAAGCGGCTCAGGTAGCTGCCCATGAGAGCAGGGCAGTGGGTGGGGCCTTTCAGTAGACACTGGGGTGCCAGAAATTTCCAAAATCTGCGGTCACGGTCCGAGACCAAATGTCAGTGCTCAGTGACCAGCGACCCTTGGCATCAAAATGTCCGAAAGAGCAAGAGGCGCCGTGTGCTGGGTATGGTCTGGCCAGCAAGTGTCGCATGGGGCAGGAGGCCACGGCCAGGCCAGAGCTTTGCGGCGCGCAGCTGCAGAACGGGCGGGTGGTGCCCCATGCTGTCTGGCGGACCAAGGAGGTTCAAGCCTCAATCCTTCCCACTCATGGTCCCAGACCCTCAGCTCTGGGCAAAGGGGCCTGGCAGCTGCCTCTACTTTTGTACCTGACCTTTAAAGGCAGAACATAGAAGAATTTCTGCCAGGTCCTGAAAACCGGAGATACCTGTTGACAGAAGGGTGCTCTCTTTGATCAGTGTGAAAACGCTTACAATACACTTGGATGCTCTTTTAAGGAAAAACAAATCATTTACTCATATTCGTCTAGGATGGCTGTTAATATCACTTTTTGCAATTTTGCTCTTAAGAAAATGGTGAAAGCCATCAGGATTTATGTTTTAGTACCTGTAATGCTGATTTTATGTTGACCCTCATGTAATTTTCAGTGTTCATATAGCCATGTATGGATAATCTTCTCTGAACACTAATGCCATTTCTGTCCTTTCATTTCTATTGGTAATCCTGGAGTAGAGTGAGGCACACTTTCCACTAATAGCTGAAAAAATCTAACTTCGAAAACAAAGAATCCAAAGGCTGCTCAGTAACTGTAGTGCTTAAGTTTAGAGTCTGTTCAAGGTGGTGTGAAGCAATTTTTGGGGGGGGGGGGGACACTTCCCTCAAAAGCACGTGCAGAAGGAACCTATTGACCCTCTGGAATGCCAGAATTGGGAAGAGACAAAAACGTCGCAACCAATGTGAAGATCGGGCAATAGATTTGGTCCAGACTGAGGAAGATGGGTGAATAGTAAAAACACTGAATAGAGCTTAACGAGGAAGCACCAAATGCTTTTTGAGGTCAGAGGCGGCCAAGTGTTTTGCAATGCAGGGTTGGGGTCAGCCAGTAGTTGTGGGGGAATGAGATTCCTAACACTCGTCGACGAATTCCTTTGGTTTTTTGCCTGACTCCTTATTTATGGAATGATCTCTAGGTATATGATTTTCAAAATCTAGAGATATTCCTATGGTATAATTTTCTTCTAAAGACGGTTCTCATAATGATTGGAATGGCTTTTTATTCATATCTAAGACGTCTCAAGATAATGGCATCAGAGTGGGTATAGACTTTTTTTTTTTTTTTTTTGAGACTGAGTTTCGCTCTTGTCCAGGCTGCAGTGCAATGGCGTGATCTTGGCCCACTGCAACCTCCGCCTCCCAGGTTCAAGCAATTCTCCTGCCTCAGCCTCCCGAGGAGCTGGGATTACAGGCACCCGCCACCACACCCAGCTAATTTTTTGTATTTTTAGTAGAGACGGGGTTTTCACCATGTTGGCCAGGCTGGTCTTGAACTCCTGGTATCAGGTGATCTGCCCGCCTCAGCCTCCCAAAGTGCTGCAATTACAGGCATGAGCCACTGCACCTGGTGTGGACTTCTTTTAATGTATTTTTTCTTTCCAATGTCTATAGAATTTCCCATATCCTTTTTGCAACATAAGCCAGTGGTTGTTTATTCTGTTTGTGACTAAAGACTCTCTTGACAAACCACAATTTTGTCCTGGTGAGGTACAGGCCGTCATAAGTGAATCACCACTAAATATGCCTTCTACTGGTTAATCAAGGTGTTGATTAGTTAAAAGCCATTCTCATAGACATTGAAGATGTGTTTCTTCTTCTCATACACTAAGAGGTACGGCATTTTATTGGTTAGTTGATATTAGGGGTTAATGTATATCATTGGTGTTTTTGGTGTTCAACAAGGGGTGAGTTTGCAATTGACAGTGGAGAATGTCTGGAGACATTTTTGGTTGTCACGACCTCGGGAGGTGGTACTATGGGCATCCAGTGAGTCGAGGCAGGGAATGCAACTAAACATCCTGCAATACACAGGACAGTCCCCATAACCAAGAATGATCTGCCCTGAATGTCAGTGGTGCTGAGGTTGAGACCCTGCATCCAGCTTCCTCTAACGTTATCTTATATAATCACGATGCATTCATCAAACTAAGAAATTAACATTGGATTGATACTATTAAGTAAACTCCAGACTTTATTTAGACTGCCCCAGTGTCCTTTGTCTTCTCCAGAACCTACTCCTTCTTGGTCTCCTCCACTCTTGAGTTTTTCTGCCTTGTTTTTCATGACCTTGATGCTTTTGAAGAGGGCTGGTGAGGTATTTTGTAGAAGTCCTTTTTCAGTTTGGTTTTGTCTTTTCTCATGATTTAGATGGGGGATACAAATTTTGGAGGAGGAATGCCATAGAGGTGACTGGTATTTAGGTTGTTTGCAAACAATGGGGCAAAGAATAATTATGTATATGTATTATTGTTTAGGTCTGCAGTTTATGTGTAGTCTAAATTGCTGTTTGGTAAATTGCACTCTGATAGCTACTACAATAGTACCAACTTAGCATTTTATCTTCCTTTGACATTGTAATTAACTGTTAGTAAAACAACATACTTTTTAGTCTCTTACATCTTTATTCATGTGTCATTACCACCTACCAGTAACACATGAGGCTGCCTATGCTCCACACTTGTACAAGCACTGTGAGCAATACAATTTTGGGGTTTCTGCTAATCTGATACGTGAAAATTCGTATTTCAGTGTAGTTTCATCTTGTTTCGTCGCTTTTCATAAGGTTGAAAATTTTTTCACATGGTATTGGGCTTCTTGTTTCCTTAACTGTAAGCTGTCTGTTTATACCATTTGCTCTTGATTATCTAAAAACTGATTTCTAGAAACTCTTTATATATTAAAGCAATTAACTCTCTGTTTTGTTCACTATGATGTCTCAAACACCTAGAAGAGTAGCTGGCATACAGTAGGCATTCAATAAATAGTAGCTGAATGAGTAAACAGAGTTGCAAATGTTTTCCCTGTATGTCATCTATCTTTTGTTTATGGTGATTTTCATCAGAAAGGATTTTAAAATTTTTGTATGTAGTCTAATTGCTAGTTGTTTTCTTGATTACTTCTGGGTTTTGATTTATAGTTAGAAAAGCTTCCTCCATTTGGATGTATGAAAGAATCTTCCTACCCTCGTACTTTTATGGCATTTTTTTACCTTTAAAGTTTTGTTCCATCTGGAATATATTTTTGTCAGGATTGAATGATGGGTCCAACTTTTTCTCCTAAATGCCTGCTCGGTTGTCCCCCAATACCATTTACTGGATTTATCTTTTCCTGCATTGAGCTGAGATGCTATCTTTATCATAAAGTAAATTCTCATGTACTTGGCCATATTTCTGAACTATTTTCTTCCTTTGATTTATATTTCTATTCATGTGCTAGTATCATACTATTTAATTATTGCGGCTTTAAAGCCTTATGGGTCTAATCATTCCTTATTTTCTCCTTTAGAATTTTTCCAGCTATTCATGCTTATTTGCTTTTCCACATGAACTCTAGAAGTACTATATCTAGTTTTAAAATTCTGTTGGTATTTTTATTAAAACCATATTAAATTTATGGAATCACAACTTAAGGAGAATTGACATCAAAGGTGTCTTTATGATATCTTCCTATTTAAAAACAGGGCATGAATTTTATAAATTCAAGTCTTCTGCGTCCCTCAGAAATGTTTTATAGTTTTCTTGTTAACATTTTATGTTGTTTACTAACAGCATTTTAGTTTTTCAGTTTCTATTATAAATAGGTTTCCTTCTTCTGTTATGTCTTCTAATTGTTGAGTTACATGTGTCAAAGGAATTGATTTCTATAAACTGACATGGTACTCCACTAATTGCTGAATTATCTTTGTAGGAGTTTTTAAGTGTTTCTCTAATGTTCTTTATCTTTTTTGGTCTAACTTTATTGGCTCCTGCCAGAGGTTAATTCAATTAAATTTAGTTTTTAGTATGCTAATAATCATGGAGTTAATGATATCCTTTCCACATTAAACATACTATTTATTTTTGAGCTGAGATAAATCTACTTCATCCAGTTAGGGAATTCTCCATTTCTGTTTTATTTAAAAAAATTTTTTTAAAGGGATGGTGGGTTTTATCTAATGTATTTTAGGAAATCTATGGAAATGATAATATAGATTTGTTGACAGGATGAAATCCATTAATCATAAGTATATCATTCTTAGTACTGAACCACCTTTGGATTACTGGAATAAACCCTACCTGGACAAAGTATATATTTCTTCTAATGCACTACTAGATTCTATTTCTAGTATTTTATTTAGCTTTTTTTGGTTATTGTTACATATTTTTTAGAGATATTGGCCTATTGTTATTTTTGGGGGGTAGGATGGTCTAATCTTTGATAGGTTTTGGTATCAATGTTATCCCGGCGGCATAAAAAAGAGGTTGGAAGCTGTTAGTCAATAAAAATCCAATATGAACAAGTATACGCAGTTATTATTACAGTTTAGTTTATGAATTAAACAGGATTTTGTGTGCTGATGCAGTGACCACCACTTAGATTTAGTTTCTAAGAGAAAAATAAATTCCAAGTTTCAAACAACTGACTTACATGAAAATTTCTGAATGAATATTGCTGGAGTCTGTCTTTATCCTGAGATTCTATAGCAAAACTCCCTTAAGGATTTCAAAGGGTTTTGAATACCCCCATTTCCAGCCTTCTTTTTTTTATTTAAAAGGGTATTAATTTTCATAGAGAATCTACACAATGCATGTATAATAAAAACATGTCACTTTAACTCTTCTCTCGCTGATTTGAAATACCTCTAAATTCATGTCCAAACTGAGATAAGACATTTGTACACTTCAATAAAAATGCATAAGTATTACAAGATGTTAAAACTGATGCCACATCTGAGCCCAGCTTTGTTTTAAAAGGGGAGACAAGTATTTCCTTAGATGAAAATTGTGGAGAGAATGTACCTGATCATGATCAACCTCTACTGGCTGCTTCTTAATGATCCAGGTGATGGACTCAGACAGGGCTGGACCAGGGAGATACTGGACCTACTTGGGTCCAGTAATCTAGACAGGTGGGCACCAGGCAGGAAGTGCCAAATGACCCAAATTCCATGAGAGCGTCCTGGCCAAGAGATTGGGTTACTGAGTCATTATTTAGTGGTGAAAACCACTCAGGAATCGGACGACGAGGTGATGGTTCTCAGGGAGTATCTGGAGATCAGCAGTGGTCCAGAGGAGCTCCAGGCCCTTCTGGGCAGCTACCTGAAGAATCGCTGCTTAGGATGGAATCATGCCCAGCCTTTGTTTCTGCAATTAACTGTGTATTTTTAATATTCCCCAGTGGGAAAACAACCAAAACCATTTGATCCCTCAATTCTAGTGAGGCTCCAGCAGGTAGTCTCCTCTAAGTATTGTTGGGAGGTATTAGACAGTGGCCAGCGCATAAAGAAGGAGGCTTCACTTCTTCAAGGGAGACTGAGAATTTTCCTTTTAAAATGAAATGCAGAAAAACAAATAACCCCATTAAAAAATGGGCAAAGGACATGAGCAGACACTTCTCAAGACATACAAGTGGCCAACAAACATGAAAAATGCTCATCATCACTAATCATCAGAAAAGTGCAAATCAAAACCGCAATGAGATACCGTCTTACAACAGTCAGAATGGCCATTAATAAAAAGTCAAAAAACCACAGATGTTGGTGAGGCTGTGGAAAAAAGGGAATGCATATACACTGTTGGTGGGAATGTAAATTAGTTCAGCCACTGTGAAAAGTAGTTTGGAGATTTCTCAAGTAACTAAAAACAGAGCTACCATTCAATGCAGCAATACCATTATTGCATATAAACCCAAAGGAAAATAAATCATTTTGCCAAAAAGACACAGGCACTCATATGTTCACTGTCACACTATTCACAACAGCAAAGACATAGAATCAACCTAGGTGCCCATCAGCGGTGGACTGGATAAAGAAAATGTGATAATATATACACTATGGAATACTACACAGCCATAAAAAATGAAATCATGTCCTTTGCAGCAACATGGATGCAGCTGGAAGCCATCATCCTAAGCGAATTAATGCAGGAACAGAAAACCAAGTGCTGCATGTTCTTGAGAGAACTAAACATTCAGCACACAGATATAAAGATGGGAACAATAGACATTGGAGGTTACTGGAGAGAGGGGTGGGTTAAAAAACTACCCAATGGGTACTGTGCTCATTACCTGAGTGATGGAATCTGTACCCTAAATCTTAGCATCATGCAACATACTTATGTAACAAACCTGCACATGGTACCCCCTGTATCTAAAGTAAAAGTTGATAGAAACAAAAAAATGAAATGCAGATCAGGAGGAGCCAGAATTCTGTACTAAAAGGGGAGAGAGGAAGAAAGAGGGAAATGGAGAGGAAAAGAGGGGGAAAGAGGTGGGGACCAGAAGGATACAGTGGGGGAAGAAAGGGAGGAGAGAATATATGGGCCTCCAGAGCACAGCCCTTTGAGATTCTGAATATAGAAACAATAATCTGGGGGGGCTGGACAAAGGCATCCAGCCTGAAGGATGTGTTCTTTGTTCTTTCCAGCTGGACAAGGCAAGTTTCTGTAGAACTGCTCTCTGCTCCCTGCCTGTGGGTGGCAGCCACAGAAAAGAAGGCTGCTCTGGGTGTGTTCACAAGGACTTAGAAGGAGGCAGTGTCAGGAACAGAGGAGGGGACAGCAATATGTTCCTCAGTCCCCAAGTCCTCAGCAGCACTGCAGCAAAAGCAGGAAGCTCATTGGCCCACCCACATGATCACCTCTGTCACCTGCAATGTGACCCAGGGCCAGGGTCATTCATAAATTACAGGTCTCCTTCTAAGGCAATGTTCAAAGAGAACCGGAATACAGTTCCCCTAGTTAAACTTCCCAATTCAAAGTGCCTTGGTAATGTCGCCACTCTTGAGATTGAAACATAAAATATATTTCAGGCAATTTAGGAAAAATACTACCCCACGCTTAGTTAATGGCATGGAATCCACCAATTTCTATAGCTCTTTATGATGTTTGCCTAGCTAAACAACAACAAATGAGAAAACATTAAAAACAACGGACATCTCACTGTAGAATTGGAATGAAATATGAATTAAAAATGACCATCTGGTGATTATCTAAAAACAAATCACAGTCTGAAACTGCTGAAACTGGCAATTTAGAATGTTATAAACGTCGCCGAATTAAACTGGACACAGAACACACGAGCAGGCTGTCTGAAGTTGTGCCTGCAGTCCACAGGGAAAGGTGCTCCTGCTCCACTCACCTCCCCCGGCCTTTCTAAGCCTTGGCCCACAGGGACCCTGGAGGCTGAAGCTCTTCAAACAGGCTACAGCACATGAAGGCCAGGCTTTCGGCACAGACCCCTAAGTCCTCAAGGGCATGTTCCAGGAGCCTCAGTATATAAAGCACGTTTTCTATTAATAGCTTTTGTATTTAATGCTTTGACAACTGGGGACACCACAAGCACTGTCCTTCCCAAGGTTGGCTAATTCCCAGAGAGAACAGACAGCTGCAAGAGCGCCCTTCATGGGCAATCCAGAGTTTACAGCCCCACCATCTACTTTATCAGGCTCTTACACCAGGGCCACTGTTCTCCTGCACCAATCACCCCACGGTCAGGTATCAGCCAAGTGGGGACAGCCCCCTAGGCCACAGAACACTCTGAAATTATTCGAAGTAGCCAATCCCAAGCCTGCATACCCTGCCTCACCTGTTCCTTCCCACTGAAAACACAATAAAAGCTCTTGCCCGCATTTTCCCCTTACTTTCTCTGCCTCTTAACCAACCCCGGTACTTCCTCATGTGGCCCTGCACGGTGTGTCATGCCTCCAGCTTCTAGGGATCTGGGAATAGGATCAACTTCTTCCTTCATGATAGTCATTCCCATGTCTGCATGTCTTACTATACCTGATTAAAACAAATCCCAGGCAATTAAAACACTCAGCCTCCAGTGCAGATTAAAGTTGGGAGCATGCAGGAAGCCTGCAGCTGCCGAACCTGCAAGAACTCAGTGGCCCCATGAGAGTGTGGCCTATGGATTTTTAACCCCAGTCCTCCATTAGCTAGCTGTGTGACCTAGCAGGAAAGCACTTAACCTCGTTGAGCTTCACTTTCTTCATCTGAAAAATGGAGACAATAATATTGCCATCAGAGAGTTCTTAGAAAGATAAACTAAGTACTTGGCAAATATGGAGTCACTTAGCACTCATAAATATTAGCTGCCTTCGTGAGGATTTCCTAGAGTTATCTGCTTTTATCTTTCTGTTTAAAATACATTCTTCTGTTTAAAATGTATTCTTTTTTATTTATTTATTTTTTGAGACAGAGTCTCACTCCGTCACCCAGACTGGAGTGCAGTGGCGTGATCTCGGCTGACTGCAGCCCCTGCCTCCCAGGTTCAAGTGATCCTCTTGCCTCAGCCTCCTGAGTAGCTGGGACTACAGGTGCCAGCCACCACGCCCAGCTAATTTTTGTATTTTCAGTAGAGACGGGGTTTTGCCATGATGGCCAGGCTAGTCTCGAACTCCTGGACTCAAGTAATCTGCCCGCCTTGGCCTCCCCAAAGTGCTGGGACAACAGGCGTGAGCCACCACACCTGGCCTAAAATACATTTTACATTTTAACCATTATTTATTTATTTGCCTTTATCCTTTTATACCAATGCTTAAAAATAGAGGTATGATACAAGCCACAGAGGTAATTAATTTTCTAGTAGCCACACTTAAAAAGTAAAAAGAAATAGATGAAATCCTTTTTAATAATATAATTTTATCAAATATATTCAATATATTATCACTTCAACACGTAATCAGTAAGAAAAGTTACTGAGATGGTTTATGTCTTTTCCATACTAAGTTTTAAAAATCTGTTGTGTATTTTATACTTCAGCACATCTCAATTTGGATGCTACCTTTTTCCTCAAAATACTTGATCTATATTTAGATTTAAAAAAATTTATACTTGAAAACATATATATACATATCCAAATGGTTCCAAACATTCTTAAAAGTTTTTCTTCTTTTTTTCTTTGGAGACAGAGTCTCGCTCTGTCGCCCAGGCTGGGGTGCAGTGGCACAATCCTGGCTCACTACACTCTGCCTTGTGGGTTCAAGCAATTATTGTGCCTCAGCTTCCCAAGAAGCTGGGATTACAGGCGCCTGCCATCATGCCTGGCTAATTTTTGTATTTTTAGTAGAGACGGGGTTTCGCCATGTTGGCCAGGCTGGCTTCGAACTCCTGGCCTTAAGTGATCCGTCCACCTCGGCCTCCCAAAGAGCTGGGATTACAGGTGTGAGCCACCACGTCCGACCCAAAAGTTTTTCAATAACTGAATTGAATATCAATTTTTTAATTGAAATTTAAGTGAATTAGAAGTAAATTAAACTTTCATTTCCTAAGTTACACCAGCCACATTTCAAGAGCTCAAATGTCACATGTGGCTTGTGACCACTCTATTGGACGGCACAGTTTCATGCCATTTAAAATATATCCTTAACAATCCTCCTGTATTTCAAGCACTATTTATCTTACCAGTGTATGGATCCCAATATTCTTAAAGTAAACAACAATATTATAATGTTCTATGTTTTCATTCTAGAATACAACACATCATTTAAAGCCGGTGAGTATTTTTTACCTTTAAAAATACTCCTATCACCGCCAAACCATTTTCTTCCGGTGCTGCATCCTCAAAGTTTTCAAATTTGACTGCATTCCAATGCACTAAGTGCAGCTGAAACACCATGGAAAGAGGGTTAACACATGACTACACAAACTCTCTCCAGAATAAACCCACAGCCTCAGTCAACCTACGACATTTAAACACATTTCTTCACCCAAAGTAAAGCCACCAAGAAAAGCATATGACAATCCAAAATGAGATAGAAACAAAGACCAGGAAGAAATTTAGGCAAGAACAGCAATTAATATTTCTTTGGAATAAAAGGACTTAGGAAGTAAAAATAAAATTCATATAGCAAACTGAGTCGCATTTCAGTAAGGGATCAACATTTGCTCGTTCCCATTCTGCTTTCCATGAAATACTAACATCTAAAATCCATTTACATTTAAAGGAGAGAAAATGTTTATATTGAGAAAAATAAATTATCCTTATAGGAATCAGACAACACTTGAAGACTGGCTGGGTGCAGTGGCTCACATGTGTAATCCCAAGACTTTGGGAGGCCAAGGTGGGTGGATCATTTGAGGTCAAGAGATTGAGACCAGCCTGGCCAACATGGTGAAACCCCGTCTCTACTAAAAAAAAAAAATACAAAAATCAGCAGGCGTGGTGGCGGGTGTCTGTAAACCCATCTTCTCAGGAAGCTGAGGTGGAAGGATCGCTTGAATCTGGGAGGCAGAGGATGCAGTGAGCCGAGATCGTGCCTCTGTACGCCAGCTTAGGTGACACAGCAAGACTCCGTCTCAAAAAAAAAAAAAAGTTGAAGACACACTTCTTTGAGAGATGACCACTTAAAATGTTCTTTTTATTGTTGATATTACATTTAAAACTAAATTACTGCCAGGTGCGTTGGCTCACATCAGCACTTTGGGAGGCTGGGGCAAGAGCATCACCTGAGGCCAGGAGTTCAAGCCCAGCCATGGCAACACAGTGAGACCTCGTCTCTACAAAAAATTTTAAAATGAGTTGGGTGTGGTGGTACGCAACTGTGTAGTCCCTGCTACTTGGGAAGCTGAGACGGAAGGATCACTTGGGCTAAGAAGTTCAAGGTTGCAGTGAGCTATGACTGCACCACTGCACACCAGCCTGGGTGACAAAGTGAGATCCTATTAAAAAAAAAAGCAAAACCAACAAACCAAACAAAACCTAAATTACAAAAAAGTTATAAGAAGCAATTATATTTCCTTATGATCTCCCTATACTTTTGCTATGGTTTGCATATGGTCTGTTTGGTCCTGCCAGGTCTCATGTTGACACCTGCTCCCCAATGTTGGAGGTGGAGCTTCATGGGAGGTGTTTGGATCACGCAGGCAGATCCCTTATAAATAGCTTGGTGCCAATCGGGTGGAAGTGAGTTCTTACTCTTAGTTCCCAAGATAACTGATTTAGGTTTTTTCTTTTTTTGAGACAGGGTCTCACTCTGTCACCCAGGCTGGAGTACGGTGGCACAACTGTGACTCACTGCAGCCTTGACCTGCTAGGCTCAAGTGACACTCCCACCTCAGCCTCCCAAGTAGCTGGGACTACAGGCATGTGCCACCATGCCTGGCTGTTTTGTTTTGTTTTGTTTTTTTAAAATGTTTTTTTGTATAGACAAGGTCTCACTATATTGCCCAGACTGGTCTCCAATTCCTGGCCTCAAGCGATCCTCCCGCATTGGCCTCCCAAAGTGCTGGGATTACAGGTGTGAGCCATCGCGTCCAGTCACAGAACTGATTGCTGAAAAGAGCCTGGTACCTCCTCCTTTCCTTCTTACCATGTGATCTCTGCATGCTGGCTCCCCTTGGCCTTCCAACATGAGGAGAAACAGTTTGGGGACCTCACCAGATGCAGATGTGAGCAGCATGTTTCCTGTATAGCCTGCAGCACCATAAGTCAAGTAAACCTCTTTATAAATTACACAGTTTCAGATATTCCTTTGTGGCAACACAAATGGATTAAGATAACTTCTCTACAAATCATTCCTTGTCCACCACTCATGAACTTATTTTCTGGCATCACCATTCCCCCAAGTCTCCTAAGTGAGACGTCTCAAGGTCTTGGTTAACTTTGCTTTCTGTTCTCTGGAAGAGGATGTCACCTCCTAGTTCTGTTGCTTTTATTTCAGAAATGCTTTTTAAAAGTTGCTATTTTCTATATTTCTATTGCCTTCATTTAATCTCCAACCACCTATCACTTGGATTAATCTCAACTTGTGGCCCTGCATTGTTGCCTGGGTTAATCTAAAAACATAAAGTAACTGGCTAATTAGACAAAATCATGCTATGCCACTCTCTCGTTTACAAATAACTAGTTTCTGATGGGCCTGCCCTCCATCTACCCTATTATGCTTCGATGATCACCTCTCACTGCCTCTCCCCACAATACACATTCAACATTCTGGCCGCATCATTTTGTTTTTTGTTTTTTTTTGTTTTTTTTTTTTGTCATTTCCTGAACATTCTATCACATCTGCCTTTGCACAACTTTCCCTCAGTCCAGAATGCCCTTCTAATCCTCTTGGCAAACTTCCATACATCCTTTAATACCTAATATAAATGGCTCCTCCTTAGTGAAATCATCATAGACTCCTCTGAGTAGTCTGTATCACACGCCTTCCTCTGTGGTCCCATAGCCCTTTCAGAAACATTTTTCAAATCACACTTGCTTTATAATTTTAATTTCAAGTATTCTTCCCTCACTAGACTTTGCCCTTCGGGTGGTTGACAATTAGTACTCCTGGCACTTCGTGCAGTGCCTTGCACATAGTTGCCACTCAGAAAATGTTGGATACATAAATGATGATAAAATTCATACATGTTATTAGGTGGCCACAAATATAAAACGTGTTTTTCTTGCCTAATTATCCTTTTGCTCTGTATTGTGATCTTATATTTTAAAATGTAATTAAATAGAATTACTATTTAATATAGAAGTTATTTGCAAAGTAAGCCAGCAGAGGAAAACTAGTACATATTCAACACATACACACACAGAAAATAGATTTCTGGTAAAGCTTTCATTTCATTTCATGCCCTTTCTTCTATACCAATTACAAAATCTGTACACAGAGATACATGTATTTGTTAATAAAAAATATTACCCATACTAGAAGGAAACGTCCATAAAAAAGAGAAGGGAATTTTTCCATACGCTGAAAAGTGAGTCCAATGATCATCCAGAAAGCCCATTCAGGGCATATACTCAAAAGAACAAAAAGAGACATTTGTACACCCATGTTCATAGCAGCGTTATTCACAAAAGCCAAAAGGTAAGGAATAGATAAACAAATGTGGTCTATCCATAATGGAGTATCATTAAGCCTTAAAAAGGAAGGAAATTCTAACACACACTACAACATGGATGAACTCTGAGGACATTATACCAAGTTAAATAAGCCAGTCACAAAAAGACAAATACTGTATGATTCCACTCATATGAGGTGCCTAGAGTAGTCCGATTCATAGAGACAGAAAGCAGAATACTGGCTGGGCATGGTGGTTCATGTCTGTGATCTTTGGGAGACCGAGGCGGGCAGATGACTTGAGGTCAGGAGTTCGAGAGCAGCCTGGCCAACATGGTAAAAACCCCCTCTACTAAAAATACAAAAGTTAGCTGGGCGTGGTGACGGGCGCCTATAATCCCAGCAACTTGGGAGGCTGAGGCAGGAGAATCACTTGAACCTGGGAGGCAGAGGTTGCAGTGAGCCAGGACTACCCCACTGTACTCCAGCCTGGGTGACAGAGCAAGAATCTGTCAAGAAAGGAGAAGGAGAAGGAGGAGGAGGAGGAGAAGAAGAAGAAGGAGTACGAAAAGGAGGAGACGGAGGCGGAGGAAAAGGGGAGGGGAGGGGAAGAAGAAAGGAAAGAAAGGAAACAAAGAAGGAAAGAAGGAAAGAAAGGAAAGAAAGAAAGAAAGCCAAATACTGATTACGAGGAGCTAGAGGGAGGGTGAATGGGGCACTACTGTTTAATGGGTAAAGTTTCAGTTTTGCAAGATGAAAGGATTTTTGGAGCTAGATGGTGGTGATGATTGTACAATAATCGAAATGTACTTAATATACTACTACTTAACTGTATTCTTATAAATGGTTAAGATGATAAATTTCATATTATGTATATTTTACCATAATTTTTAAAAAAATTTCAATGACTTCCATGCCATTGCTCACAAAGAGGTCAGAGAGAGTTTGATCTGTCCTCTGTTAATATGACACTGTTTCTTCAACTCCTTACAAGACCACCAGATCTTGCCCTCACCTGATTTATCTGTAGAATCTTCAAATTCCACGAGGAAAGAGTACCCATTATTCCAGACGTGGAGGCAGGTGGCTGGGTCATAAGAGATGGTGAGCGGTTTTAAGCCGGGATCATAAACACTGTCCCTCCACCAAATGTTGATGGGTGGCTGTCGATCACCCCTGGGAACCAGGTCCACGCTCTCCCAGAGTGGATGCACTAGGAGAAAGCAGGTCAGGCTATTATCAAGACTGTCCACTATCTAGCATCATGTATGAGGCAATTCCACTTCTGGAGACCCTGTCAAGGCTAATGGGAACTAACAGCTTTAGCAATTAGCCATTCAGGGCCTTAATCAGCTGACTAAAGCAAAGGCTAAAAGACAAGCAAAGGCTAAAAGCAGAAGAACAGCATTCTGCCATCTTGAAAACCCAACTCATCTCAGTCTGCCTACTAAGCTCATCTAAACCAAGTGCAATTAGTCCTGTGATAACAGTAAAATGCATGGACATTAGTGCCATGTGGAAACAGGTATTCATAAATGAGTTTCTTTTCTTCATTGAGAATTTCCCAAGTCCCAAGCCCCCAAAACTAGCTCTAAATACAAAGACAAACTAATTCGATTTTCAGTAACAGACTTATTTTCAAAAAACACACACAAAAAAATGCAGGCAGAACTTTGAGAAAGGAAATGTTCAATCAAGTATTGTCAGTGTTTAATTGGTTGGCTGGTAGAAATCAAGGCTTGCGTAGTCTGCATCCTTAAGATGCTCACCCCACATAACTGTGCATGCTGAGTTGAGTTCACCTCCTATGTAAGCAAACTCTGAGGACCAGGCAGCCATCCTGCAAAACCTGGGTAGAACATCGGCATTGCTAAGGTCCCTGGGGGTCGCAGTGTGTCACAGGGATGTGGAGATTATCTATTAAGGTGTACACATACAATTCATCCCCCACAGGCACTGAAGACATTGCTGATGCTGATTGTCCTCCAGAGTCAAGCACCAGGTCTCTGTAGCAAGTCCCTGATAAGTATCAGCAGACTTGCTGATAACACAGATCGGCCTGTTGAGACCCCCATGTGTGATGAGCAGAACCAATGTGTATCAGTTTGGGGTGATCCAGTTTCCTGTCCTTTAGAAGTACCATGGATGGGTAGAATCAAGAACAACAGGAAAACTAGGAGAAACATGAATTGAGAGAAATCATTACCAACGACCCTCTGCACCTCGCCCTACCACTAAGAATGGGTCTAAGGATTTGAGAAATAACTAGGCAGCTCCTACCCAGTCAAATCCCCCAAACATGGCAGAGACACCCTCTTCTAAAAACCAGAAACTTCCCTCTGGCTTACTCTTACAGGGGGGATAGTTCTCCTGCTTCAGTAGCAGCCCAAAGATGAAGTTTAAAATCTTAGCTTTAGCTTTATTTTTTTGTGGGGGTGGGCAAAAGTGTCCTGGCAGTACAGACATTGAGCTCTCTTGGGAGTGTCCAGACCGGTGGTCTCAACAAGGAGAGTGACTATGGCCCCAGGGGACATTTGGCATTGTCTAGAGACATTTTTCATTGTCACAACTGGAAGAGGGTGCTACTGCCATCTAGTGGATAGATGCCAGGGATGCTGCTAAACATTCCACAAAGCACAGGAGGAAGCCACCACTGCAAAGCTACCCAGCCCCAAATGCCAACAGTGTCCCAGTTGAGAATCTCAGTCTACAGAAACTCAGAATATTCTTCTCTTTTTCCTATTTCTTCCTATAACATAGTATTCTCTTATCTCTAAAGAGATTTAAACCTAATTTAAAAAATTAAGTTCTACTTTAACTATAAAAGGTAGACATGCAGGTTTGGTATATGGAGTGACACTGAGGCTTGGGGTCCCAACGGTCCTGTCACCCCAGCCAGTGAGCATAATACCCAACAGGTTGAACCCAATGTTATTTTTCTTAGTATGAAAGAATTCCTCACAGAAGAACAATAATTTTCTGTTAAATTTAGGAGCCAAAAATTAAAAATGCATTTGAACTGGCACAATATTTCAATACTATAATCTGATCAGAATGCAGATTCCTTCTAGAAAGCCCTTAAAAGGCCGATTCTATTTTTAAAGATTCCTGACACAAAGAGACTACGCACCTTCCCCTCTAAGACACTCAGACAGTGGTTGATAATGTGAGAATTCACATTCTTCAAAGCCATTCAATGAGGATCTACTGTGAAGACTAGGGAAGAACTGGAGTGACAATCAGCTCCCTAAGATGATGCCTTGGTCACCCTTAATTGTTGCCCATCTAATTCATGAAATGGGAAGTATCAACACTCACACTCATGCAAATACCAGCCCAAGAAAACTGGGCCTATTCCTGCAATTGCTCTTTAATGACCATAACGACACGATCAATTTATGCCCTTGAGTTTACAAGTTCAGCTTCCAGAAGGTTTTCTTTCCTCCTACCCACCTCCTCCTTTTTAAACAAAGACCATCTAGGCTAGACCATCCAACCCACTGTGGGGAGAGGCAGTCCTTGGTCACTATCCCCCTATTGAAGCCAACTTTTTGCCAAGGGCTTGTTTTGCTAATGATAAACTCACACTTTTCTTTTCCTCTTCCCTCCCCTTCTACCATTTAACAAAATACAGATAGAAATGATTTCTTGGCAGTTGTCATACTTTCCCTCAAAACAGGAAGGTGATGACGAAGCATTCTAACAGAGGCTTCATTTTCAGGTTTTTCTCATGTGTAGAAAGTGAAGAGACTGTGACTATTTCAATCATGGTTTAAGTGAGCGAAGGGCACACTGTCATTAAAAAGGTGTCAATAATCTCTCACTGATGAGCAAGAAAACTCCTTTAGATTTCATGGTGAGGATGCACTTGGTCTTAATTCTTATTTATATGCCTAGTCCTGTGTTTGACTTATTTTATGCTTGCACCACCTATTTCTCTAGCCTCCTTGTAAGTCCCTGGGCTCTTCAAATGTAGAAAGCTCATTTCTGCATCAAGCCCCTTAGTTCCTGATTCTCCTCCTCTGCTGGAATCAATTTCCCCTCATTCCGCTTGGCACTGGCTCCTGTTATTGCCTTGTCACCTTCTCTCCTCTTTGACTACCCTATTATAACATGATCCCCTTGAATTTTTAATCATAGCACTCTGGTTTTGTCCTTCACAACATTATTACATGGGTATAGTTATAATTGTATGTACACGCACTTAGTTATCGGCCTCCCCCACTGCTCTGCAAGCAAGCTGGCTTTTTTTTTTTTTTTTTTTTGAGACGGAGTCTCGCTCTGTCGCCCAGGCTGGAGTGCAGTGGCCCAATCTCGGCTCACTGCAAGCTCCGCCTCCTAGGTTCACGCCATTCTCCTGCCTCAGCCTCCCAAATAGCTGGGACTACAGGTGTCCGCCACCACGCCCAGCTAATTTTTTGTATTTTTAGTAGAGATGGGGTTTCACCATGTTAGCCAGGATGGTCTCGATCTCCTGACCTCGTGATCCGCCCACCTCAGCCTCCCAAACTACTGGGATTACAGGCATGAGCCACCGCCCCTGATGCAAGCTGGCTTTCAACTGCTATGGTAGATCGAATGAATCAGATGAAGCGTATCACTGAAGAAGTTTGCTTCTTTTTGCTTTATTTCCCATTACCACCACGGATCACATTATTTTTCTTTAATGATCATTCAGGTTTAGCTCTTCCTCACCTTGCCCAGACCACTAGCCTAGTTCTGAACCCTACACTGCAGACTTCACACAAAGCCTCTTGGTCACCTGTCCTCTTTTCTCACTTCCCTTTACCCCAAGTTCAGCCACTCAGTTTTCCCAAATTACCAGCTTCGTCAGGGTGCTCCTGTGCTGAAGACAGTACATCAAGTGGAACTTCTGTGTCCAAGTGCCTGTGTTTTTCTATTAGAACCCTCCTCACTTATCTAATCATTCTCCTCATTCTTTCCAAACGCTGGTGTTCCCATGCTGCCCCCTTGGTCAATCCTAAACGAGTGGTGCTGTAAACTTAAAACACCCAACAGGCTTTGAAGACTTGGTGCAAGGTAAAGAATGTAAACTCATTAATAATTGTTATATGGATCACATGTTAAAGTGATAATATCCTGGATATACTGGTTTAAATAAAATGTTACTAAAATTAATTTCACCTGTTTTCTTTTCCCCTTTTCTAATATGACTATTAGAAAACTGAGAATTACATGTGGCTCAATTATATGTCTATAGGGCAATGTTGCCCTATACCCTCATGTGCTTTTTATCTGGTCCCTTGCTATGTACCACCCTTTTTATGAGGGATGTGCTATTTCCTCATGTAATTGAAGACCATCTGTGTAGGCCTTGGCCTTAGTGCAGTGATGGGATACACAGGGACCCTCTGTATGACTTGGCTGAGGATAATCGCAGGATCACAAATTGCCTTGTTAGAGCATCAGGGCTGTAAAAGGCACCTGGATGCCAAGTCCATTAGCCATAGGATACACATGCAGTTATCAGCACAGGAGACTAAAAGCCCACATTTCTTGGTGGTCAGTTCCAGGGCTAATAGTCAGTCCCAGGTAGCTGAAGACAACCCTGAAGCCATTAGTACAATTCCATGGGACTCCCAACCCTCCCACTGTTTCTCAAGATCCTTTGAAAGTTAATGAAGACAATATAGCCTGAGGCATCCCAGCCTGTATCAGAGGTCTTTAGGAAGACACTGCAAAACAAGCCTGTTAAAACTCTTGTCCTCATCTGTACAAACCCCCATGGCAAGTTTACCTATACAACAAACCTGCACACATACCCCTGAACTTAAAAGTTAAATTAAAAAAAAAAAAAAAGTATTGTTCTCCAGGCTTTGGTTCTTCAAAATTAATTGGAAAAATAATAGAACTTTATAACACAGTTGAGTTCTAATATAGATCAGTGCTGTCAAATACAACTTTCTCTAAAGATGAAAATGTCCAGTATGGTAAGTTGTAGTCACGTGAGGCTATGTCAATGTGCTTAAATTTACAGGTAAATACCCATAATGGCCACATTTAATTGTGGCTACATTTTAGACAGCGCCATTCTAGTCCAAGTTATCCTAAAAGGAAATGTTTCTTTTCTTTCTAAAAGCAGGGACGATCATGAACATTAAGAATCACTGGAATAATATTAAATTTGTACTATTTACATTAATCTTTATATTTCATTAAGAATTAACATTATTAATTTTCCTATGGTCTAAGATCTCAGGCCTAATTTTTTTTTTTTTTTTTTTTGAGACGGAGTCCTGCTCTGTCGCCCAGGTTGGAGAGCAGTGGTGCGATCTCGGGTCACTGCAACCTCCGACTCCCAGGTTCAAGAGATCCCCCTGCCTCACAGCCTCCTGAGTAGCTGGGACCACAGGCGCGTACCACCATGCCTGGCAAATTTCTTGTATTTTAGTAGAGAAGGGGTTTCACCATGTTAGCCAGGATGGTCTCAATCTCCTGACCTTGCGATCCGCCCGCCTTGGCCTCCTAAAGTGCTGGGGTTACAGGTGTGAGCCACTGTGCCCAGCTACCTAAATCTTTTTATGTGATTATTATGCTAAATTTCACTAGATGATACACTAAGTGAAATTGATTTTATTTTCATCTTGGATAACAGGTGTAGGCTTTTATTTTTATCTTGTTTTATTACAAGTCCCTCAAGTTGGGACTTTCAACAGTTACTGTCTGCTACTTGAGATAACAGCAAACAGCAATCTGAGTTGCCAGCTAAAGATTATCTGTGGAGAGCCTTGGGAGCAAAGATATGATGAGCAGAGAACTGGGCTGATCTGAAATGCTGCTTTCCGAATTTGCCACAACCTCCTACTTTCATTCACTCCTTATTCTGCTTTGCCTCCTCTTAAAATGGTCAGATTTAAAACATCTGAGGCAGGCACTGAGCCTATGATGATGATAACAATCAAAGTACTAGAAGTAGCTGCCACAACTGAGTTTCTTTTCTTTTCTTTTTTTTTTTTTTTGAGACAGAGTACAGGTCCCGGCTCACTGCAACTTCTGCCTCCCAGGTTCAAGTGATTCTCCTGCCTCAGCCTCCTGAGTAGCTGAGACTACAGGCATGCACCACCATGCCCAGCTAATTTTTGTATTTTTAGTAGAGACGAGGTTTCACTACGTTGGTCAGGCTGGTCTTGAACTCCTGATCTCAGCTGATCCATCCGCCTTGGTCTCCCAAAAGTGCTGGGATGAGTCACCGTGCGCGGCCACATAACTGAGTTTCTAACCCTCAAGAATCTCGGGTTATTCTTGGTTACAAGTGTACACTAGCCTTCCACTGGGGTACTGAGCTGTCAGAAACAATGAGAATTGTGTTTACAATTCAGCAGATGAGGGTCCAGAATATAGGAATAGGACCTGCTCAAAGGCCCAGGGCAAGAAAGACCACAATATTCTTCTTGGGGCAAACAGGTTGGAACAGTGAAATATACCACAAACAAAATCAAATGGTGACTTTCACCTGTTTTTTCTAGTAACTTAGAAACAAGAACACGTCATATAATACAGCTATTAGTCAAGTGAACCCCACCTCCTCGAGGGACCACTGTTTGGTTTCTGTTGGCACTAAAAGCAGCAAACTATCCTAATGGCATAGGCTGATTGGACTTTTAGGCATTTAACTCTCAACTTTCAGGAAAAAAAAGACAAACAAACTAAAGATCGAGGCAGAAACCCCACACTCACACAAAACGTTAGTAACTAGATAAATATGACTAAATTTTTTCCATGTTAAGCCTTAGAATGCAGTGCCAGGGTTTGGAATAAGCCAATCTGGGTAGGATATGGGCACACCCAGCAATCATAAATTTGTTATGACCCCAACCAACTCATCTCAAGGAGAACATAGTCAATGTTGGGATAAAACAAAATAAATTTTTAATCAAAAATTCTTTTGAAGCAGTTTCAAGTCAATGGATCCAGCTAGATCAACATTATTAATGGAATTCCTTTTCTTACGTGCACAGAGGTTCAAAAAGGGTAAACCCAAAGAGCACAATCTGAGAAACCTCAAATTCTGAAACAAGCCAGTATTTGAAAACTATGTAAATTCATTGTGAATAGTGAAAAATATATTTAAAAAACTAAAAGATATATTTAGCCAATTCATTAACCACATCTATCCAACATCACAGACATCTCTCCTATCATCTCAGTGGTTCTCTCCCAGGGTTATTTTGCCCTCCCTCCCAGGGCACATTTAGCAATGTCCTGAAACATATCTGAATGTGACCATTTGGGGAGTGCTACTGGTAAGAGATCAGGGATGCCATTCAACATCTAGTGAGCAAAGGGCAGCCCCCACACTACAGAATGATCCATCCCCAATGTCCATCGTGCTGCAGTGGAGAATCCCTGCAACATCCAGCCGCGGATAGTACCTTGTATTTCCAGGAGGGGAACAAGATGAGAAAGGCTTGAGGAAGACCATTTGCTGCATCACACAATCTTCTGTTTTTACAGCAGAGCACACACTTGCAAATCAGTCAGCTAGAATTAATTCTGCAATTCTTAACTCTGGAGAGAATATTCTGAAGCATGAAGCCACTGAAGTGCTTGCAAACATTCATGTGCAGCTTCCAGCAATTTAAGATTCACAGAAATAATCTGCAGTTTGTGGATCAACCTTAGTAAAAAGACAACTGCTAACAATAAATAATAAAGAACAGGTTCCAGAATATCCGAAACTTTCTCCAGTTTCTGCATGACATCATTGTAACATTTTAACATTTGTCAAGAAAGAATGTTCCACATTTATTTTACTGGACAAATAGAGACACAGTTATTCTCACAGTCCATAAGGCATATAATCTCACACTGGAATGCCAATGACATCATAGCGACAAATGCTTAACACACGTGATTTTTATAAAACCAACAAGTCTTTTCTCCTCTCTTTAATGAAATGGTGTACTCACAGGTTTATTTCTGGATTTTGTAAGTACAAGTACAGAGGCTGCAGGATGGCCTGGGCCTTGGAATGTGGAAGCTTCTCCACAGCAATATGCATGGGGACACAGGACAAGTGACCCTCAGGCTGTTCATCACCACCATCTTTACCCTGAAACCTTGATCAGTTCCCAAATAACTTGCAGGAACCCAATAACCTAGAGGGAAGAGGGCAGAGGATTGAAAGCTGTAAACAACAGAGACTTAAGATCATGAGAAAACCTCTAAGTAGGACAATATTCAGACTAGGAGTACACACCCTGAGGTGGAGGGGAGGGCAAATGGGAGTCAATTATCCATCCACTCTTGTTCCTCAAACTCATTGGTCACCCCAAGATGACAGACCCACTTGCTTTCCCTCACATTCACTTGGTGCTCCTGCCTGCCCACCAGCCACATGGACTTTAGTTCTTCCAACTCCTGCCTTTCCCTCCAGCCTGTGCAGATGCTCTTCCTTTCCTCGACTCTCTCTCCATCTGTGCGTGGTGAATCCCTACCCCCACTTCAGGTGACTGACACCAGCATCCCTTCCTCTAAGCTCTCCCGACCACGTGCTCACAAGGTCAGCCCGGAACTGCTTTGTGGTCACAGTGTTTATCACAGTCAAATTAATACCTGACCAGGAATGTACTTTATCACCGCATCCTCTCCAGTATCTAAGCCCCATGGTGGCAGGGACCGTGTCTGCCTTGGTCAGAGCTGCATCTCTTAGGGACACAGTGCCTCATTCAAAATGGGTGCTGGGAATACTAGTCAAGTGACCCGAGTAGGCTCCCTTGGGGACAAAGATGTTGGTCCTAACTTCAACAACTAAGAACTGTGCCATGACTGCCAGCACGCTCTGACACAGTACTAGGGGTCTTTCCTTTTCTCCAACGCCATCACCCATTTGTAGGGATGTCTATACTTTTAAAACACTTTTAAATATTTCTCCTTTGAGAAGAGGGTCTCATATCCCTAGCTAAAAGATCCAAAGGACCCCCCAAATCCTGCCTGATCTAAAAGAGGACCCTCCCGATGAACCCCATCTAGTCTCACAGGGCTGGGATTCTGCCAGTTAGCACTTTCATTTTAAAATGTATTGTCATTTCTTTTGCTCCAAGCACATTGGTGGGTGCTATGATGCAAAGATGACCAAGACTTGAACTGTACGTTCCAGGTATGTAATTTCTCCCTTAGGAGTCTCTTGAAATGCACATAGTATGGGTAAGAAAAACACAGAGCAAACCAGTTCACAGCAGGGTGTTTCTGCCACCTCAGATTCTGCCTTCTCTTGCCAAAAGATGGGCTCTCAGCAGTATGGCCATGCTGGGGTGGGGGTGGGGTTGGGGTAGGTGGGAATGGGTGGCAAAAGACACAAACATAGAAGTTGAGGGGCACTAAAGACACATTTCCCCTACAAATCTGAACTTTATTTCTTCATACCATCTTTCCAAGAAGAGTGTAAGATACAAAACCCACATCATGGTCCTCAGTGATGCTGAGCAAGGAGGCAAACATGCTTTTATCCTCCCCTCTTTGTGCACATTCATGCTAGTAACTGGCTGTGCACTAGCTCCTCTCCTCTGCACTGCTGTCCTTGACCCTGCTCCATCTAAGCTAGAGGGAAGACTACACCTACGTGAAAGGAGCGAGAATCATCTCTATGTGCACTGTGAAGTAAAGCACAGCAGGATGAGAAGCCAGTCTTTTGGCACAGTGCCATGCGCTTTGCTTTGTGTATGTGTCACTTTGCGAATGTGCGCTGAACTCAGGGAGCCAGAGATGTGCAGCCATTACATTAAAGGGGACTCGTAGGAAGTTTGTGAATCCCATAGAGGTTCCTTACCTCTAGGCTTGACTCCCTACTGGAGGTCTTCAGGCCAATGTATTAGTTTGTAAGAAAGTACCATAGACTGGGTGGCTTAAAAATTTTTGTCTCACGGTTATGGAGGCTAGAAATCTGAGGTCCAAGTTCTCTGCAGGGTTGGTTCCTTCTGAGGGCAATGAGAGCTCTGTCCCAGGCCTTTCTACTTGGATGGTTAATTTTATGTGCCAACTTGGGTAGGTCATGGTACCCAGATGTTTGGTCAAATACCAGTTTAAATATCACTGTGAATGTATTTTTTAGATGAGATTAACATCTAAATCAGTAGACTTGGAATACAGATGATTACCCCTCATGTGGGTGGGCCCTACCCAATCAGTTGAAAGCCTTAAGTGAAAAAAAGACAGGTTGCCTGAGGAAGAGGAAATTCTACCTCCAGACTGCCTTTGGACTGGAGCTGTGCCATGGCACCAGTTTGTGCTCACAATCCAGTCTGAATGTGTCCCCAAAGTTCACGTTTTGGAAACTTAATCTGCAATGCAAAAGTGTTGGGAGGTGATTAAATCATGAGGGCTCTCCCCTCATGAATGGATTAATGCCATTATTAGGGGGAGCTGGTTAGTTTCTGAGGTAGTGGGTTCCTGCTAAAAGGATAAATTTGGCCTCATTACCCTCCTTCCCTCCTTCTTCACCCCCAACCTCTCCCACCCCTCACATGCACATGTTCGTGCCCTTCTGCCTTGTGCTATGGGATGACGCAAGAGAAAGCCCTCACTAGATGTTGAGCAGATGCTGGCACCATGCCCTTGGATTTCCCAGCCTCCGGAATCATAAGCCACATAAATTTCTGTTCATTAAAAATTATCCAGTGTCAGGTATTCTGTTACAGCACAAAACTGAGTAAGACAGGCTGTAATATCAACTCTTCCCTGGTCTCCAGCCTGTTGGCCTGCACTGCAAATTTCATGAGACTACATTCACGAGCCAATTTTTAAAAATAACTCTCTCTCCCTAAACACACACACACACGCGTGTGCACATGGACACACACAGGCACACCCACACATACATACACACACACACACAATTGGTTTTGTTTCTCTGGAGAACACCTAATAAACCTTGCTTCTGGTAATTCCTTGGCTTGTGTCAGCATTAAGTCCAATTTTCATAAGCCATTCTCATCTTGTGTCCAAATTTCCCCTTTAATTAAGGACACCAGTTATATTGGACTAGTGGCCACCCTAATGACTGTAATTACCTCTATAAAGACCCAATCTTCATATAAGGTCACATTCTGAGGTACTGGGGCTTAAGACGTAAACATATATGAATTTGAGATGGGAGAATGCAATTCAACTCGTAACAGTCAGTGACACCTAAAGTATGTCTGCGTTGCCTAAAAGGTGTTGACAATTCTCAAACCAAAGTTACAATCACTTTTGTTTCGTTTTATCTGTGTTTGTGTAAATACAGTTTTTAGTGGGAGTGTGTATGTCAAAATGTCTAAGGAGATGAAAAATCACCTTGTTGAAGCCATGTAAAAGTCTGGCTCAGGATTTAAAAGAGACTGCCAATAAGCTTTCAATATCTTATCTTGATAGTACCTGGAGCCAGGTGAGAGCATCTGGTTTTTAAATAACTTCACTATCTGAATTCACTTAACAGGTTTAAACAGCAATAGACCATGGGTCAACTGAATTTAGAATCTGTTTTCCCCTTATTAGAGCAAACTTCAAACTTGTACAAAAAAATGGTGAGAATAAATCACCTATATATTCAATACTCTATTTCAACAATTACCAGTTTGTGGCTGGATAGGGCCTAGGAGAGCTAAGTCTTTTGTGCTATACATCCTTTGCTATCACTGATTATGCATGTATGCCTTGGATATTACTAACATGTTCTTTTTCTGTTGTTTTGCAACCTTAGAAATGTGTGAAAAAAGAAAAGATTCTAAAAGTCTTTAAATGTCATAAGTATTTATTAAATGCCTCATAGCTTGAACTCTGCCTGATTAAGCGACTTATGCAAAACAGACGGAAAAGTACTAACAAAAGGTTACATTGAAAAATTCCTTGATTGGCATCAGATTGACTCTTCATTTTCTCAACTCCTGATTTCAAAAGGAAGCCTGCCTTCTGCAATTTCCTGAAACTTAAATTAAGATATTACACTGCTATGTCTTAAGAAAGCTTAGCTTCCTCCTCTCACTCACTCCTTCCTTGAGAGCGTGATCCCAATCTGAGGTTGCCAAAGGTTTCAAAATATATTTCTTATACCTGATTTGTGTGTTGCAACTAACGTGCCCCAGTGTGGCCAGTGACATGATGAATTTCCCTCTTTCCATCAGATTTCCTTAATATTCATATGCAATCACAAGGCACTCAACCTTTATTCCATTGCAACTGTGAGCAGTGGCAGCCTTTTTGCCTGGTTCCAAGAACAGGGCAGCTACGTATAGGCACAGAGAATGGTGTCCTTGCTGTTTTGGCCTTTCGGTTAATTCCAGCCCAGGTACTGATTTAAAATAGCCCAGAAAGTTTTTCATTTCCAAAATATTCAAGAACAGTTCAGCTTTTCACTAAGTCCCTGAAGACGGGGAGGTGGGGTGAACTTTGGTTCACCGGGGACTCTGATGCAGGCGCTGCGAATAGTGACTCCTCTGAGAGATGCGCAGGGGCAGCATTTCTTACCAGAGATTTCTGACTATTCTCCAAACTCCAGCAAGACTTTCAAAGTGCATAGTGGAAATGGTCAGATTATCAGTAAAGGAAGAAGGGGAAGCAGAAAGCAATGTGGTATTCAACGGCTAACAGAGAGCATATAAACAAATTAAGGTTTATGCATCTTCGTTAACTCATTTCCCAAGCTTTTCCAGCAAAAGTAAACGTGAGGGAAGTACACTGATATTAATACTAACGCGTTTCCAGCAGCCTCAGAGCAGCAGCATTTAACGCTGAATATCACACAGAATCCCAGTCACCAAGAATGTCTGCATTTTGGAGGTTCCTCTCCTCCGGCTCTGGGGCAGGGCACAACAGAAAAACTCAGATTTGTCCACGGGACACAACTGTGCTTTTGATCTACTCTGGGGTGGCTGTGTCTGTCCACAGCCCCTGGCATAGTCAGGTGGGAAGATCAACAATGCAGACCCAAGGGAGTCCCAGCTTGCTGCTCCTCAGTTTCTGGAAATGCACTCCTCTCATCCCGCAATGTCTCTGGGAAAGCTGTTTTACTTTTTAATAGACAGAATCCTAAAAGGATGTCTGGTGATCCTCAAAGTGGAGAAAGAGAGCTAGAGTGGGGAAGTGGCTACTTCCCCGACGCCAGCCTCCCACTCCCATTCCTCCGAGAAGCCCCGCCAGGACCCCGGCCAACCTCGCGGAACCAAAAGCCTCTCTGGCTCCAGAGCCGATAGCGGCACGCGGTCATGTTTGCGGCAAGTGGCAGAGTTCCTGCCCTCTCAGGCAGACCACCCCTCAATGCTGCCCACGCTCCTTACTGCCGCCCGCCCTTACCCGAACGACTTACCTGAGTCAGAAACTCCACGTTCGCTCCCGGGACCCGAAGATCCAGCACGCGGCCATGTTGCCCACGCCCCCTCACGTTTAGCCACGTCCCCACGCAGCAAACGTCATTTCGTCATTCCAGGCTACGCCCCTATCAGTCCCGCCTCTGTCCCCGACCTAGGCTCAAATCTCGCCCTGACCACGCTTCCCCTGCGCCGGAGTCCACACCAGCTCTGCGCTCTGGCTACACATCTCCTGTCGCTGCCACGCGCCTGCACGCGAACTTGCCCACGCCTCTGCCCTCCGCCTGCTCCACCATGTTTGTTACGCCCGTCAGAGCAACAAGGCACGCCCACACGTAAGGACCAGGCCCCCACGTTCGAGGCACGTCTCTGCGTTCCAACTACGTCAGGTCCCTACTTCCCTTTTCGCGCCACCTCCCCTGTCCGTCACTACTCCGCTGCCTGCCTTTCCAGCTGTGGCCACTCTTCCACGCTTCAGCCAGTCTGCGCCTCTGAGCGCAGTTCGTTTCACATACCAGTGATCATCCAGTCACAACTATTCTGCCTACCCTACCTCCCTCCCTTGGGCCCACCTCCTTACTCCGCCTAAAGTATGCCGACCCTCCCGCCAATTCGAATATCTTTTTTTACACCCTTGGGACTACGCCACGCCCTTCACGTAAGGGATAAGGACAGCTCGTTCGGGTCACGCCCCTGCGGTACGCCTGGGCCACACCTCTTCCGCTAAGCCTTGTGCCTGCGCTCCTCACTGGCGGGGCCGTTCCCGCCGTGGCTAACCCCTTCCTTTCTCTAGGAGCAGGCAAGACCCGTCTGGTCCGCGTCACATCTCTTCCTGCATTCCACACCTCTCCTTTCTGGCCAGTCCTGGCCGTCCTCCTAGGCCACGTGCCACAACCCTAGGGTCCTCATTGGCCACGGGCATCCGGCGCATGCGCACTTGCCCACCTTAAGTTCTGGCCACGCCTTAGGTTCCCAGGCCACCCACTTTTGGTTCCACTCTGGTCACGCGTCTGCCGCCAGTTCCACGCCCTCTGCGCTCCTTTTAGGTGAGAGACTTGATTCCGGGAAACCACGGAGGAGTTGGAGGGGCCCACCGGTCTCTGGAGAGAACTGTCCAGGTCCTGGAACCAAATGTCCGCGGCATTTATAGAGTGAAATGAGCCTGCGGATCTCTGATCCTCTCTTAAAAAGTGACTTTCTCCATGTATTTCCCAACTCTAAACACCACAACTCGTTAAGCAAAAACCGAGTAGGAAACAGAACTGATGGGCCAGTGGTGAAGCAATGTTCCTTCTAGCTAGGTTTCATGTCCTTTAGCCCGACATGGAGATCAACTGGAACCATGTTCCCTCCAGCCCCTCAGCGAACTTTAAATGCTAGGGAGATGCATGGAGTAAGCACACTCCTCTATTTCCTGATGTGTCCTGCTGATGACTTTTCCTAGTTGCTTGGTGCTCTAATGCTGTCTAGGTCCTGTCGAGACACCACCACATTCAGACCTCTGTTTGCAGCCCCCTGCTCCAAGATTACTCTTTTTTACTCCCTCCATGCGCAATTCTGGGTTCACAGGAAAAAAGTGAGGAGGTTATTACCAGCTTTTCTGTCCAGAAATTTCTGAACGGACATTCTTGGAGGATGAACACTTTCCATTAGCCATTCATTCATTCATTTACTCAAGACAGATTTATCAAGTATTATGTTCCAGTAAGAAATAAGACCCAAAGAGATTACATACTGAGCTTCCCCAACTCAAGTTTGGATGGCACAAGAATTGAGAAAGTTAAGGATGGTGTAATAAAGGAGTTGATAGGTGGAAAAGGACTTGTTAAGTGCTGGTTTGTTGTTCTAATTAGCAGGAGTATTTTGGGGCAGCAAACATAGCAAGCCACTTTTATAGCAGTTAGTACAGCTCCCTTCACAATAAATTTTCAATCTTCATTTAAAGTATTCCCTTTTCACTTGTATAGAGGACTACAATTTTTCCCTCCATGGCAGTGAGATTTACTATATACACTTCTACATATGCCAGCAATCAAGATTTTATGATCACATATAAAGTGTAAAAGTTCCCTTCTCTTCCCGCCTTCCATCCACTTCTGCTTTGAAAACAGTGGAAGTTTCACAATACTGAGCTACAAGGAGCACAGAGTAAAAGACAATTTTCAACAAAACATTTTTTATTAAGCTCACCCTGGCTCTGAGAACTCTATCTCATTTATATAAAATGTTTCCAATGCTAATCATTTTTTGCATGAAAAATTAAACACACCGGAAATAGGGCCAAGTGCAGCCTGTGTAAATTACTGCATTGATTTTTATAACATTATTTATAGCATTATTTTCTCCCAGATGATTTGAGGCTGCATACCAAAATATAGGCAACACTGTATAAAATAAGTATTATAGGTTAAGGAACCAGAGGGGAAATTCATGGAGGTAGAATAAATAATGTAGCCAATGGTGAGATTAACACTGATGCACACTTTCAGATCCAGAACAGTTGTTGAAGGTGGGCAAGAGATCTCACTCTAAGCTTTCATGGAAAACAGGAGATAACAAGTATTTTAAAGTTTTACAGTGTTCATAAAAACCAGTCAATCAGGATTTTGTTTGCTTTTGCGAAGCACTTTTTTTAAAAAGTAATTTTTAGCACCAAGGCAAATCCCAGTTCCTCATCATGATGACGCTGTGAGCTACGTGGGAAATAAGTGTCATATGTTGTTACACCCACATTCCCTCAGTGGAAACTTGGCATAATCACAAAACACAGGGCACTGAATCAATTTCATGAACCATCCAAAATTTCCTGTTCAACTGAGTACACAGCTCCACAATGGTCTGGTTTAATTCAGGGTAGCATTTAGATAATCTTTCCCTATAATGGCGCATAAGCTTCAGCTCACATGTCAACTCCCATTTATTCATATTAGTTGGCTGAATAGCTCAGTTGGGGTGGCTGAGTCCGTGCACAGAAGGAAAAAGTTCTGAAATAGATAAAAAAAATTTTGTCATGGGTGTGGAATGAGCAAATGGCTGCAAACAACAACCTGTCATCTCTGATTTGTAGTAATAGGGATCTCTTGTGCACATCTTTTAGGCTGTCCACAAAATCATTTCTCATAAGACTTTTGATGAATTTCAGACAGTAGAGGGTTCAGCATCATCACTGGCCAAAACTTAGGAGCAGAAATTCTGAGATATTGATTAATTCATATGTCTTTAATATTAATGGGAGCATATAAACTAGAAGTGATGTGGTCTGATCCCGCCCCCGCCCCCAACCTTTATAGAGGTTGGCAAAAGAAGTACCTATTGTCAGGGCTAAATGTGACTGGGTGACCTCCAGCTGGCGAGCAAATCAATGATTAAGGATGGAAAATACTATTTCATAGACCATGGCTACAATACTGTTAGCCTAGTAAAAAGAGAAAATTGACTTGCCAACTCATGAGAAAACTCTTACACCTGAGCAACAGTGGAACCAGCTAAACCTGTAATAGAAATGTCTTGCTTTTACTACATGAGACCCGTTATAAAGTATTAGTCTCTGTGCACAAGATGAGACACACAGACACACCATTTAAGAAACTGTCCTTTACATTGCTACTTTAGGAGCATAAAGTTGGCAGAATTACACTCACTCAGTTGGTCTGAATTAATTTTTATTTCCAAACAGTAGTGATTAACTTTCTCTGAAGTAGAAAAATGTTAACTTGTGAAGAATAAGACAAAGTTCATAATGATTATGGCTACTGATTAACCTACAAAATTTGATGAGCTTTTCGAATATCCTTGCTTAATATGGTTTCTCATCTTAAAAAGGGGATATGATATGGGATGGAGACAAAAATATTCCACATTATAGAGTTCCTTGCTTACCAAGGATACTGGAAATTGTGTGTGTGTGTGTGTGTGTGTGTGTGTGTGTGTGTGTGCATAAAAGCAAGCATACTATAAGATTGTAACAGCATCTGTTCTATGTTCTAAAATTATTATTAAAATAAGCTCGTTTATCTTTTTCTTAAGATGGCCAATGAAACATAATTTCCTGTTTTTTGTAGTTGTGGGCACATAGTGGGCTGCCAGTCCAACAGCCTATGATTGGTAAATAAAGGGCACATTGGAAACTCACTGTCAGGGAATGTCCTTCCCATCTCCCATTGTCTTTCTCCCTGTCATTTACAATAAAGCCATTCCCACATTGAAATCTTCATTAGCCTCTCAGGACCATTGTTGGAGAATCCAAACTCTCTGTCCTCTTAAGATCGGAGCCCAACTTGGCTTTTCAGATGCATCTACACTGATGCTCCCTCCCCCATCTTCCTCTGAACCACTCTACCAGCAAGTCCCTGCTGTTGGCCATATCCTGTATCCGTCCTTTGTGTTTGTTTTCAGATTTCCTTAACTTGGATCCGGTGGGTTTTCATGTTTTATTTACCTTTAAACATCTTGCCATTGTTCCACGTCTGTCTTGATTATCATTGAGAAACCTTTCTTTTATTTTTCTTCTGTTACAGTTTTATAATTGACTTGTCAAATCCAGTAACTTTTTATCCTCTCTTTATCCAGTGTTCACAGCATTTTGTTCACAGCATTTTGTTCACAGTTGTACATGCATCTATTGCCATCATGATTTACTTTTGTGTCCTACAAACTTGTAAGTTCCTGAAGGGCAGAGACTATATTTGGTTCATTTTTGCATTTCTCATAGCTCATGAATATGATAGTTGAAAACTGAGTTGACTAATTTGAATCATAAACTGAAGTTCTAATAAGCTTGTGACTGGAAATTAAGTACCATGAAATGCATTGCGATGTGTATATTTTTACATTCTTAGCCTTAGAAAAACCACACACACACACACACACACACACACACACACACACACACACACACACACACACACACATTTGTCTCCCTTTTTTCTTCTGTTCTTCCATGTGTGGGTTATTTCCATTAACTCAACTACAAGAAGAAAAGAGTTACCTAAATGATGTTTTTAAAGTTTGTGGGGGTGTTTCGCAGCATCCCTGGCCTCCACCCACTAGATGCCAGTAGAAATCCTCTCTTCTGCCGTTCATGACACCTAAAAATGTCACCAGACGTTGCCAAGTGTCTCTGGAGCACAAAATCACCCCCAGCTGAAAACCACTGAGTTAAAATAGAACTTATGCACAATAGACAAAAATAGTTTGTCTCTCCATGCATCTTAACACTGACAATTTAAAGAGAATAAAATTACTTTTGCTACCTAATTATACTGAAAACACTGTATAAATTATTAATAATACAAACACCTTGATATTGTTTATTATATATATATAGTATATCCATTTTATTACAATTTAAACAAGGAAGGATCTCATTTATTAAAATTCTACAACATTTAGAAAATCATTGAGTAGAGCCATTTAATTAAGATATTAAAACGTCCAAAGGTGTGCGTGTGTGTGTGTGTGTGTGTGTGTGTGTGTGTGTGTTTGAGACAGAGTCTCGCTCTGTCACACAGACTGGATTGTGGTGGCACAATCATGGCTCACTGCAGCTTCAATCTCCCTGGGCTCAGGTGATCCTCCTGCCTCAGCCTCCTGAGTTGCTGGGACCACAGGTGCATGCCACCAAGCCTGGCTAATTTTTGTATTTTTTGTAGAGAGGGGGTTTCGCCATGTTGTCCAGGCCTGTCTTGAACTCTTGGACTCAAGCAGTCTACTTGCCTCCCCCTCCCAAAGTGCTGGGATTACAAGCATGAGCCACCACACCCAGTTGCAAAAAGTGTGAAGTTTTAAAATCATACGAAGTTTCTATGTTCAATTATTAAAAGTTTTAATTGATTTCTTTTAATGTGTTACAGCCAGATACATTTCTGAAAATCCAATAAAAATATACAGAATAATGTCACATTTGAGATGGTTTTACAGTTTACTAATTTTAGGAGCTATATATTTACTAAATTTCTGTTTGTGATAGTGAAACAAAATAACCAGGGTCAATTTTAAAAGAAACATTTGTTATCTCCACCTCTTGCTTTATTGCAGGTGAATGGAGCCTACGTATGCTCACATATTTATACAAATCTAGTGAACTTAACAAGGGCTCTTGCATGAATCAGAAGAACGACACATATGTTTTCTTTTCATGTGATCTCATATTCTATTTGCCCCAGAGCGGTAGATCAATAGTTATGTGCTCAGAAAGTGCTTTTCAAGAGTGTTGTGGAGTATAAAAAACACAGAGAAATCAATTTCGTTTTCCCATCTCAGGAGACTCAGTGCCCTTTTGTGTGGCTCATGGCAACAGTCATCTGAACTTTTAAATCTACATGCTCTAAACTCGGAACATTTGGAAGTAAACAGTAACATATTCAGAATGATTGAAACTGCTTTATTTGTCATCATTACCATGGTTACTAATAAATTATGAAGCTCCCATATGTGAAACTGCCGAAATGAGCATTTTATGAAGCAATTTACCCATATATGAAGGCTCTGGAAACTTACTACTTAAAATTTGTGCATTAAGACAAGCACTATATTCGTACAAGACTTTGAAAAGTATAAGAAAATATAGTATGTTGAGAGGCAAGAATCCTAGTATCTAGTTCTGTTTTCCATTTATTTTACTGAGATCTCCATCAAACTATTTAGCAATGAGTTTGTTACAGTATGTAACCAATATAAATAAGATTTATGAATCAAAAAACAGAAAGAATTGCAAATTATATCCAAGATCATCTTCTTTGATTAAACAAAAAATAGATAATATAATCGAAATGAGAAAATTAATACATGTATTAGAAAATATAAAGAGAACATAGCAACAAAAGTAGATATTTTGTGGGAAATATTCTATAAAGTCCATGAGAATACTAGAAAATCTTAACAGAATATTTTCTTGGAAATTGTGAACAGCCGAAATGGACTCAGAAAGAGGTATAAAACCGGAAATAAATGATCATGTAAGAAGTGAAAAATTTTTGAAGAACTCTTCCTCTAAAACACACATGGTCCAGATCCTTCATCTGTGAACTCTTTATTTCTTATACATTATACGTATTTCTAAACATAGACAATGTTAGAAATCTTTCTGTATAATTTTCAAGATGGTAAAGGCTAGGGAAAAAAAAAAAACCTTCAAGAATCAGCACTTGAAAAGGAACCTACGTGATATTCTTTTAAGAAAATAGGTTTAAAAACCATAGGGGAAAAACCAGGAATTAATTCCAGCAGCATGCTAAAAATAAATTTTTAAAATGTTTTATCTAAGAATTGAATCAATGTGAGAAATGTATTAATGTAGTACACCAAATGGTAAAAATTTTAATAGTGTAAAGGCAGTTGATAAAATGCAACACCAATTACTGAGGAAAATAATTTTTTGTAATTATAAATATAATGCTTTTATCACATGACACATCATTTTTAAAGCCACTTGCCAGATTCCATGGAGGAGCAGCATTCCCATTAGAGTAAAGAAGAAGACAATGGTGCATCTTATTCCCATCATTATATTACTTTGTTCTGATAGTGCCACTGCAATGAGAAAAAACAACATCCCACAAGAACATATAAAGAGATCCAAGGCTAAGGAAGGCACATTCTAACTATGAAAATATATTAGCATTGGTCATCCATTCTGGTAGTAGTATGGATGTTTTCTACTTTTTTTTTGCTTCTCTATATTATCTATACAGAATTTCTATTGCTTTTTTCAATCACTTTTAAAATGAGAAAACGAATATTGAGAAATCATAATGAAATAAGAAGAGATTATCTTCCCTTTTCAGATGAATGGCTTACATTGACTAAAACTCAATATTTCACTGTCTTCGATTCTAGTTACATAGATGACTAAAAGGTTATGAAGAAATTTGTCACTTTTAAGAAATGCAAGACTAAAGGAAAGCTGAAGCAGACTTCTATGTTTCTACTCTAGCAGCTGAGGCAGGAGGGTTGCTTGAGCCCAGGAGATTGAGGCTGCACTGACCTAAGATGGTGCCACTGCACTCCAGCCTGGGCGTCACAGCAAGATCCTGTCTCTATAAAAACAACAATAACAAACAACAACAAAACACAGTTAAGTTCAACGAAGATGACAAAGCTGCATAATAGCATGACCCCAGTTTTGTTTTTAAGAAGAAATGTACATATATTTACACACAAAAGCACAAGGCAGAAAGGTATATTCCAAATATTTAGAAAACATTAACATTGGTCATTCGTTGACACTGGTGGAATTACAGGTGATTTCTACTTTTCTCCTTGTGCTTCTTTGTATTTTCTAAAAAGAATTTCTATTGCTGTTTTTAAAAAGATGATGCAGCAAACATTGAGAAACCATCATTCAAAAGAGATTGTCTTCTCAAATGAATGACTTACACTAAGACTCAGTGTTCTATTGTCTTCAACTAAGTAAAAGCCAAAGAAAGCCACTTGATACTTTTATGAAGTGTAAGGCTAAAGGAAAACTGAAGCAGATTTCTTATTTCTCATTTATTTGTTTATTTTTGAGATGGAGTCTTGCTCTGTTGCCCTGGCTGGAGTGCAGTGGTGCAATCTCGGCTCACTGCAGCCTCTGCCTCCCGGGTTCAAGCAGTTCTCTGCCTCAGCCTCCCGAGTAGCTGGGACTACAGGCGCCTGCCACCACGCCCGGCTGATTATTTGTACTTTTAGTAGAGACGGGATTTCACCATCTTGGCCAGGCTGGTCTTGAACTCCTGACCTCATGATCCACCTGCGTTGGCCTCCCAAAGTGCTGGGATTACAGTTGTGAGCCACTGTGCCCGGCCGCTGAAGTAGATTTCTATGTCCTTAGCATATCTTTCTTCCTTGATGTAAGTAAAATGCTTTGTTATAATCTCTATGTGTATTGACTTTTCCTTCCCATGATGACTTTATCTAGTTTAACATTTCCCAAGATGACTTCATCTAGTCTAGTTTTATTTTTTTCAGATGTTAGCTAGGTGAGCTCTTCCTTCTGGAAATTTCCACTGCACCTAATACAGTGACATTTCTAGGATGGCTGCACTAAGTTGTGGCTGCCTCTCCTTTTAGTACAGCTTTTCCTGACTCCGTGTCCTTGAAACCAAGGTGAAAGAGATGAGAAAAAGCTTCCTCAGCTGGATTTAGCTGACAGACATGGGTCCTTTACAATAAAATACCATCCTTACAAGGAGGGAGAAATGATGTGTTTCTCAAAGTGCTGCAGAAGTCTCATTGTTGATATTTTCCTCATTGTTGCTTTGGAAATTCAATGTTTCTATTTAACACCAGGGTCACCCAATCTAATTCTGCCATTCATGATTTTCGAGGAACGGGGTGGAATTTGGGGACTGAATTTATGAAGAGGCAGAACGGTAGAGAGGAAAGCCCTGACATCAGCCTCTGGGCGGGGCATTGATTGGCACCTGTGGAATGCCCACTGGGGAAAGATTCTTTTACACTCATTATCTTAAGTCTCAGAGCATCTCTGGGGTTTTGTTGCAACTTCAGGGTTCTTTTTTAACTTTTGTTTTAGGTTCAGGGGTACATGTGCAAGTGTGTTATACAGGTAAATTGTGTGTCACATGAGTTTGGTGTACAGATTATTTTGTCACCCAGATAATAAGCATAGTATTCGATAGGTAGTTTTTCGAGCCTCTCCCTCCTCCCCTCTACCCTCAAGTAGGTCCCTGTGTCTGTCGTTCCCTTCTTTGTGTCCATGTGTACTCAATGTTTAGCTCCCACTTATCAGTGAGACTATGTGGTATTTGGTCAATTCCAGTTTTGACCAATGATGACCAGAGACGCAGAGCAGTTGGGTGTGGTGGAGACAGGGTTCAAGTGTAAGTCAACCCAGCTGGTAAAGTGACACCCATCCCACTCATCCCATTGCTGCCAATGACTTCAACGCTGGAGCCTCAGTTCCCTCCCATGTGAGATGATGATAACAACAATTGTGAAGTGTCTGAGGATTAGAGAAATAACCCAGTGAAGGTACTTCAGAGTGGGTAACTTTTAATTACTGTTGTATTGCTGTACTGACCAATGTAGTCAGTAGCCACTTGTGCCTACTTAAATTAAATTAAACAAAAATTCCATTTCTCAGCAACGCTAGCTTCATTTCCGGTGCTCAGTGGCCTCCTACCTCTACTAGCTACCATATTGGATAGCACAGATACAGAACATTCCCATCGACACAGAATGTCCCTTGGACAGTGCTGCTGTGTATCATTAACTTTGATTTAATTCAAGTGCCAGACCTCAGGGGTAAACACAATCATTCCCTATGTGTGAATGTGCAGGTACGTGTGCAGTTTTGTTATATAGGTACATTGTGTGTCATGGGAGTTTGGCGTACAGATTTTGTCATCCAGATAATAAGCATAGTATTCGATAGGTAGTTTTTCGATCCTCTCCCTCCTCCCACCCTCTACCCTCAAGTAGGTAAGAGGAAGCTCTGAAGCTCTCCTGGGATGTTCACCCGCTGTGGTGAGAGTCAGGTGAGGCCCTTCACGGAAGGGCACCCTTTGTTTACCGGAGAGAAAGGAGTCACGTTTGTTTCCTGAATGAAGATAGTCTGTCTATGAACCAGGTATCCTAGCCCCGAAAAGGTGAGAAGTGCATGCCAAGGAAACCTCTAGACAGGACTCAATTCTTCCCATGATGCACCTAACCAGAGAATCGCAGAAGGGGTCGGGGAGGATTCCAACTGTGAGTCAGCAAAGGAGACATTCTTTTGAGGTAGAGTCAGGGTGGGGAAAACCATTAATCTGTTTTCCAAACAAGTTTTCATAAATAACTGACAGGAGATGGGCTGTTTTTATGGAAGTATTAACCCAAATGATGGGTGTTAATCATTAAACCTTTTAGGTGGTGGCTCGCTTGTTTCTCTGATATTCTAATCCGGGTCACAGAATGGCTAAGGCAGATTTAAGTGCAGCGTGGATTTTTTTTTTTCTCACTTTGCCTTGTGTTTTCCACCCTGAAAGAATGTTGTGGCTGCTCTTTTTTCTGATGACTGCTATTCATGCTGAACTCTGTCAACCAGGTATGTAGCCTTGAAACTTAAAAATAGATGAACAGTTTTCTACATGTTTGACAAGTCGTTGACTGAAAGAACTCTTTATTTTTCTAAATCTGCAGACATGTTGTGGCTTGAAAGTTGGGGTGGTGAGTGTTTAATGAGTTTGAAAGAAAATATTAAACCGTCTAAGATGATTTAGGTTAAACTTCCAGGAGTATTTGGGGCAGTTTAATTGTAGTTCTGTGTTCCATTAGTTTGAGTTGCATTACATATTAGGATTTTTCAGACTCTGTTTTGGCAGATCTTAATCATCATATACTGCTCTTTCTTTTTTCTTTCTGGCAGGTGCAGCAAATGCTTTTAAAGTGAGACTTAGTATCAGAACAGCTCTGGGAAATAAAGCAGTAAGTGGAGCACCTGAGTGTTCTTTTAAAATTTTGTTTGCTAATAACACTGTGCTTTCTCTAATAATGGGCCTGTCTGCATAGTTACCTTAATCTTGAATAAATTATTTCTAAAGACCTCAAATCTGATCTTCTCTTAAAGATAGATTATAGAATAATATGAATTTTTAATAAAGTAGGTTCGCCTAAAGTATTTAATCGGTGATGTATGCTAGACAATATGTGAAGTTTTGTGCCACACAAAACAACTTAAAAAACCGGCATCTCAACTCGGGATAGTGAAGCCAAGTGGCCTGACTCAGTCGCTCAGGTCTAGACTGGGTCTACTCCTCACCGTTGTGGTCATTTGAATTTTGTTAGCCTCGATTTTGTACTCATTGAAAAGAAGGGATGGTTCTACCCACATAAAGTCTTTCATAGCACAAAAAATTTCCAATTCGAACATGAAGTTTCTTCAATTATTCTCAATTATCAGAGTAACATACGAAATATATGCTTATGAAATAGAAGTTTAAAAACTAGTCATAGGGCCCATGTGGCTATAGGAATGGTGAAGATCATTGAATTAAAAAGACAGTATTGTCTAATTCTAGTTTCAGTTTCCCAGTGTGGTCTGCAAAATTTTTTCCCCAATAGAAGTTGGTGTTAAGATGTCTCAGGCTGGAAACAGAAAAAAGAGTGCTAAAGAAACTTAGAGGTATTCTGTTTGCAGGCCAATTCATCAATTTGTTATTTTATTATTTACTCAATGGGTAATGATTGTTGTAACAGCCAGCATTTATTGAGAACTTATCTTACTTTCTAGCTGGGGCTCTTCTAAGCACCTTACTCCTATCAAATCATGTAGCCCTCACAACAATGCTTTGAGGAAGGTAGTAGTACAGGTGTTCGTATTCCCACTGAATGGATGGGAAAACTGAGGTTCAAAGAAATTAAGTAACATGCTCAATATTTCAAGTCATCAAGTGGCAGAAGTAAGATTTGAGCCCAGGCGGTCTGAGTGCAGAATCCACTGTCTCTACTAGTGTGCATGGTTGGCCGTCCCAGTATCCTCTAATAGCAGGCACCATGCTGAATGCTGGGATGTCATGGTGACTAAGGCTTGACTTTACCCTTGTGGAGCTTATAGTAGTAGTAGAATCGGTAATCTATTAAATATTCAGTAAACCAAATGCAAATGTGCAATCTTGACAAGTATTACGGGAAGAATTACAAGGGCACTTCAGCTTTGTCAAGGGCCACAATACCTGGCACTTACTGTGACGTCTGAAGCATGAGTTGAAGTGAACGAGGAAATGAAAGAAGGAAAGGCAGAGGGAACAGCATGTGCAAAGGTTTATCACAGGAAGGATCTTGGTGAGAGTAAAAGTTAGAAAGAGGGCAGAAATATCTGGAATTGGGGCAATGAGGAGGAACGTGGCAGGTGATGAGCTTAGAGAGAGAGGAGCGGGAAGGCCAAGGAATATGTGGGCTGTGTTAGGGAGTTTGGTTTTGAGATGTAGGGAGTGTTCAAGAGCATCAAATGCTGTTGAAAGGCCAAGCCAGAAAGCGACTGAAAAATGCTGATTGTGTTAGACAACGTGGAGGTCAATGGTGATTTTAGAAAGAGCTCTTTTCATGGGGTGGAGTTGCTGGAAGACAGGTAGTGGGAAGTTAAAAAATAAATGAGTGGTGACCATGTTGAAACAGATGTGTGGACAACTCCTGGGAGAATTTTGGCTGTGAAGGGCAAGAAAGAGACAGCAGTAGGTAGAAGAAAGGAAGACTGAGTAAAGTGGTTTGTTTTTGCTGTTGCTTTAATGGGAAAATGTTGAGCTTGTTTAAAAGACAATGAAGAGACTCCAGTCAGAGTTAAATACACAGAAAGGAGGGGAACTGATATTGTTTAGATCTGAGAAGGGCAGAGGAGAAGCATTCCTAATGTAAGTGACGGAAATGGCCACTGATAGGCATAGTTCTGTCTGGCACTTCAGGAGAGGAGGCGGCTAAGACATGTGTCTATGGAGGAAGTGTTGTATCTTGATGTCAGGAGGATGGGAGAGTTGAAATTGATGAGATATATCTATAAATTATGAAGCAAAACCATTTAATGAGAGTGAGGTTTGAGGGAAAACTTTGGAAAAAATGGTAAAAAAAAAACAAAAAACAAAAAACGTTGACCATCAGTTCTCTCTCTAGAGAGAGGTTTGAAATAGTTATGTGACCCATGAGAAAGAGAACTGGTGGTGAAACCTTAGGGATTACCAGGCAATTTGGGGGTAGGTCATCATGAATTTAGAGTTAAACCAACTAACCTTGTTTTGTAATTTTCTCTAGTTATGCCAATAACTTACCTAAAATGTGGGGTTAGCCATGGTTTGAGTGTTTTTAGATGTGTGCAAAAAGCAAGGTGAGCTGGGACATTTAAGGTCCTGGCACATGTTATTGAAATGAAGAACCAAGGAATCTGAACTGGTAGATAAATATATGCAATTAACTTGTACCACTTGGTCTGTGAAGCCACATGTGGGATATAAAGATGTGTTCAATTTCACATTGAGCACCTATTATGTGTCAAGTATATGCACAACAGGTAGGTAAGCTGCTATGGACATTCTTATATATGTGTTTTCCATATGCTTTCTTTTTTGGGAGTATTTACCCAGGAGTAGATTAATGGATCATAAAGTACACAAATGTTTAGCCTTAGTAACTCTTACCTTATCCTCTCTTAAGTTGTGCATTTTCTCATTAGTATATGTGCCCAATTCCTTTTATAAATGGAGGCTGTCTCTTTGAAGTATTTGAATGCCCTAGGAGAAATACACTACATCCAGTGCACAAGCTTTCAATCCTTTCACACTTGCCCAAGATAAGTTGGTTCCACTGGCAGGATACCCAACCCAATCTAGAACTGCATCAGTCCTGTTCTGATCTAAATAGCTTGGAGCTTTGTTCTGTGACCAAAATTGGACTCCTACCCAGCCAGCTTAAGCTCTTGTTTTTGAGACGGACAAATGGAAGAACAGGAGATCAGGTCAAGTTGTTGCCAAGATCTGAAAAGCAACTGAAATTCATGTCCCAGGGAGAACTGGCTAACATCTTTGTTTTCATTTTCTGCACTGAGCTTATTATTCTCGTTTGTTCTTGAGCAGGCTTATTCCTCGTGTCTGCATTCTGTTAATAAGCCTTCCCTGTCTGAATAGTGTTTCTGCACTATTTTTAATCAGATCCATTTCTTCTTCTTCTTTTATTCATTTATTATTAGGTTAGATCATAGCTACTCTTATTCTGAATAAAACTAATTTTGGAAACAAATGCATTATCAAAAACAAAGAGCTATGCCATGAATCAGTTACTTTTAAACTTTCATAGTATAATATCAAATGAAAAGTTCACATTGAAAGATTGAAGGAGCACTTCAAATAAGACCTAAAGTTGACATTAAAATGCAGTATTTAACATTTGCATGTGAGAAAAGTGATTTTTCCATTTCCATTTTCTGTTGTTGTTGTTGTTGTTGGAGACAGGGTCTCACTCTGTCATCCAGGTTGGAGTGCGGTGGCATGATCTTGGCTCACTGCAACCTCCACTTCCCAGGTTCAAGCAATCTTCCTGCCTTAGCCTCCTGAGTAGCTGGGACCACAGGCACATGCCACCACGCCCGGCTAATTTTTTTTTTTTTGGTAGAGATGGGGTTTCGCTATGTTGCCCAGGCTAGTCTTGAGCTCCTGGGCTCAAGTGATCCACCCATCTTGACCTTCCAAAGTGTTACAGGCTTGAGCTCCACTCCTGTCCCCCTTTTCTGTTCTTTATGGTAGCATCTTACAGCAGAGTTACATAAAGTGGTACTGAAGGAGAAAACGGTGAAGTGGAAGAAGCAACTGAAGAAAGTTTAAGGTTCTATGTTACAGAGACCAAGGCAGGAGGATCACTTAAGGCCACACATTTGAGACCAGCCTGGACAACACAGCAAGACCCCATCCCTCCTCCTTTCCAAAAAAAGAATATGTTATGAAAATATTTAGGAGAAAGGAAAAAGTACAGCACAGTCATAAACCTTATCCAGAGAAGGTAACTGGGTAATATATTTTTTGTTGTTGTTATTTAGGAGTCATTTGTTTTTACTTACTATCCTCACTGCCACCAAAGAGGAGAAAGGCAATAACGGAAAAATATGTTTCCCCATCCCAGAGTGAAACTCCAATCCTGACAATGTCCTAGTGATATACTAACCCCCACCATCACCAAGTTCTTCCCCTCAGCTTTTGCCACTTTCTCCCTTCCTGCTTCTGCTTTAGTTGCTACCTTCCTTGGTGGTCCTTAAACAGCTCAGTTTTTTTTTTTTTTTTTTGCCTCAGGCTTTTTGCATTTGCTGCATTAAGGAGCAGAGTGAGTCAAATATACTATATTAATTTGCTAGGGTTGCCATAACAGAGTAATGCAGACTGGGTGCCTTACACAACAGAAATTTATTTTCTCTCAGTTCTGGAAGTCAAGATGTCACAGGATTGGTTCCTTCTGAGGGCTGTGAGGGAAGGATCTGTTCCAGGCCTCTCTCTTTGGCCTGTATGTAAATGGCCGTCTTCTCTCTGTGTCTTCATATCATCTTCCCTCTGTGTCCAAATTTCCTCTTCTGAGGACACCAGTCATAGTGGATTAGGGCCCACTCCAACAACTTCATTTTAACTTAATCACCACTGCAAAGACCCTGTCTCCAAATAGAGTTAAATTCTGAGGTATTGCAAGTTAGGACTTCAACATGACATTTTTTTGGTGAGGACAAAATTCAGCCCCTAATATGCACACACATTCAAGTTTCTGGCTAAGAAAATTTTTAAAAAATTGTACTGATGTTAATAAAGGCAACTGGGAGGGAGTTTATGAGGGAAAAGAGAAAGGGAGGAAGGAAATGAAAATGGACTATATATGGCCAGGATGAAATGTCCAAATGCCCTGTTTGTTGGCTGGCTACTGATGCTGCAGGTTCTTAGGAAGATGGTGCAACAGCAGATACACCAAACTTAGAATGTCCAAGAAACCCTACCCCAAACATTATGGGGATATAATTTATCATGGTCTCCAGTATCTAATGTATGAGAAAGCGGGGTGTGTGTGTGTGTGTGTGTGTGTGTGTGTGTGTGTAGAGAGAGCGAGAGGGAGGGAGAACCACTGTGTGTACAGTTAGAACCAATGGACCATATTTGCCCCCATACACTTTGTTTTCCTTCTCTTTCAGTATGCCTGGGATACCAGTGAAGAATATCTCTTCAAAGCGATGGTAGCTTTCTCCATGAGAAAAGTTCCCAACAGAGAAGCAACAGAGTAAGCAAATAATGAGAAATCTTAACTGATTATTTACAGTATTATTTGAGATAGTGCATTATTTCAAACCTTGATCTTGAAAATATTAAGGTAATTTTTCGAAGAGATTCACATTTTTACTAAACTTAAAAATAACTTTTATAATCTAACTCATCTTATAGTTTATATCATGTTCCAACAATGCTCTTTGTTTAATAGGTAATATGAAGATAAATATCCCTCAAAATTGCAGGTATATATCCTAAGCTTTCTACATTTCTATTGTGTGTGTATATATACATATATGTATATATAATTTTTCTTGCAGATAGATACCAAAGAATTTTACTCTTATTTTGAAAATAACCTAAGTGTGTATAAGTTCTTTTCACTCTTGGTATTTATCATAGTACCTTGTTTATTTTCTTAAAAGCACTTAATATGACTTTTAATAATTTTATATTTTTGTCTTTTCTTCTGGAGGAATCTTCTCTATGATGTTTCCTTCTTTCTCTATTTGTGGTGAGGGTAACATTCCTGGTCTGTCTCTATTCCCTTCTTCACTCCTCCCCTTGAGAGGTAAATTGACTTATGTGATTGGTGAGCTGCAAGGAGAACCTGGGCATGGATTCCTTTCTCCTTATGAGGTAGCCATCCCCAAATGATAGCAGGCATCTCTCGTACAACTCCCTAGCTAAGTACAGAACCAGGCCCTGCATGCACAGGTGCATACACCCTAAGGCTGTACTTGCGGTTTGCAGCTGAGGAGCGTTTAGATTAGTAGGTGCCATGTTATTTGGGGGGTTAAATATTGTGTGTATTACTCCAGTACAGGACAATACCTGCCTCAGTTATGCTCTACTTGAGACAATGGAGGTGAATATATTTATTTCAGGATTTTTTTTAAATTAGGAAGAAAATTTGCCCGCTGATTAAAGTCATATCCTCCAAACTAGCCTTTTATTTTGGTCTCCCATCTGTACAATGTTTTGTCTTCATTCTATAATAATTCAAGGCCCAGTATAGATGATTACTATTAATTGGTCTCCCTCACATCCATAATATCTGATGCATGGGATATGAATATAAAGAATGAAACAGAAGAGTGGAGTTTGAGGGAGCAAAATGAACACATACATATTTGTGTATACCCACATGTGTATTTTTAATATACATATTTTAAATAACATATTAACATGATTTAAAAAATGAAAAGAAGGTATATAATAAAACAAAGCCTCGCCCTAAGTTCTACTCCTGTTTTATAGATCTTAAAATTATATATATTGTACTTCATGCCATTAAACTGCAGCATTCTTTCACAACTATTTATAATAACTTTTTTCAATAAAAATAAGGTGATTACATTACAAAAAATTGAACAGAGAAAAAAATAAGAAGAAAAGCCACTGGTTATCTCACAATGGTAACCCCTTAAATATTCTCTTTATATTTTCTTCTAGCCCTTCTTGTAAGCAAGTTTTATACATTGCTGTGTTCATGGCACTGTTAGTTCCTTTAAATGATCACGTTTCACCTAGTCCATGACTAAGTTAAATTAAGTGTTTCCATTCTTAGAAAAATTTAATTTAAATATATAACATTTCAGATTGATTCTTGGGAGTTTACCTTTAAAATATCTTCCTTCAGAATCTGGAGCATTGTAGGAGTCTGTGAATATCTGATCTAGTTTATTTGAAAGGTTGTTTGACTTACAACTGGGCACTGGGGCTGAGTGCAGTGGCTCACACCTCCAATCCCAAAACTTTGGGAGGCCGAGGCAGGTAGATCACTTGAGCCCAGGAGTTCGAAACCAGCCTGGGCAACATGGGCAACCTGGTGAAACCTCGTCTCTACAAAAAATGCAAAAATTAGCTGGGCATGGTGGCACACACCTATAGTCCCAGCTACTTGGGAGACTGAGATCACTTGAGCACAGGAGTTTGAGGCTGTGGTGAACTATGATGGTGCCACTGCACTCCAGCCTGGGCGACAGAGTGAGACTCTGTCTCAAAAAAAAAAAAGAAAGAAAAGAAAAGAATTGGGTACACTGGATACATATTGGGTTGGTGCAAAAGTAATTGTGGTTTTTGTCATTGAAAGTAGTGGCACCTTCAACAAAAGTAGAAGCTTTTGTTGCCAGTGTCAGTTGTAAAAATCAAAACTGCAAAGCTAGACTGAGGATCAGTACACATTTTTCTGTAAAGAGTCAGGCAGTATGAGTCCTGGTGATACTGCTATCAAGGGGATGAATTGACAAGCGAGATGTGTTTAAGATGCAATTCAGCTGCTGGCCTGGATTCCACATGCACTGCCATATTGGAAGCTGCACCCCTACATGAAGAGCTATGGGAAAGGGCACCACATAATGCAAGATTGGATTGAAAATAGCTTTGCGGAGAGGCTGCTTCTCTTCAGTGTGGCAGGTGGATGGAAGACACCAGTAGCTTGGCATATGGGTTAAGTTTTAAAGCCGCCTTCCAGAAATCTTTTGGTGCCATTGTGGGCAGACTGAAGGAGTGTGGCAAATATTCCTTTCCAGGATAGCTTCAGGATCCAAGTTTTGGGAACTGGCTGTTTCTTGTCTCCCCTGCCCACCATTGTTTATCCACTAATATTGCAGAAGACTGTAAAGTACAAAGAATAAACCAAATCACACGAATTAAAAACAAAGATATTCAAGTAATGAACAGAATAATGAATAGTCTCACTTTCATCCCACCTTTTACCCAGGGCGATATCTACAACATCTCTTATATCAAGTTTGATCACCACCAATGATACAAAGCTCATTGTCTCCTGAGCATGCCTCTTCCTATTTGGAAACATACAGTTGGCATATACTTACAGTAGAAGCTTGCTTGGCTATGAAAAAGGAAGTGATGTCTTGTTGGAGAGCTGATCTGGTCCAGTTACCATTACCGCAGGCAGGCAGTGGAAGAGAAGCCAGGGATTCCCTAAGAGGATCGGAGAGGATTAGGGTGTGGGCTTGCAGAGAGGGCTGTGGCATTTCCACTCCCTTAGGACTTGAACAGGGCTGGGAATGGGTTCCTGTGCAGATTCCCCAGTGCAGCCAGCCAGGGTGTTGACAAGTGAGTTCATGCTGATGAGTTGGTCCCCATTCCTTACAAGTGATGATGTGTTTGGAGTGATATTCTTGTTTGCATCCCTGCCTACCTCAAGTCAGGTAGAGAAGTGCTCATAGAGGATACAGTTGTCTTTAAGAAGGGAGACTGGCATATTTTTTTCTGGAGGGATGCTCCCCAACTTACAGACATTCTCAGGACCCCCTCAAGTTGCCACTACATAGCAGTAGCTGGAGTTCTAGAGAATATGATGGTGTCCCTAGCAACTGAGAGTGTGCCTGGAACAGAAACTGGTGGCTACCTCTTAGCCGGAGAAGTCTCATGGTGGAAGGCTGGCTTGAGCGCCTGTAACTGGGGAGAGAAAGAGAGCAGTTTTCTGAGCAGTCTGTACTTGAATATATTCCTGGGGCCAAGCAGGGGCTTTGGAAGGGAACAGGATAGAGTCACTGCCTATTGGGCCCATGTCCTTAAGTGAGACAGGGCAAGGCAAGGCAGCAGAGTGAGGCTGGAGGCGTACACCCCTGGAGGCAGAGCTGGGATGGGGTGGAGGAAGTCGGTCAGAGCATGTCAGCCATGTCAGGGGAAGATGCAGTGCAGAGGTCCCGGGAGGGGCCCCTGAAGGCTCCACAGGAGCATTCTGAGTGGAGAGCATCTGGACGCCCGCCACCACAGAGGACCCCTCACAGCAGGGGGAACCACAAGGGCCCTGGTCCAGGAAGAAGAATTTGGCCTTTCCTTATCTATCTCATGCCCCCATCATCTTGCTTTCCTGTCCCTAAGCGAGGAGAATGAAGCATGGTGGAGGGGAGCACAGGCAGGGAGGGAGTGGAGCCCGGAGCAAATGGCGGGAGCCCGCCACTCAGGTGCCTGCTCTGGCCAGAACGGCTGGAAGGAGAGCAGCTGTAGGTGAGAGGCAGGAAGGCAGCTTTGGTTAGACTGGCCTGGATGCCTTAGTAGCTGGAAGTGACAGGAAAGCCACACCATCTGCCCCAGATGCTGTCAAGAGGCGAGGAAGAAGGAGTGACAGAGTGCCCAAAAGGAACAGTGTGAGCAACATCAACCTCTTCCTTCACTGCTGTCCACGAGGCCAGCCTGTAGAACTATGTTGCTGTGGCTGGAGCCACAGGATCAAGTGACCTCTGCTGAAAGCCTGCTATGTGCTGGGCACTGAGATTCGAATGAGGGCTAAGACCAGGTCCCACACTGCACCAGGCCCACACCCAAGAACCTAGCCCTGGTAGACATTGTAGAAAGATAGACCAAATGTGACAGCCACAAGACAACTCTTTCAAAATCATCATTCACAGTTTCTGATATTAAATGCTTTTTTTTGCTATTGCTGTATTTTTTTTTAGAAGCAGAATGAGAGATAGATGGAAAAATGAAGTTAAGAGAAAGCTCTGGTTTCATTAGTTGAGGTTACTTGAGGTTTTCCTGGAACTTGGATTGAAGATGGCAACCAAGTGTTTTCAACTGTTTACAATATGATTTAGGCCAGATTTACTAAAACAGTTTCACAAGAATTTTAAAATGTTGAAAGGAATTTCTAAGGAAGCTATAATCTAATCCAAGGTTTAGTCTAATTCCCAGGTCAACTGGAAAGTTAATATGCCTAGTTTACTCAAACATCAACTTTTAGGTAATTTATCATTTTTAGCAAGAAAGGTAAAGTCTAACTCAGGCAAGTCTTTCTCTTTCTGAGTTAAATGGTGTAGGACATGTAATGGATTTCTCCTTCTGCCTAATTATTCAAGGATAAGTCTTGTGATCTAAAAAGGAACAACGTGCTGTTGTATCCACGGTAAGGGGATTAACGGTCTTGTGCTTGTAAAACAGCAGCCCAGCACCTATTTAGTCCTTTTGATTTCCAGAAACAAGAGCCAGATTCTTACCACTCTTTGGAAGCAATTGGCCCTGTCTGGCGCCATTGATGAAAAATGGCAGTGGAGCCAATTCTTAGAGAAACCTTCAGACCAGGGCTTTCCACACTTGAGGAAAAAGAGTAAACATTTTTACCTCTTTTTCATGATTTGCTGAAAGAAGTCACTTATGTATGAATTAATATAATTTCTTGGTAAAAAAAATTGGTCAAAATGATTATTAAAGTGAATTCAAATAATTCCACCAGCCCACTGGCTGCTCTGAAAAGCCATATTTGCATTGTTTCTGGGTTTGGCTTCCAACTTGCTGCAGCCACACCCGCGCTTCTCGGACTCTGCATTATTGCCAGTCCCCAAACTCGGTTTCTTTTTAGTCCACTGCATTGGTCACTGGTGTGCCCCACCATATTAGATGCAACTGTGGACACCAGCTCCAAGATCATCACCAAGATCTTAAAAGAGAAGAAAGAAGTTGTGGAGGAGGCAGAGGAGGGAAGAGATGGTCCCGGTAATGGGAACGCTAATGAGGAAAATGGGAAGCAGGAGGCTGACAGTGAGGTAGAAGGATAGGAAGAATATGGGGAGGAAAAGGAGGAGGAAGAAGGTGATGGTGAGGAACAGGATGAAGATGAAGATGAGGCAGCTGAGGCTGCTATGGGAAAATGGGCAGTTGAAGATGCTGAGGATGACAACGTTGATACCAAGAAGCAGAAGACTGATGAAGATGACTAGACTGCAAAAAAGGAAAAGTTAAAAAAAAAAAAGAAAAAGAGAAAAGGCCACCGTCATCCATTCACCCTGTCTCAGAATCTAAGTGAAGTCATCTTTAAGTAGAGAGGCCTGCCGGGCAACGCCACCTTCAGGTGACAAGCACTCTTCAGCACCCAACCCAAACCACAAGAATTTGCAACAGGGGAGGAAAAAAAAGAACCAAACTTCCAAAGCCCAGCTTTTTTCCTTAAAAGTACTTCAAGATAAAAATTGGTTCCTATTTTTTATTTACACTGTTTATTTATTTATTTATTCATTTTGAGATGGAGTCTCACTCTGTCACCCAGGGTGGAGTGCAGTGGCGCTATCTTGGCTCACTGCAACCTCCACCTCCTCGGTTAAAGCATTTCTCCCGCCTCAGCCTCCCAAGTAGCAAGGATTACAGGCGCCTGCCACAACGCCTGGCTAATTTTTGTATTTTTAGTAGAGACGGGGTTTCACCATGTTGGCCAGGCTGTCTCGAACTCCTGACCTCAGGTGATCTGCCTGCCTCAGCCTCGAGAGTCCTGGGATTACAGGCGTGAGCCACTGCGCCTGACAATACTTTTCATTTTCATTGTATATTTTTGTACATATTGTTAGGGGTCAGCCATTTTTAATGCTGTCAAATGATCAAACCGGCCGTCAGAGCTTTCTCCGTCTTACTTCTGACTTTACTTGTGGTGTGACCATGTTCATGATACGGTTCAAAATAAAAACAAACATTGAAGAAAAGCAAAACAACAACACCAAATCTTATTCCGAGTGTTCCAGTATCTTTTTTTATGTATGAACTTAGTGGTACTATAAGTTTGTATGAGATGGTTAAAAAGGCCAAAGATAAAAGGTTTCTCACTCCCCTCCCTGCCTTTTTTTTTTTTTTTTTTTTTTTGGTCTGTGAAGTTGCTGTTAATTTTTTTGGCCTCTTTGATGTATGTGTGAAACAATATGATGAACAATAAATTGGAATTTTGTTTCACTGATTTGCTCTAACAACAGCAAAAAATAATTCCATTGGACTCATTCATATTTAAAATCTTGAAAATGTAGGATTTTTATTGAGTTGTACTAATGGCATTTCAGTTTATTTATGACATCAAAACATGCTTTAAAAAGACATATTTAGCTCAAGAAATGCTTGTTAGTCGATCAGCTTTTCATTCGGTACAAATCTTGGAGGACATTCAATGTAGTCACATTTGGAAGAAAGGCCATGGAGAAGTCACATTAGTTGCACATAATCTATAATTGGAAGAAATTTGTGTCCTTTGATTCCTTAATACATAAATTACAGAACCATGTACAGTCATTCTTCATGTTACTTCCTTTTTAGCACCAACTTTCTGCCCTCACATTTACAGTTCTTGGCTACTTCCATCTACAGTATATTCAGGATTCTTCTTTTACCAGAGAGTTCTGTGTGCTCTTTTGTTGTCTGAGTATTTGTAGGTGAGTAGACAAAGTTTTGGAAAAGTAACCTCCTTCCTTCCCTGCCTCTCTTTTCTGTTATTACAGCCCTGGACCAATTTATTTCCTCAGTTTGTCTCTCTAGGAATGATGTCAGAAGCACTGAGATGTTAACCTTTTGTCATCCATCCATTTGTCTCCCCAATCACTTACTGAATGGTCCACGTGGGCCAAGCTTCAGGAATGCAGGGTCTTACAGCACAGGACAGACTTGGGCCTCATGTCCTCATGTCCCAGGGCACAGAGAAATCTGCTGTAAATGGACAAAGTATTTGATAGTCTCCCTAGTGACCCTGCAACTGATCAAATTAAAACAGGTGCTCTTTGCTTGGAGATCATGAAGTTCAAATCAGGGCAGAGATTAGAGACCCTCCTGACAAAGAAGGCAGACAAGCCATGTGAAATCTAGAAGCTCTTTGTCCTCCCCATGTCCTGGGTCTATTCTCACACAGGGCATGGAACTATGTGCAAATTCTGCCACCGTGGGGGTTACTGGCTTCCATTTTGGTATTTAATGCTCTGGTGGGCTCAAGACTCCGGTCTTGGTTTTCAGAAGTCTTAGCATCACTAAATTCCTGCATGGGATGGGGCACGGAATCTAAATGCCACTGTAGTAGGAACTCATTTCCTAACCATATCCCTAAGCATATTGGCGAATCAAGGTTAGCTCTTAGTAAATAGTTGTGAGTGAATGAAGCATGTTTAACATCCTGGCTCTTAAACCAGCGGCCTGTCTATTGAGGTGCAGTGGACACAAGAAAACCGTGCCCCCCATCCCCCCAATTTCTCTTTTTCACCTCAGTCCCACAGGAGGATGCTCCTATGGTGGACTTGGCACACAATGGCCAGAGTAGAAGCAGTTCCCTGTTGCCTGGGTGTTAGCTCTTGCTGGACCTTGGTTTCTTACCCTTGGGGAGGCCAAGACATCAGTTAGTTTCTGAAAGCATCATCCGAGCAAGTAGGAAGCGCCAGCCCAGAGTGTGTCTCCATCTTCATATACAGCCTTGGCTGTCTTCAGAGCAGGGTTAGGCTTTCCCCTGGTTCCCTTCCCACAACATTGCTACTGTGGGAAGTGGGCTTATTAATTCCTAGTTCAACTGCATGTATGTGAACAAAATCTAAACACATCTGTAGAGTTATATATCTGTTGGTGACATTTGTTGAACATTAGGTTACCTTTTTGTTTGCTTAGAATCTTAAGAGGAGTTACATATTTGGGCAGAACCATCATGTACGAAGGACACAACATTCTCCTGTTGAAGAAGACCACAAACAGCCAAAACTATTTACCTTTTCTCTTTATATCGATCTTAGAGAAATGGTGCTTAAGACACTAGTACGAGGGAAGTAATCATAATGAATAATTTTACATCTGAATGTATAACAGAAAGAACTTTTTAAAATTTCACGTAACTATTAATACTATCCTTTTGCTGGTGGGTACCAGTATCTTGCATTTGAATACAGCTTTCTTAATTTCAAAAAAAATTTTTAAATCTGTTATCTCCTTACCAGTGAAGCTAGTCAAGAGCATTAAAACATTGCCTAGTTTTTATTTTTCTTGTAGATACTTTTACTGTGCCCAGGAACTTTTAAAATAACTGCTTTGCTCTTATATGTATGTATATGTCTGTGTATTTAATTTAAAAAAAAGATTTACAAATAGTTACAAAGTTAATACAGAGAGGCCCTATGTACCAGTGGTTCTCAACACTTGGTGGGGGGATTCCCCCCAATTGCTCCAAAGGATATCTGGCAATTTCTGGAGACATTTTGGTTTTCACAATTGGATATGCTACTGGCATCTAGTATATAGAGGCTAGGGATGCTGCTGTATATCATACAAAACCATAGACAGTCCCTGACAACCTAGAATTATCCAGGCTAAAATGTTAATAGTGCTTGGGTTGAGAAACCCTGCTGTAACCCCATTTCCCTGATGATAACATGTTAAATAGCCACAGTAGATTTATCCCAACAAAGAAATTCACGTTGGTTCAATTTTTCAACTAATGTCCTTTTTCTGTTTCAGAATCTATTTCTCCTTAGTCTGATCCACTCTGTGACACTTTCTCTGTCTTTCTTTGTTTTCATGACCTTGAAACTTTTGAAGAGATTTAGAAGTGTTTCTTACTTGGTACTGACCCTCCCCGCCCTGCCACCCGTGGAGTATAAGGAAATGGGATCTGTTTGGGGGTTATATCTATGACTGTAGAGTGCTGTGGCATTTAAAGGGTGGGGAAGAGAGATAATCAGTGTGGCACATGGCTCAAGACAGTTCCCCATAACATTCCCACCCAAAATGCCAACAGCACACCCCCGTTGACACACTAAGAACTCAAGCCTTTCCTAGTAACTCATAGACAGTGAAATGATTGTCTCAAGACCACCATTTGGCAGGTAGTAAATTTCAAAATAAAAGCTTTGTTTTTAGAGTTTCAGTCCAGGAACTTTTTCTGTCTAACAATAACTGTCTCCATTGAAAATGTAAGGTTTAATATTTTCAGCAAAAATGTTAATCTTTTGGAAATCTTTATTTCTAAGTAGATAAAATATTTTCATTTTATTTGCTGAGGGTAATGTATTAAAGTATGAGTTGCCACCCATTGGAAACTTGAATAAATTTAAAGAACTTGAATTCATGGTATAGTTCCATAGTGATGGGGACAGAGGAAAGTATTTGGGGCCATAGTTGTGTTGATGGAGTTGTACGCCCTCCCTTTTTTTTTTTCTTTATAGTACTTACTCCACACCTCCACAGTGTATGCATTTATTTACTTGTTTATCTTTTGTCTCCACCTCCTTAGCAAGCTCCATGAGATAAAGGACTTTGTTTACAGCTGTATTCTATGGCTCTCTAATGGGGAATACCATGAAATTCATGTTTGAACAGTATTTAAAGAGGCTTCATATGGAAAGAATAATACAAAGTAACCAAATGACTCTACCTGATTTCGACCTTTTATGCCTGAAATTCTATTTGGTATTTAATTTATATAAATGTTATGTACTATGCATAATATTTTACCTCTTATCTTTTTCACTTGATGGTGTATTTTTGAAATTTATTCTTTTTTTTTTTGAGACGGAGTCTTGTTCTGTTGCCCCGACTGCAGTGCAGTGGCACAGTCTCGGCTCATTGCAACCTCCACCTCCTGGGTTCAAGCAATTCTCTTGCCTTAGCCTCCTGAGTAGCTGGGATTACAGGTGTGCGTCACCATGCCTAACTAATTTTTGCATTTTTCGTAGAGATGGGGTTTCACCATGCTGGCCAGACTGATCTCAAACTCCTGACCTCGTGATCCGCCCCCCTCAGCCTCCCAAAGTGCTGGGATTACAGGCGTGAGCCACCGTGCAAGGCTGAGATTTATTCTTTTATTTAAAAAAATATGTAGCTCTAGCTCAGTGGTTGCCACCAGGGGGTGATTTTGTCCTTCAGGGGATATTTGGGAACACCTGTAGCCATTTTTGATTGTCACTACTGGAGGTAGTCCTGATACCTGGTAGATAGAGCTCAGATTTGCTGCTAAACAACCTGGAAAGCACAGAGTATCCTCACAACATAAAATTATCTGGCATGATCATGCCGATGTTGAGAAACCCTGGGCTATTTCTTTCCTTTAATCTGTGGAACAGTATTCCCTCGACAGCCTATACTATATTTACTTTATTCCCGTACTGATGAACATTTGGGTTGTTTCAATTCTCTGCTATGATGACGAGGGCCGCAAAGAACATCCTCACCAGTGTCTGTGTGTGTGTGCCACAGGGGTTCTGGTAGCTGCATTTTCTGTTCTAGGAATCACTTCCAAACGCCATTCCAGAGTGGCTGGACTCCTTGCTTCTACAGCGTCACCTGGGATTCCAATTCCATGCGTCTTTACCAGCCCTTGGTATTATTTAACTTTTAAATTGTTGCCAGTTTGAAAAGTTTAAAATAGTAGCTCATTTGTAACAATTTTGCATTTCCTGATTGCTGGTAAGACCAGACCACAGGAATCATTCACACCCCAAGCATTCTAGAAAACTGGTGAAAATGTTCTCTGTCCAGCATGCGCCACTTCATTTGGTTTGTCCCTGCGTCTTGGTATGTATTACAAAACCGCACGTTTTGGGGACTAGGCTTGCCTGTTTCTGCCACTAGAGGTCACTGATCCTCAGTGGTTCTCCACCAGTATGACTTCTGACCTCTCTACCCTCCCAGGGAGTATTTGGCAACGCCTGGAGCCATTGTTGATAGTCATGACTGTGAGTGTGCTGCTGGCACCTAGAGGTGAGAGGCCAGGCATGTTGCTAAGGCCCTGCAATGCACAGGACAGCGTCCCCCTCCTCCCCTCCCCCCACCAACAAGAAAGCACCATCTGGCCCAAGTACTAGTGCCAAGCTGGAGAAACCATGGTGTCGTCTTTGAAAGAAAGCATATGACAATCTCTATAATAAAGACACCTATTATTATTAACAACAACCAATATTTTATTGCAGAAACTGGGGAAACTGGGGAGAAGCATGCCTTCTGTCCCCAGGGAGAGGGCAGGGGCGAATGGGCAAGGAAAAGGGAAGGGTTTTAAGGGAGAGGAGAGGTGGGCCTGGGGCTCGCTGAGTGGTCGGCTGGAGCGGTGGAAAGTGCCCTGGTGGGGCCGGTGGCTGGTGTGGGGGTGGAACCACAGTCAGTAGGGTGAAGGCGCTGAGGGCTGGAGGCTCAGGAGGTGGTGGCAGGGGCCTGACTCTTGGAGCTGGGCAGCAGGCTGGGTGTGCTCAGAGGCTCATGGCCGCCCTGGCGAACCTCCTTCCAGGCGCAGGCAAACCTGAGGCGTCAGGGCAGTGCTGCCCGCAGGCCCAGCGCTCCTGCGGTGACTCGGCGACCGGGCGCCTGGCAGCGGCACATCCTGCAGCATGGCAGGCGGCCGCCAGGGAGGATTGAGACAACGCTGCCTGGGAGTGGGGACCTCTGCTCAGCGGCCTAGACCTGGGCACAAAGGAATGGGCCGCTCCGTTTCTCATCACAGGCTTGAAGGCAGATGGCCTGGGCGTCGGGCTCCCTCTGCGCTCTAGCGGGGTGATTTTCACAGTCACCAGGCTGTGGACAGGCTGGGGGAGTGGCGGCGGTCCAAAGCCACCGCTTCACGTAAGCCACGCGAGCCTCGGAGAAACCAGGCCTGATGTTGCTCAGCAGCGGCGGCCTGTTGGGAAAGCACCTCCAGGCCTGGGGGACCATCTCCGGAGGCGGATGGGGGCGGGGACCCTCTCTCTCCGGATGCGGATGCGGGGGTAGTCCCAGCTGGGAGGAGCGGTGGGGAGGGGCCGGGTGCGGACCCAGTGCTTCCCGTGGAAGTAGGTGACCTTGCAGTTCTCCTGGACCTGGGAGCTGAGGAAGGGCGCAGCTTTCTGGCCCAGAGCCAGCCCAGGAAGCGGCTCAGGTAGCTGCCCATGAGAGCAGGGCAGTGGGTGAGGCCTTTCAGTAGACACTGGGGTGCCAGAAGTTTCCGAAATCTGCGGTCAGGGTCTGAGATCAAATGTCAGTGCTCAGTGACCAGTGACCCTTGGCATCAAAATGTCCGAAAGAACAAGAGGCGCCGTGTGCTGGGTATGGTCTGGCCAGCAAGTGTCGCATGGGGCAGGCGGCCACGGCCAGGCCAGAGCTTTGCGGCGCGCAGCTGCAGAACGGGCGGGTGGTGCCCCATGCTGTCTGGCGGACCAAGGAGGTTCAAGCCTCAATCCTTCCCACTCATGGTCCCAGACACTTAGCTCTGGGCAAAGGGGCCTGGCAGCTGCCTCTACTTTTTTGTACCTGACCTTTAAAGGCAGAACACAGAAGAATTTCTGCCAGGTCCTGAAAACCGGAGATACCTGTTGACAGAAGGGTGCTCTCTTTGATCAGTGTGATAATGATCACAATACACATGGATGCTCTAAACAAATCCTTTACTCGTATCAGATTCTTCTAGGATGGATGTTAATGTTGCTTTTTGCAGTTTTGCTCTTAAGTAAACTGGGAAAGCCATCAGGTTTTGTTTTAGCATTAGCAATGTTGATTTTATGTGGACTTTCCTATAATTTCCAGCCTGAGTATATCCATGTATAAATTGTCTCTCTCTGAACACTGTCATTTCTCCCCTTTCACTTTTAATGGTAATACAGAGGAGAGTGAGTCACATTTCCAATTTGCAGTTGAAAAGTGTGTAACTGCCAAACAAAGAGTTCGAAGACTGCTGGTGAATTGATTATAGTGCTTAAGTTTGGAGGTTCGTTCAAGGCAATGTAAAATAAACTGTTTTTGAGAACTTTTTCTTCAAAAGTACACACAGAAGGTGTCTTTTGTCTTGGCCCCGATGCTGGGGTGGAAGAGAGACAGTAGATGCAGACAGAGCAAGTATTGAATCATAAGGGGGCAGCAGATCCTCTCTGGGTCTGAGAGGTGAAAGACTGAATGGGCAGGGTACTAAAAAGAGTTTAATGAGAAAATACCAAAGGTTTCTATGATTCAGAGAGGGCCAAGCATTGGGGAAACAGAGGCTGACACCAACCGGTGATGGAGAATGAGATCCCTGATACTCTCCACTGACTATTATTATTTTTTGGCAGATTCCCTATTATTCCCTATAAGGAATGATCCCCAAGTATAGGATTTTGAAACAATGGGAATTTCCTTTATGATTTTCTTCTTACTGAGATCATTCTTCATAATGGTAGAAATGACTTTTTAAACATAGCTAAAATGTTTCTTAAGATAATAATAGCATCAGAGTGAATGGTTTAATACCGTTTGTTATGATATTCTTCTAATATAGTTTTTCTTTCCACTGTCTGCAGAATTTCCCATGTCCTACTTTGCAATGTAACCCAAAGGGTATCATTCTGGTTTGTGGTTACAGACCCTTCGAAAAATCACACCCTTCCTGCTGTTGAGGTGCAAACAGCCATAAGGTAATCACCCTTAAATATGCCTTCTATTGGTCGATCAACTTGCTGATTAATTCAGCTGTTTTTAAAAGTAGATATTGTAGAGTTTTGTCTGTTTCACACATGAATTATTTATTAAAATGTAAAAGATTTCATTTTGTTAGTTTCTGTTAAAGATGAGTATAGATCAGTAGTTCTCATCCAGGGGCAATTTTGCCTTCAAGGAGACATTTGGCACTATCTGGAGACATTTGGCAATGTCTGGAGACATTTTTATTGTCACAGCTGGAGGGGGTGGTGGTACCACCAGCAATGAGTAAGCAGAAGTTAGGGACCCAATGGCTTACCTTTTTCAGTCAATATATAGTCTTTACTTTAAAAAGATAGTTTTTTTTTTTTAAAAGGTAAAATCATGACTCTCATGCAAACTAAACATTATTACTATCAAAATTTTTAGTATCTCATTAGTTAATGAGGGCACTAGTAAGATGTTAAAACCTTTTTCAAGGAGACTTCGAGGAACCACCCATATATAGAAAGTGAGGAATGGTAAAATGCATCTACAGAAAGATGCATCAGTCTATTTTTCAGGCAGTAACCAATTATGTTCCACTAGACACAGTTCATTTGATTTTCTGTGGACAAGAATCATTTATATTATGTTAGTTTTCAAGAACTTATGGATTTGCAAAATAGCTCAAAGACCATAAGAGATGGAAATTGCCTAGAACAGTGCTCTCAACAGAACAATCAAGAAAACGTCCAGTACTCTGTTGTGCCCATTTCAAGTATTTTACTATTTTTCCCGACTTCCCAACAGTTTTTTTTTTTTTTTTTTTTTTTTGAGACGGAGTCTCGCTCTGTCGCCCAGGCTGGAGTGCAGTGGCCGGATCTCAGCTCACTGCAAGCTCTGCCTCCCAGGTTTACGCCATTCTCCTGCCTCAGCCTCCCGAGTAGCTGGGACTACAGGCACCCACCACCTCGCCCGGCTAGTTTTTTTTTTTTGTATTTTTTAGTAGAGATGGGGTTTCACTGGGTTAGGCAGGATGGTCTCGATCTCCTGACCTCGTGATCCGCCCGTCTCGGCTTCCCAAAGTGCTGGGATTACAGGCTTGAGCCACCGCGCCCGGCCTACTTCCTGACAGTTTTACTCCTTCCCTCCTTATGATCGTAAGAAACTCAAAAGTGAAATGAATTCATGACTTTCAAGAATTAATAGGATGCAACTTGTATTTCTTTCAATTACTGTGCATTTAGTATGTGTCAAAACTTCAAATACCACATTTGATTGATGTTGGGGAAAGGTCTACTCAAAAAATGAGCTCAGGAAATAAACTAGAACAAAACAAAGTAGCTCTCCCCGCAAAAGACTTACAAGTTACTGAAATACATATTATTATTTTTACCAAGGATAAGTACCTACTGGAATAACTCATTAGCTCTCTGTAAAATGTTAACACTTAAGATAATGAGTATGTAATCAAATGTCAAAGGTTTTTGTGAACATCATCTGTTTCTTTTGCTGAAGCAAAGGCACTGAGGATTTATACCAATGGGAAATGATTGAATCTTCCCTAACAAGAAACTTTGAACTAAATTGCTTCTTCACTTTTGCCACTAAAAATACTGTTAAGACTCTCACCACTTAGGGAGTAAGAATTAAAAATATCATACTTCATGTGAAAAAAGATTTTATTCATGTCTTGTGATCTGTGAGGGCTACAACAAGGAAAATGAAGGCACTGGGTTAAACCAGGCCTTCAGTTGATAGGAGAAGGAAGAGTGAGTGCTTAGGGTGAAGGTCCAGGAAGTATTAATACATGAATATGTTCACAACAAAATGTCTGTTTCAAGGGTCCTAGCAAGAGAATCTGTTTAGGAAGTGGGGATAGCCAACAGAATGAGAATTTATGTTAGGGAATTAGTAGGGCACATCAGGATTGGATGAAAATAAAGGAAACTATACTACAAAGGAAGGATAGAGTGAAAAAAGGAGATGGTGTTTAGATAGCAAATAATAGGAATTTCAAGGCTGAAGAATCTAAGTGATTGGGCAAAATAATACTAGTTCCACCTAATATTTGCATACCACTTTTTGGTTCACAAGGAATGTTCTTATGCATCTGTGGCATTTAATAATGACACCAACAATTTTTTTGTTTTCTTTTTAAGAGACAGAGTCTGGCTTTGTTGCCCAGGCTAGAGTGCAGTAGCATGATAGTAGCTCACGCAGCCTTGAACTCCTGGGGTTCAAGTGATCCTCTTGTCTCAGCCTCCTGAGTAGCTGGGACTAGGGGGATGTGCCACTATGCCTCGCTAATTTAAAATTTTTTTTTTTTTTGTAGAGACAGGGTCTCGCTATGTTGTCCAGGCTGCCCTTGAACTGGCTTCAGGCAATCCTCCTGTCTCAGACTCCCAAAGTGCTGGGATTACAGGCATGAGCCACTGCACCCAACCAACACCAATAATTTTTGAGTAATTATTATTATCTTTCCTTTATAAATGAAGAAACTGAGGCTCAGGGAGATTAATTTATTTGTGAAGGCCACCATGCTAGAAAGAGAAAGAGTGAGGACTTGAACCTAGGCATGCTGCCACCACATCCAGTGATTTTTCCTGTTTTCCAGAGTACACAAAGAACTAAAACAGACATCTCAGAATTGGTTGGTCATTTTACACAAAGTGCATGGGGTAAAGGTCCAGGAAGTACATGAATTTGTTCACAAAATGTCTATTTCAAAGGTCCTAGCAGGATAAACTATTTAGGAAGTGGGAATAGCCAACAGAATGAGAATTACAGAATTATCATTTCAAGTAAAATAGTTGAAATGGGCAAAACAGAGTACTGGACTTTTTACCAATACAGAGTATTCATGGTATGAGGTAAAGAAGTGACCAACTAATTCCAAGATGTCTGTTTTAGTACTTTTGTGAGGGCCTGGCTTAATTCAACACCACTCTTGGCTGAAAGATATACATGATGCTTGATGCCAATTGGTGATTCCAGTGGTGTAGCAGATTTAATATGTACCTGAGCTAGAACTTCCAGTCGGTCTGCGAGGTGATAGAATGCATTCCAAGCCTAGAGTAAGCAAGTAACAAAGGGTTAACCAACTAGGAAGTTAGAATGAGAATGCAGAGCAACTTTTCATTTTTCTCTGAGTTATATCTTAGCAGTGGGTTTCATTATTTTGTGGAAAAGTTTGTGCTCTCAGATGATCAGTATTAGTTTATGACAAAATAAAATATTCCATTGTTGGATAAAAATCCCTTGTTGTAGATTGTCTGGCTAGGGTTCACTGTCACATCCATGAGTAATCATGCCTCAGCAGAGATATTTATTTACTAAAGGAGGTCTTTCCTGATAGCCTGGTGCTGGCCTGCAGAGATTCTCAAGCCATACTATCAGGCTGTAGACTTGAGCTGTCCAGTACCGTAGCCACCAGCCAAATGTGGTTATTAAGCACCTGAAATGTGACTAATCCAAAGTTAGGTGTGCTCACAGTGTAAAACATAAACCAAATTTCAAAGACATCGTACAAAATAAAATGTGGAGCCCCAGCCTGAGCAATATAGCGAGACCCTGTCTACACACACACACACACACACAAACAGAGCCAGGTGTGATGGCACACACCTGTAGTCCTAGCTACTCGGGAGGTTGATGCAGGAGGATTGCTTGAGCCCAGGAGTTTGAGGCTGCAAAGAGCCATGAGTGTTCCTGTCTCAAAAAACAAACAAACAAACAAAATGCAAAGTCAACTTGATACTGATTACATGTTGAAATTACATTTTCTTGGATATATTGGACAAAAAATACATTGTTAAAATTAGTTTCATCTGTTTATTTTAGTGCAGCTACTAGAAACTTTTAAGTCACATGAAGCTCACATTATATTTCTGTTTTCCAAGGCTGCTCTAGAGGTAGACAAAGGCAGCTTGTGTAATATGAATTCAGTAAAGGTCATAAAATATCTCCAAGGACTCTCCAGTTTACAGTTAGAAATTCACTTATTTGGTTTCAATTAAATAAGTCTTTGCTACCAACCTCTCCTTAACTGCCACCACCACTAAAAATGCAGATATTTCCCAGGAAAAGTAACAATTTTCCAAGCTTTTGAACTCCTAAATCATTACTTGTCTTTAGTCCTATGGAACTACTTGCAGTTTGCTGAACAAGTCTTACTTTACCCTGTCTCCATTCCTGTGCTCACTACATACTTTGGTCTATAAACTCCTCCTTGTCCCTCAAAACGAGCTCAAAAATGGCCTCCACAGCAAAGCAGCTCTGACTTCTCACAGTGGTGTACTTGGCCCTTCCCTCTGCTCACACTGTGCCCGTATTTGCCTCTTTCACAGAACATTTTGCACTGCACCGTGGTTGTGGATCTACTAATCTGTCACCCTTCTAGACCGTAAGCTCCTTGATATTTTAATTTCACATTGTATCTCCAGCATCTAGCATAGTATTTGATATTTAGTAAGTTTTTGGCAAATGCTTGTTGAATTAATGAAAAAAAGATCAAGATCAAGTTGATGAATTTGAAGCCACTCCTGGTTCATGTTTTCTTTTTAGCTTCTGGTTTTCTTTACTTCTCCTATTCATCACCCATATTTTACATGTAATTTTACTTTTGGGGGCTGTGATATTTATGTAAGCCACCTTAAATAGAGCTTTGTCATTCTAATCTAGATGCTACTCACACAGGACAGGTGAAAGCCAAATTGGGGCTTAGCCCATGAGGATTCTGGGCTTTGCCCAGGAAAGAATCCAAGAGAGAGCCAGAAGTAGAAGAAAACAACTTTATTGAAGAGGCAGTATTACAGCTCCGGTGATGTTACTGCTCTGTGACTGCTCCTGCAGAGCACGACTACCCTGTAGGCAGAGACTGGCAGCTCAGGGCAATTTTGCAGTCATATTTATACCCACTTTTAATTACATGTAGATTAAGGAGCAGTTTATGCAGAAATTTATAGGGAAGGGTAATAACTTTGGGGTCATCACGTCATTGCCATGGAAAGGGGTGGTAACTCCCAGGTGTTGCCATGGCAATGGTAAACTGACATGGCACACTGGTGGGCGTGTCTGATGGAAAGCTGCTTCCCCCCACCCCCCAGCTCTGTTTTAGTTCGTCCTCAATTTGGTCCAGGGTCAGAGCCCTACCTCCAGAGACGAATCCCTCCTCCTACCTTACTACCTCTCAGGAAGTAAAACATGGTGGACAGAGCTCAAAGCTCAGGACTTCGGGACATTCACAACAATGGGGGCAGCAGTGGATACATGGGCATCCCTCTGGCAGCTAGCGTTGTAACTTAAGAGAAACGGTGGCATGATTGCCCTCAGCAAACTTTCCAGTCAACTTGAAGTCTCCTGCCAAGAGGATGCTTTGTTTATAGAGATGTTTATAATCATGGAGAAACAGGTTTGTACTTTGTCTTAATAGTTTTCTTTTCTGTCTTATTTTGTTTATTTTTAATTATCATTGCATTTTAGAATGAACAAGAACCGGATCAACGGTGCTTTCTTTCTAAATGACCAAACTCTGGAATTTTTGAAAATCCCTTCCACACTTGCACCACCCATGGACCCATCTGTGCCCATCTGGATTATTATATTTGGTGTGATATTTTGCATCGTCATAGTTGCAATTACACTACTGATTTTATCAGGGATCTGGCAACGTAGAAGGTAAGATATTTAAAAGGAGTGATTGAAAGAGCATTTTCTTATTTCCTCATGACTTGGACAAATCAGGAGACGATTTTCCTCTGGCTGAAGATGATGCCTTAAATTTGAAACTTTGAAAAAATTGGTGATTTTCAAAAATATCACTTATGCTCTTGTCTTCAGATATATTTGAGAGTCCAATGTCCCTTACTTAACTAGGCTCCTTCCACGACTACCTTTCCTTCTATTCTGTACCACATAAATGTTTCATATCCAGGCTTAATTTTAATATCTGTGTTGTGATTTTGTAAGCTGGGTATAAGGAGCTAAACAGACTTTTTGGGTAGGCAGAGTTAATCTTTGGTAGTCATCCATATCCAAATGCCAGCAGTTTCATAGTTCCATGCCTCCCTACCTTGGCTTACCTCTTGTTAGCCCAGTGCATGCGGACTACCATCTTGTCCCAGATGCTTTTGTACTGTTATACTTCCCTCCCTTTGATGGACACTCATCCCTTGTGTGCCTATGATATTGAATAGAGCTGTGTTGCTCGTGGCCTTTAAATCAACTCTCAGCACCAGAATCACCTGGAATACTCGTTTAACATGTAGGTTCCTTGGCCCTACTGCAAACCCACTAAATTAGAATCTCTGAAGGGATGCAGTTTAATAAATACTCAGGTTATTCTAATTCATTGAGTTTGAGAGCTTTCAATTTAATAATTTATAGGTAGAGTTTCACTTCTTGAGTTCATTTACTTAGATTCTGGGGGCACTTGCAAACTGCAATGTCTAAATTATTGATACTGCTTCAAGAGGGAATTTAAGACCTGTGGGGAAGTTACTGAGGTAGTGGAGAAGAAGAGGAGACAGGATTTCTCAGCATGATTTTGTTAACCAGTACCTCTAATCCAGGGGAGAAGTGGGAAAAATCCTCAGCTTTTCACTAGACTTTAATGCTTGTAAACCTTTCTTTCTGATACTAAGGAAGAGGAATTCTGGTAAGTGGTAATTACAGTGACATGCATTTGAAAATAACAGGGACATGGTTTTTAAAAGTGTCGGTTCCTACATGGGACATGTGGGATGTGTTTGGCTAAGTATGTGTTTGACTAAATGCTTCTCTTGAAGTTTACTACTTTCCATATTTCACCTTAGTAACTAACAGAAGGTAATAATTTTAAATCTTGGGCTTTGTCATTTTATTCACAAATGATAAGTAAAACGCTATGAAATAAATATGGTTTGTGTCTAGTCCTCAAATTAAATTCAAAGATTAGGATCCAGTTACACTTACCTGATTTTCTTGATAATCTTGGCATGACATGTAATGTAAAGAGACTTGGTACAAGATGTTCGTTTTGGTTTTTCTTTTGAAAATATTGAGAAATATTCTCATGCAATGCTTGAATACCTGTGTTTAATATTTTTGTTTTATATTAATCTTGAGATGCTGTGATTCTGTGTTCTAACAACTGTAACGTTAGTGAATTCACTCCATCTACTTGGTTTCTAATTTCCTCACTTGTACAATATAGTGTAGGAGTTAGAAGAATGGACTCTGGAGATAGATTGCTTAGACCCAATGTATTTATCTCTTAGATTCTGCCCTTGTATATAATCTGTTAACTGTATGGATATCAGGAAGCACAATAAGTCAGGGAAACTGAGCTTAGGAGAATATAATTTGTGGTGTTAGAGTCAAGCTGGTCAAGTTTATCTTTACTGTTTGCGAATAGATAACTTTTCTAGAGTGACAGTGAGGCGTACTGGAAATAATTAACTTGGTGGGATAAAAAGAGTTAATACATAGAGTGCTTAGAGTGGTATCTGGCACACAGTGAGTGCTCAGTAAGTGTTAGCTGTTACTGTTATTTTATGATCTTGCCATTTGCTGGTCTTTCAGCTAGTTTGTGCTGAGATTAGCTATCTCTTTCCTTCTGAGCAGATTCTGCAGTAATATAATAATTGAGTGTGTAGCATCATAATTTGTTGCCTGGGAGAAGTGAAGCTGTTGTCACAAACTTGCCTTCACAAATTTATTTCATGTTCAAACTGGGAAAGCAGATGGACAAATCTCTTGTGTAAACCGGGAGAGCGTCGATAATTAGCAAATATAATCAGGAAAATTATGACAACCTTCTGAAGATAAATTGTTTGTTGTGTTTTAAGTTTGACACAATTTGTGGTGGGTTTCTCCTGGACAAAATGTTCTTTCAAATGTGAGGAGAGGGTGCAGTCTGAAGTGGGGAGAGCCCTGAAAATTGCAGTGAAAGCCCTTTCTAATCATAGAAAAGATAGAAGTTGCCCCCAAAACCTTTAGTTTCAAGGAAGATGGTCAAAGGAATGTTCAACAATCTAACCCATACATTAGGTAATAATGAACATAGTTTTTGTGGTACAGAATCTTTTTTTTTTTTAATTACACTTTAAGTTCTAGGGTACATGTGCGTAACATGCAGGTTTGTTACATATGTATATTTGTGCCATGTTGGTGTGCTGCACCCATTAACTCGTCAGCGCCCATCAACTCGTCATTTACATCAGGTAAAACTCAGAATGCAATCCCTCCCCCATAATAGGCCCCGGTGTGTGATGTTCCCCTTCCTGAGTCCAAGTGATCTCATTGTTCAGTTCCCACCTATGAGTGAGAACATGCGGTGTTTGGTTTTCTGTTCTTGCGATAGTTTGCTGAGAATGATGGTTTCTAGCTGCATCCATGTCCCTACAAAGGACACAAACTCATCCTTTTTTATGGCTGCATAGTATTCCATGGTGTATATGTGTGTGGTACAGAATCTTAAACTTAGAAGACCTGGAAGGACCATGGGATTATCTAAGTCACCATTCTGCTTCTATGGAGAAGAGTGCCAGAGTCATCTAACACACATATATATATTTAAACTTACTATTGAGGAAATTTCTCAGCAAAGCTTTAGCAATTCTGTTATCTTTGCCAATAACACCATTATATTAGTTATTCAGGGACACTGAGTGGCAAGTATGCAACCAATGGAGCCCAGACTAGGTAAACTCAAATACCAGCTATTCCCTTTACCTATATAATCTTAGTTGAGTCACCTGATTTCCAGGGATCTCAGTTTCTCCCTCTGCAACAGGGAGATGATGTTTCACAGGGCTTTCATGAGGATTGACTGACATAAATGTGTATAAAGTACCTAGGATATAGTGTGCAGTAAATAAACAGTAATTATTATTATCCAAGATCAGCTTAACCTATTGCTATGATTAAGAGGTGCTGGGAAAGGATCTCTTTTCCACCAAGATATTGTGGAAAATATCTTGGTATTTTCCATCATACTGTAGAAACTTCTCCAATTCACCAACTCATTGCTTGGATTTTATTAAATGCTTGTTTTATTTTATTAAGGTGGTGTTAACAAATAAAAGTTGTATATATTTATGGTATATAAGGTGATGTTTTGATATATGTATATATTATGAAATGGCTAAATCAAATAATTAACATATTCATCACTTCACATACTTATTTTAGGGGAGGAGATCACATACTTAATTTAGGGGGCAAGCATTTAAGATCTACTCTCTTAGCAATTTTCAAGTATGCAGTACATAATTATTAACTGTAGTCATCATGCTGTACAGTAGATTGCCCAAACTTATTCATTTTGTCTAAGAGAAACTTTGTGTCTTTGACCAACATCTCCCCCCACCCACGCCAGCTCCTGGCAACCACCATTCTACTCTCTGCTTGTATAAATTCAACTTTTTTAGATTCTACAAATAAATGAGACCATGTGACATTTGTCTTTCTGTGCCTGGCTTACCTCATTTAGCATACTGTTCTTCAGGTTCATCAGTATTGTCACAAATGTCAGGATTTCCTTCTTTTTGAAGGCTGAATAGTATTTCATCGTACCACATTTTCTTTATCCATTCATTCATTGATGGACACTTAGGTTGATTCCATACCTTAGCTGTTGTGAATAGTGCTGGGTTGAACGTAAAAGTGCAGAAATTTCTTTGATATAATGGTTTCAATTCTTTTGGGTATATACTCAGAGTGGGACTGCTGGATCATATGGTAGTTTATTTTTTATTTTTTGAGGAACTTCCATACTGTTTTCCATAATGGCTGTACTAATTTACATTCCCTGCAGTAGTGTACCAGGGTTCCCTTTCCTCCACATCCTCACCAACGCTTGCTATGTTTTGTCTTTTTGATAATAGGTATTTTAACAGGTATGAGGTGGTATCTTATTGTGGTTTTGATTTGCATTTCCCTGGTGATAGTGGTATTGAGCATTCTTTCATGTACCTGTTGGCCATTTGTATGTCTTCTTTTGAAAATTTTCTATTCACATCCTTGCCCATTTTTAAATTGGGTTATTTGTTTTCTTGTTATTGAGTTGTTTGAGTTTCTTATGTATTTTTGGATATTAACTCCTTTGCTGTGCAGAAATGTTTTATTTTGATGTAAATTCCATTTGTCTATTTTTGAATTTGTTTTTGTGCTTTTGGGGTCATTACCCAGACCAATGTCATGGAGCTTTTCTCCTATGTTTTCTTCTAGTAGTTTTACAGTTTCAGGTCTTATGTTTAATTCTTTAATCTATTTTGAGTTGATTTTTGTATTTGGCGTGAGACAACAATCCAGTTTCATTCTTTTGCATCTAGATATCCAGTTTTCCTAACACCTTTTATTGAAGAGATTGTTCTTTCCTCATTGTGTGTTCTTGCCACCTTTGTTGAAGATCTGCTGGCCATAAATGCATGGATTTATTTCTATCCTTGCTGTTCTGTTCCATTGGTCTATGTGTCTGTTTTGATGCCACTACCATGCTGAATAAACACTTTTTTAAAATGCAAGTAATCCTATGAGGTCTACTGGTCACCACAATAGTGGTGAATTGGTTAACCAGCTCTCTATCTAAAAAATACCCTGATTTGTAGCATTTGCCAGTTTCCCATCAAGGCTGAAAAATTCTGAATAAATACTCTGATTTGTAGCATTTGCCAATTTCCCATCAAGGCTGAAAAATTCTGAATATTTAGCAATCAGCCCTTGAAAACCCGTACCAGCCAGATGTAGCACACCATTACAGCTGCCACCTCTTTGTGAAATACCTAGAAGAGGTTGCTTCTTTATTGCCCTCTAGTTGAGAATAGCAGTTTGTGGAAATGAGAGATTCGTTGAAGGAAAAAACTTGGAGAAGTGATTTTTAAAATTTGGGGCAACAATCAGGGACCAGAACAAGTGGGAAGGCAACCAAGACGAACTGCATATACTTCACAATAATGTCTCTACTAGATTTAGTGTCTAGCCACAGCCTAGAAGTAGATATGTTAGTTATATGGTCAATTTTATGATGGTAGTGATAATAATGATGGTGATAGTGATAGTGATGGTGATGATGGTGATGGTGATGAAGTTGATAATGTGATGTGTGTTTTAATAGAGCACTAAACTAAGACTCTTGGTTTTGGTTTCCAGTCTCAGGCTCTGGCATTTGTTAGCTGTGTCTTTGAGCAGGTCACATAAGGAAAATGATGACAATATTTTCTTAAATAGTGTAATGATGAGAAGACAAAATCAGAGAATATACCTAGTGGTTTACATGCTAGAAAGTGCTATATCTATTAAAGTTACTAGCATGATCATAAAAAGCAGTTATAAAGTGCTAATTTTATATAACCTGGAACTTTGTGGTTTATAAGGAGAGTCATGGACACAGCACAATTTCAGATTTACATGTACATACTAGAATTGATATTGAATCCAGTATATAAATAGACTGTTATAATGTTAGACCTTAATTGGATCTAAGATCACAACTGGGTCTTAGGAAGGGACCTTAACAATGATTCAAGTCCAACCCTCCAGAAACCAGAGCCCAGATAAGTAAAAATATTTTATTGTTTTATTGACCATTCATTCTGTGATAGGAGCTATAGTATGTATTGTAGATGAGACAAACATAAATAACATGGATGGTCCTTGCCTAGAAGGAGATTATAATCTTATAGTAACAAAGCCAGGTCAAAGACTTAGGACATAGAACCCTAGCTAATGCTCCCAGCTGAGTAGAGTCATTAGTAAATTTGCTTGGTTTGTTTCTAGTTATACTTCTATTCCCATAAGGTCAATAGTAAATAAAAATGCATTTGGATTTTCACAAATCTTGTTTTTCACACAAAGGGATGTGGCTCAGTCAACACTTTTATATCCTGAAACTTCACATTCTTACAATGTCTTAATTAAATGAATAGTCTTAAAAATAGAGCTGTAAATAAAATGAGAATGTCATAGCGAATATAGCAAGTGTTTTTCTTTGTTGTTCTTAAATATACATACCTGATAAAAATCTAATGTAAGTGTGTTGAGTAAAGCCTGGGGAGAGTAAATAGAGTTCTAGGTCAACTCCTTTCACCAATCTTGTTTCATTCTGAAAGACAAGTTACTCTGCATATTTGAGTGTCAGTTCCTTCATCTGAAAAACAGGGATGAGGCACGTAGTCGTGGTTGAGTGGTTAAAACAATGGATTTGAAAAACAGTGATAATAAAATATGCATAATATCGCAGTAAGAATTAAGTGAGATGGTGTATACAAAACGCCTAGTCTGATTTCTACCATGTAATAAATACTTAATATTATCATTAGCATTATCATTGCTATTATATGGCACATGTAAAGCAACTTGCCTACAGTCACATGGTTAAAAAGTAATAGTAACAGGATTTAAAACCAGATAGGTTTGATTTCAAAGTCCATCAATCTCACTGTGCTACAGTGCCCCCTCAAATCATTCCAGTAACCCTATTTTCCCCCAGAATCATCCAGAGTGATTCTGAGGACAGTCTCAATTCCCCAGTAATTGATTCTGTCCTGTTTGAAAATCATATTTGTCTGTCTTTTATTGTCTTTCTGGCTATGCTTGGATCTTGGCTCTTTAGCTTTATTTAGTTATTTATTTATTGAGACAGAGTCTCGCTCTGTCACCCAGGCTGGAGTGCAGTGGCACGATCTTGGCTCACTGCAAGCTCCACCTCCCAGGTTCACGCCATCCTCCTGCCTTGGCCTCCCGAGTAGCTGGGACTACAGGCGCCTGCCACCATGCCTGGCTAATTTTTTTGTATTTTTAGTAGAGAGGGGGTTTCACCATGTCGGCCAGGATGGTCTCGATTTCCTGACCTTGTGATCTGCCCACCTCGGCCTCCCAAAGTGCTGGGATTACAGGCGTGAGCCACCACGCCTGGCCTCTTTAGCTCTATTTTTTTTTTTTTTTTTTAAACGGAGTCTTGCTTTCTTGCCCAGGCTGGAGTGCATTGGTGAGAACTCTGCTTACTGCAACCTCCACCTCCCGGGTTCAAGCAATTCTGTTGCCTCAGCCTCCCGAGTAGCTGGGACTACAGGCATGTGCCACCGCGCCTGGGTAATTTTTGTATTTTTAGTAGAGATGGGGTTTCACCATATTGGCCAGCCTGGCCTCGAACTCCTGACCTCAGGTGATCCGCCCATCTCAGCCTTCCAAAGTGCTGGGATTACAGGTGTGAGCCCCCATGCCCGGCGGTCAGCTCTATTTTGTTAGAAGGGAGACAGAAATACTCTTTCTGCTTTTGGCACCTTTACTTTATCTTAAAACAGAGCAAACCCTGTTCCTCAACATCCCCTAGCTCTGAGGGCCACACCTGATACTTCTTTTCTCCCCTCTTTTGCCCCTCTTCTCTCTATATTTATGAGATATATGAGAGATATTCACTCTCAGGGCTCCTAGGAGCTCGTTCCAGGTATTTTAATCAGTTTTTTCATCCTCTTCCTGAATCCCCTGACATTGCAGGAATAGCATAAGTAATTAACACTTGATTTTAGTTTTCAGGAAAAAGAACTCATGTTTTTAGCAGAACATCAAATCAGAATGATCCAGAAAGATAGTTAAGTTTTATTATTCTTAGTAAAAGCAACGCACAGGTAGTGAATCAGTTTATTACAGCAAGCACTATGAAACGTGACAAAGTGATACATTACTGTTAGATAACCTTTGAGCTGCTTATCATGTCCACCAAGCAGCAAGTTCCTGACACTGCAATTTGTAAAGTCCAGCAATGCCAGGACTCTGCAACTGGATCTAAGGTTGTAAAAGAACAATATGCACCTAATTTGTCACTGGATAAATTTCCACAGCAATTCCCCTTGGAATCTTTTTGTTTGAGATATTGTTCTTCTTCTAAAGAAGAAAAACTTGTCCTCATTTGTTTACATCTTCCTTTTTAGTTTTTCCCCATTCATTTGTGATGCCTGATGAATCATTTTTCCTTGTTGCTGGGAAGGGGGAAGCGAGATTCCTTGTAATGATCATGTATGTCTAGCTCTTTGTCATTTTTCTTCTGACTCCATAAATACTTTTTTTATTAACTGAAGAAACTGGAAAATAGGCACCGGCAATCATTATTTCTAAGACTATTGTTGCATTGCCACCTACTTCAGAATGCTTCCTTTACTAAAATGTTTGTAATACAGGTTTCATACTTAACATATACAAATATCAGGGTAAAATTTTGCTGTCCACAATCTATTTATTGTTGTGGAAAATTATTCACTCCGAGCCCAGTGAGGAGTGATTTTGGGGGAATTTACATGAGATAGCCATTTTTAATGATAATTTATAGACATTTGCTACTTACAGTTTCATCTTTAGAAGAAACATTCCTCTCTCTTATAAAGCATTAAAATGGGGAGAGGGAGGATAAGTGTATATGGCATTTTTCCCTTTCATTGAATTCATTTTAGGACAAGAACTATATTTCTTCCATACACATAGTAGACACTCAAAATGTAGCTGTTAGTGAATGTTGGATAGTATGAATGGAAGTGATGTGATTGATGGTTATAGAATGTCGATGTCCTTTGCTTTCTGGAGGATGTGGAAAGTGACAATACACCTATCTACAGGAAGAGGAACCAAAGTGTTTTAATCCTCTGGTGGGTAATTTCACCTGGGAGGATCCTCTCATCACATTAAAATCTATGTCCACCCCAACCCATGCTGATTGCTGATTGCTGATGCTTGGCATGGCCAGTGCTGTGTCTTCACTCCAAGGATGGAAAAATATAGCAGCCTGTCTTTCACTAGGTCTCTAGGACCACAACTCCTGACTTTCAACCCAGCATTGGGCCAGAAGTTTTATTAATAAATGTTTAAAATGTGGCATCTGCAATTCAGTGATTGCCTATTGTGTCTAATTGTGATATTTAATGGTGGCATATGCAATGATAAAATACTTTCAAATGATGACATTGGGATCTACAGAATGGGAATTCTACTTTATCTTTGTTTTAAATGAACAACTATTTGAAATTATTTAATAAACCATCAGCAAAGCCTAAAATACAAGAGATATAAGAAATTTCTTGTGTGTAAAATTCCCTTCCTTCCTTCCTTCCTTTCTTCCTGCCTTCCTTCCTTCCTTATTTCTTGTGGTAAAGCCCATTCAAGGTCTACCTAGGGCTACTGCCTGAGTAACTTTACCTACAACGTTAGTCCATACATACATACATCTAATTGTTCAATCTACCATCTATCATCTGTCCATCCATCCATCCATCCATCCATCCATCCATCCAGTCAGCCAGCCAGCCATTAATTTATCATCTAGCCAACCAGCAATTGAACTACATTCATTTATTATTTTATACATCCACCCTTCATCATTTGTTCAGCCACCCACCCATCTTCTACCCATCCATATATTTATTATCCAGCCAGTCAGCCATTAATCTACTTTCATTGATTCATCCACCCATAGAGTTGAATGCCTACTCTGTGCTGAGTCCAGATCAGCTGTTTTGCAAAACATTTTTAAATTTGGATTTTTCTGATTAAGCTCCTCATTATGAGATTCAGGTCAAAACAAATTGGAAGGGGTGGGGCTGGAACACAGGAAAAACATATATGTGATTTACTCAGTGTATCACATCAGGACAGACTTGTCAGTTTTTTTCATTGTTGGAAATTTTCACTAGATTTCTCTTTTGGCAAAATACAAGTGTCTTTTTATAATTAATATTTTGCTTATGGGGGTGATATCTTGAGACCATGTGAATATCCTGTTCTCCAACCATCCCTCACATAATGGTTTAGTATCCATTGATAATCATCATCAGAATCAATTATTATTATAGTGGTGAGTTTCTGTTCCTATTACTCTTTCTATATTCATTGGCATTCTTCTATAAAAAAAGGGCTTTCTCTTTTCTCCACTTTCTTCCACCATCTTCTTTAAAGCACATTCTCATGCAGGACTAATAAGAATTCCATCTCAGTCATCATTGGGGTACCTTCACCATCTCCTCACCTGTTAGAGACTCACCAAGGTCTTGAGGGACTCCCATAGTGGTGGGACTTTACCCTGGTCACCACTGCAGTGCCTAACATCTTAGCCAGATGATCTCTTCGTTTCTGCTATTTGGCATTTCCACAAATTCGTGGGACAAGAGAATCCTTTGCAAGTCCAGGAGCCTCATGCCTAACATCATTCCTCTATGGTGTCACCATGGAGTGGTGCTCCAGCATCCAACCTGTGATAAGCCTTAGGGAAACCCCTCCTTCTTTTGGTTGCCTAGAGGCACCCACCTCTCTTTTTTCTTTTACTGCATGATATCAAACATAATTGTCTCATTGTTTTAGTCTTTCACAAAAGACAGGAAAACCCTTTGAATTTGAGTCTACAGTTTTCCACACTCCAAAGAAATATTACAGATCTGCATATTACTTGGGTTGGAGTGAGCAAGGTCTACAAAGGGTGAAACTATGAGAAACTCAAAAATTTATCCTGTCATATGGAATTTTTGGAGTGACCTGGAATTATAACTACAGGTTGTAAAGTAGTTAGGGAAAATGTGCTCTGAGTTCCGAAATTGTGACTTGCAAATTAACACAACTATTTTGTAATGAGTAGAGCCAAGCAGCAATTTCTGAAGTTATAGTACTTATTTTCTACCAAGTATTGTTAATTTGCTTTCTGATAGCTCATTTCTATTTGTTTTTCACTCAACATTTTCAGACCATTAATTTGTCAAATCCCATGAGAGGAATTTATTACTTTTAACAATTCAATTGTTATTGAGTTGTTCTCCTAGAGATGGATTTTAAACTTGCGAATTTACTATACATTTTATTCACATTACTTCATGCAATTTGTGTGTGTGAATGTCTATGTGTATATATGTACATATACACTCATATTCATTCATATACATATTCATCTATATTGATTTTAGTATTCTAAATAAGACCACTTGTTTTGATCACTATGTATATGTCATCTATACAGACTTCTCATCTTGATAGTATCTTTTCACCTCACCAACTCTTTATGGTCTTTGAAATTTGTTTGAAAATTACACAATATCATTCATTATTTCATTGTTCTAAGGTTCCTATTCCCTTCCTGTTCTCCATGTTCGTACAGAAGACCATATGCAACCATGGTTATGGTCCTTCTAGAAGCCAATCACTCTTTTTTATGTGCTTTTAGAAAGAACAAAGAACCATCTGAAGTGGATGACGCTGAAGATAAGTGTGAAAACATGAACACAATTGAAAATGGCATCCCCTGTGATCCCCTGGACATGAAGGGAGGGCACATTAATGATGCCTTCATGACAGAGGATGAGAGGCTCACCCCTCTCTGAAGGGCTGTTGTTCTGCTTCCTCAAGAAATTAAACATTTGTTTCTGTGTGACTGCTGAGCATCCTGAAATACCAAGAGCAGATCATATATTTTGTTTCACCATTCTTCTTTTGTAATAAATTTTGAATGTGCTTGAAACTGAAAAGCAATCAATTATACCCACAAACACCACTGAAATCATAAGCTATTGACGACTCAAAATATTCTAAAATATTTTTCTGACAATATAGTGTATAAATGTGGTCATGTGGTATTTGTAGTTATTGATTTAAGCATTTTTAGAAATAAGATCAGGACTATATATATATTTTCACACTTCAAAGACCTAAGGAAAAATAAATTTTCCAGTGGAGAATACATATAACATGGTGTAGAAATCATTGAAAATGGATCCTTTTTGATGATCACTTATATCACTCTGCATATGACTAAGTAAACAAAAGTGAGAAGTAATTATTGTAAATGGATGGCTAAAAATGAAAGTATTGATATACAGGGTAGAATTTTATCCTGTTATCACACCAACAGTTGCTTATATATTTTCTGAATATCAGCCCCTAATAGGATAATTCTATTTGTTGACCATTTCTACAATTTGTAAAAGTCCAATCTGTGCTAACTTAATAAAGTAATAATCATCTCTTTTTGATTGTATGACTGATTGCGGTCTGAAATTTATTTTCACACTGTGGAACATAGTCTTGTTTTTATTGGTTATCTTTAGTCTGCTCTACAGCCCTAGAAATGAATTATTTTTGTTGTGTGTATCCTTGTTTGAAGACACCTTGTAGTTTTTAGGTTGATTCTATTTCCAGATAGGGCATGAATAATTCTAAATTCTAAGAACAAGGATTATACATTTATTAATGAAAATAAAATTTGCTACTCAATTTCCCACCACTATCACCCATAGTTAAAGTTACAGCAGTAGTCTCTAACTCACTTCCCTGCCTCCAGTGTGCCTCCTTGCATACAAACGCTAAGATAGGTAGCTGCATACAGCAGGTTTATTGGGGCATGTGCTCAGGAGATACACCTTTAAGAAGTGAGGAAGGCAAAGTGTGGTGGACAGATGTTAAGGTGGCTCCCATCATTCCCATCTCTTGGTATTCACGCCTTCATATAATGCCCTCCCCTTTAGTGAGTATGGTACCTGTGGCTTGCTTCTAATGAATAGAATACAATAAAGGTGATGAGATGTCACACTCCTGCAATTACTTTATATTATATCTGAGTCTGTCTTGCTAGCAGATTTGTTTCTGAGATCTTCTTGCTGTCTTGATTCACTAAGTGGCCATGTTGGGAAAGCCCATGTGACAGAAACTGTGGTCAGCTTCTAGGACAGAGGTGTCCAATCTTTTGGCTTCCGTGGGCCAAATTTGAAGAAGAAGAATTGTCTTGGGTCACACAAAATACACGAACACGATACCTGATGAGCTAAACAAAATTCGCCAAAAATGTTTACGAATCTGTGTTGGGCCACATTCAAAGCTGCCCTGGGCTGCAGGCGGCCCGCAGGCCACAGGTTAGACAAGCTTGCTCTAGGAATTGCTGGTGACCTGTAGGCACCAAGGACAGCCTCTAACCAACAGCCATCAAGAAGCTGGAATCCTCAGTCTTACAACAAGGAAATTAATTCTGACAACTGGAGTAAGCTTGGAAGCAGATTTTTCCCCATTCAAATCTCCAGATGAGAATGCAGTCTGACCTACGCTTTGCAGCCTGAGCAGAAGAACCAGTTAGGCTGTACCCAGACTCTTGACCATGGACACTGTGAGATGATAAACGTGTATTTTTTTAAGCTGTTGAGTTTGTGGCAGCAACAGGTAACAAATAGAGTAGGATTAGGCAGAGGGAAAAACAACCAGAAACATGGTTACAATAGAAGCCTCAGCTAATGTTTCTGGAAGCTCGGGAGCTGGGGCTATTCCTGATTGAGTTAAGGGAGCAGGGCCTTTGTATCTCCACATTGACCAGGTATGCCTGTGGGTGCCTTCTGGGAGAGGGTCTATCCTTGAAAAAGGCAGTTCACTGTGGCTGGATGCAATTCCCATTGAAGGACTCAGCTGTGAGCCTTCAATAGCCAGTATTCTTAGCTGCTAGGGATGGGTGTATTGGCTTAGAAGAGGGAGCCCAGAGGTCCCCCTAGAATATCTACCGGTCGATTGTCTGTGATACAGCCTGAATGAATGCCCCAAATGTAAACCTGGTCCTGTTAATTCCTAATATAGACACTTTTAAATGGCTTATCATTATCCTTAGGCTAAAGCCACACCCCTTAACACAGGGCCTGCTAAAGTTTGACACCCCCTCCACCTCCACTTCCCTCCCTATCTTCATCTCTCACAAGTTCTCTCTCTTTTCCATCCGGTCATACATAGATCTCTCACTTCCCAGCTTTTGAACAGGCTGTTTTCTCTACCCTACCTCTCAGCCACTCTTGTACCTTGTTCTTAGGGTCTTTCTCATGTAAACATTTTGATCTGAGGAAGTCTTTGCCAGACATCCAGGATATGTGCTGCTAGAACACCCAGATAATTATACTCATCTCATTGTACTATGATTATTATTTTTAAATATGTTTTCTATGGAGGAAGGGGACCACAAAGGCAAGAGTGTTATAGGGCCCACAGAAGTCCTAATGCAGTCTTGTCTCCGTAAACATTTTTGTAACCCACTTCACTTTGCCCTTGACCTCCAACCAGATATAATTAACGATTGCTTTGTAATTTATGTCTACGCATTTTTATTTGTAATGATTATAACACTTCATTTTATTTACTTGTTTGTATGTTTGTATCTTCACACTAAATATAATATTCTTAGAGGTAGTGTTCAAGTCACTTAGCATAGTGCCTTGTCTGTTTCCTTATTTTCTCCCTTCCTTCTTTCTTTCCTTTATCCTACAATGTTGAGCAAAACCAAACACAATTCATGCCCTCGTGAAGCTGAAAGTCTATGTAGTCAGAGCTCAATGAATGTGTGCTAATAAACAAGCACATGAAGTGGTAGCTGTTGCAAGCTCATAGTTTTACGCCCTCTGGGAGCAAAGCCTGCCCCTCTCTCTGTAAGTGGAAGAGTTTGAATATGTGGGTAGAAGATTTTTGACTTGAACACCATTTTGACTTGGGAACCATATGCTATTTAATATTAGTGGGCTTCCTTATTTTTAGAAAAGGAATGAGATTTGACCTGTTGGTTGACAAGATGTGACTTACTAAATAATTATTCTCTATCTTACGCTCTTTTGAGTGGTATACTTCAGAAGAATAATTTGACTTTGCATAGAGAAGTCTTTAACTGGTGAAACATCAGCTGAATTCAATCAGTGTGTGCTAGGATGCATAATCCAAAATATGCATTCTCAACAGGGTGTAAATTGTTCTTGGCCAGGAGAAAAAATTTGAGATATTACAGTGGTTTGCAGTTATATTAATTCATTTCCGCACCGCTGTAAAGAAATACCTGAGACTGGGTAATTTATAAAGAAAAGAGGCTTAATTGGCTCACAGCTCTGCAGGCTGTAAAGGAAGCATAGCCACTTCTGCTTCTGGGGAGGCCTCAGGAAGCTTCCAATCATGGTGGAAGGCAAAGCGGGAGCCAGGTGTCTCACATGGCAGGAGCAGGAGAAAGAGAAACCAAGGGGGGAGGTGTTGCACACTTTTAAACAATCAGATCTCATGCTAACTCACTCACTATCACGAGAACAGGACCAAGAGAATGGTGCTAAATGATTCATGAGATATCCACTCTGATGTTCCAACCACCTCCCACCAGGCTTCACCTCCAACATTGGAGACTACAATTCAATATGAAATTTGATGAGGACACAGGTCCAGATGATATCAGTAGTCCTCCAAATGATCACAGTATGTAAGCAGATAAACAGTATATCTAAGACATTAAAATTTCATGGGATAACTATTAAGAAAAAGGTCTAAAAGACCACAATAACTAAAAGAAACACTGATTCTAGATGTTTCTTATTTTGAAGGCATGAGACAAACCCATTTTGATCATGAGACCATTTTCTTCACTGTTTATTCTGGTGGGGAGGGAATTTATTCCACTGGGGGAAGGTCTGTTTCACTAAGTATCCTTATTGGAGACGTTTTCTATGCTAGCAGAGACGTTCTGTAACCTTGACAATCAATGTAACAGCAAAATAGAGCTTATGTCTCCTGCCTACTGCCTTTGACAAACACTCTGGGTAATTAGAGAGCAGTCAATCATCAACCACACCTCTCACTTTTAATTTAATGATCCTGTAATGTGCCATGAGGGAACACATTGTGAGGTGATATGTACTGGAAACAAAATGTTGTAAAGGAAGTGGAAATATAGCTGTCATTCCAGTTTCCAAGTTCCTAGCAAAAACTACTTGATGAAACTGGAAGGACAGAAATGTCTGAAAATCAATTCACTACCGAAAGAAAATGCGCTGGGAGGGTGATACCTGGACTTGCTTCACAGAAGAAATGTAAATGCAGATAACTTTTTTTTGGTGTAGTTTCATCATCTATGTTTTTCACAAGAACTAACCATTAGAAAATATAATATAAAAGAATTAAGCAAGTTATTGCATATAGAAAGAATGATAATGATCAGATTCCAGATACGAGTATCACTATACAGATTATGCACATTTATCATCATTCCTGGATGAGAAATAGGGAATAGGAGAGGACACAGATTAAAAACCAAAAAGCAAAAAGAAACGCAAAGTCCAAATTCTCAGTCCTTATTTCAATTCATGGGGTCCCTTAACATAATATTTTGTTTCCCATTTTACATCTTATTTTCCTGTATAAAATATTCTCAAGTTTAGTTACCTCAATTACATAAGCAAATGCACGTTTTCTTTCCTTCCTTCTTCCCTTCCTTAAAAATGTATTGAATGTCCCACCACTTTACTGAAGACACCATGCTAGATTCAGATAATATAAATAGAGAAAGAATGTCCTATAAGGGACCAATTCATTAATTATGATAAAATTAAGTTGATTACTAAGAATATTATTTTTAAAAAAATTTTGGCTTGAACAAATGAATAATTTTTAGGTGTTATTTATTGAGTCATTCTGCTCTTTATTTTCATAACATTGTTCTAAAAGGACTTTTATCTTATTCTGGGCACAGAATAAGAGCCAATTTATGATACACGACATTCATCTTTAAAAATTATTATAACACAGTAGGGCCAGTAGGGGAATGCAAGTAGTTGGTGCAAGTCTTTATAGTGGTACTGGCCAGTAGGGGAGAGTTTGGCCAATAAAAAAATGACTATTGTGTCTCTAGATGTAATTTTTCCATAATTACCCCTTGATGTCACTTATATTTTTTGAAAACTGGTGAATACATAAAGTAAATATGTGTGTGGGGTGTTGGATGAAAGAAGACATTTAATCAGATCCAGAGAAGGTACATTTTTCAACTGTCTGATGTCTTGTGACCCAATCTGGCAGTAGGATCCCAGAACAACAGAGCTAGGTCATACCCAAGACCTTTGGAAAGGGTGGAACAAGAACTCTTGGGCACGGCATAGAGCAGAGGTGAGCACTAGCCACCACAGGCAAGCAAGCCTGGAAGGTGCCATTGTCCAGTGCCTTGCTACAGTGAACAGGTGGCCCTTATTTGCAAAATTTAGCAAAAGTTTAATTATGATTCATGTTTTGATGGTTCTTGGAGTCCCCTGGACTCCATTTGTCATCCTCAGCCATTGGCTCATAGCCTGCCACATTTAATGATTTATGAAGTATTTGGCAATATTCTGTTTGTATCAAGGTTGCATTTGAAAACTTGTGAGGTAGAACCATGTAAAGTTACTGCTATGTAATCATTTTGACCCACAAAATGGCAATTTTGTATGCTTCAAGCTATTAGTTTGCTGGTCAATCCTTTGGAATTTAGGAAAGATATTTCCCCATATAAATAGATTTATGCTGATACAGCCATCAGGCCAAATCACAGTAGCATATTATCTCACAATATATCTGAAATTTTGCACATCTATACATAAAATATTAGAATGCAAACTGTTATAATGCCAGCATAATGAATACAAGCAGAAGACAACACAATTTATTAAGAATCAGCTTTTATTGTATTTTGTCAGTGCTTAAGGAAAAGCAGCATTTTTAATTTTTAATTTTTTTCATACTCTTCTGCCAAGAATCCAGATTTTTATGGGAAAACAAGAAAGTCCATGGAACTAGTAAAGGAAACTTACAGGCATTCTGAAGACTTTTAAAGGACATTGACCCTGGTTAATTAAAAAATAGGTCTACATTTGCTATTGGCTTCACCACCATCCACTTGCTTCTCAACTCTTTGCATTCTGACTTCCATTTTCACACCTTGAGAAAACTGTTTCCTCAAAGGTCACTGTAAATTTCTGGTTGTCAAGGTCACAGCTTTTTGGTCCTCATCTCCTAAATCTCTTTGAAGCATTTTACATTGTAGGGCACTCTGTCACCCTCTATGACAGAATCTGCTTTTTTGGCTTCTGGGATATGGCCTCATCCTTTTACTTCTTCTTCAGTCTCTCTCGCGGACCATTTCTAAAGAAGCTAGGGAAAAAGTTGAAAGAGAAAGAAAGAGACAGGTGAAAAATTATGAGTAACATTGTGTAAAGTGTAGTTGAGCTCTCAGTAGTGAAAGAAAGAACAGAATTGCATTTTGTACATAATGAAGACAATAGAAAAAATACTTGGGGTTAATGGTTCTGTCTGCTAACTACCAATAGCTTGATTGCTATCCAGAGAAGCTTCGAAGTGAGAGAAAAAAAGTATGTAAGTAGTCATTTGAATATTAAATGACTGGTGGCTTCACATAGTGAAAAAGAGCATGAAGACCAGAGGAAAACATATCCACAATCCCTTATATGCAACTCTAAAATCCAAAAACCTCTAAAAACTATTTGGTGGCAACACTTGACCTGAGCAGACATAATGCTCTTTATCATCTTCGTTTATTATGTGTAATGGTCTTTATTTATTGTACTAAATGAGACCATCATATTATTGAATGCAGAAATATTCAAGTGTTTGGTGATAGGATGCTATCCCAGATCCCACTGGGAGTAGATGAGTATACAGCATATGTACAACACTACCTTGCACTGCCTGAATTCTAATCCTAACACTACCATTTACTAACTGAGTGGCCCCAGGTGAGCAAGGTTTCATAAAAGTGGAGAGGAGGCAATCCAGTGAAAAGAACTAGTTCCCATTTTATATCAATAGACATCTTTAGAAAGGAACTAATAGTTGTTCTATATGCCCAAAGAGTTATTGGGAGAATAGAATGCAATAATATTAAACCATAAAATTAGTAAAGAAAATGTGGTCTGTAAGTGAAATTTTTCTTTATTAAAATTGTTATTGAAATTATTCAACCTGAGGCCATAAAGAAGTAAGGAAAGGGTTTACTTAAGGGAAATACTTTGATATATGAATATGTAATTGTTCCTATGATGACTAAATATTTAGAAGTAGGATAACCTATCCATCTGGAAAAATGCAACCACATATTGATCTACTCTGCTAGGGAGTGTAGATAATGTATCTATCTATTTGAATTTTCAACACAAAGAAATTAAACAAGACACTGCAAAACTCTACTAGTATAGTTGCAAAAAACAAACTGCAGAGAGAGAGAGAGAGAGAGAGAGCACGTGCGAGAGAGATTGAAAAGCTAATTATACCAGTATTAACTTCCATCCAATCAGGTAATGATGACCATGTTTTAAAATGATTACTTTTTTTTTCTGACCATGACTATCATTGTACCAGTTGACATTTATTGAATCAACTGGCTTCCCAATCAATTCAGTTAAAAAAAGTTTATCTGATGGATGGACAAGCTATTTTGTTAAATTAACTAGTCAATATGGTAAATCTTTGTGGATTGGTCAAATTCTAATGCTACTTAGACTCTCTTGTACTGAGGATTGGTGCCTCTGACTTATCTGCCAGGTATGTGGGGGATGAGTCACCTGTTCTATTTCTTCATTGCTTGGGGCTCCTGCAAGCAAGAACTCAAAGGTCCTTGAGAAGACAGAGCCATAAGCCAGCAGGGGAACAATCTATTGCTCTGATAAGCCTTTTGGCTTTCATCTGGGACAATTCCAGGTGACGTAATGTGCTCTTGTGAGAGCTAAAGAAAATTTAAACCAATGAATATAAGAACTAAAATCTGCGTGCTCAAAAGTGGTAGAGGTTTGCCAAAGTTAATATCTCTGCCATCATTGCAAGAGCTATCAAGGCCCTTATTAAATTCCCATCACATATTATATTTGTTTGCTAGATTATCATCTGCACAGCTATAAAGGGGGAATACCAAGGTTCATTTTAGTAGTGCAATGATTGCAGAAAGCCTCAGGTTACTGTTTTGAACACATTGCTTTGACACAGCACATTTCAATAGATCAGTAAACAAAACACAATTTACAAAACCTCCCCAAGGATTATGCTGGAGTCCTTTTGTGGGGAGAGAGGTGGGAAGTTGAGGGTGTTGTGGGATGTTAGAAATCAATGTACTTGGCAGTTTTTTTTCATAGTTTCATAGTTCTTTTTATCTTTGTGCTAAGAATTCAAATAGATACCTGATATATCTACCTATTCCCTTCTACCACCTTCCTGCGAGATCTATGTGTCTTACCAGAAGGATAGGTTATCTAACTTCCAAGGTTTAGTCATTGAGGATATGAATATTTATATGTAAAGTAAAATATTTTTCCTAAATAAATCTTTTTTTTCCTGTAGTTTGTGGACTCGAGTAGTTTCAATAACATAAAAATTGTGTTCACAGGTCTTATTTTGTTCATTAATTCTTACTGTTTTTCATTATTTCATTTAACTCACTACAATTAGTAATACTTGCCTTATCCCTTTGGATGGAGATCTAAGAGATAGGATCTCCATCCAAAGGGATAAGGCAAGTATTACTAATTGCATTCAACGAAAGAAGAAACAGAGGCTAAGCGAACTTAAATATGTTGCCTGAAATCATACAGCATTTAAAAATGTTCACAGGTTGTGTTATAGGATTCATAGTGATAGATTGTTTTTGTTTCTATTTGAAATTATGATTGTTCTATTTTTACCTTATGCCCATTTAAAACATACTTTGTCATTGACATGATTTGGATGCTTGTCCCTTCCAAATATCATGTTGAAATATGATCCTCAGTGTTGGAAGTGGGGCTTAGTAGGAGCTGTTTGGGTCATGGGGTCAGATCCCTCATGAATGGCTTGGTGCCTTCCCGCATGGTAATGAGTTCACGCAAGATGTGGTTATTTAAAAGAGCCTGGCACCTCTCCTCCTCCTCTTTCTTGCTCCCTCTCTTGCCATGTGACTCTCCTGCTCACCCTTCCCCTTCCACCATTTGGGTCGGGATCCAAAAAGCTTTTACTTCCTGAGATCCTGGCCAGAAGCAGATGCTGTTGCCGTGCTTGCACAGTCTGCAGAACCATGAGCCAACAAAACTTCTTTTCTTTATAAATTACCCCTCCTCAGGTATTCCTTTATAGACATACAAAATGGACTAAGGCAGTCATCAACTCCTCTTCCTGGAATAACTTGAAGATATCATCTTCACCATAACAGGTGTATACTCAATGGAGAATAAGAACTGGGATTGGAACGTCTGCAAAACTTATGACTGAATAATGTGCAGTGTGGTCGCCAGAGTGAGTATTGATCCAAACCAAACACAGAACCATGGGAAATGGCATAGAGGGAAATCAGAATCTTAGACAATTTGGGTATATTTCACAACTGGACATTTTAAAATGCAGATTATAGTTGTGCTTTAGCATTTACGTAGCACTCTGGTCAATTGTTTGTTGGCTATTCCTGTGCTATACCTTGATTTAAGCCATTTGTTGTTTATGCTTTTCTTTTCTTTTTTTCTTTTCTTTCATTTTTTAAAAATTTGAGTCAGAGTTTTGCTCTGGTTGCCCAGGCTAGAGTGCAATGGTGCAATCTCAGCTCATTGCACCCGCTTCCCGGGTTCAAGTGATTCTCCTGCCTCAGCCTCCTGAGTAGCTGGGATTACAGGCACATGACACTATGCCTGGCTAATTTTTGTATTTTTAGTAGAGATGGGGTTTCACCACGTTGGCCAGGCTGGTCTTGAACTCCTGACCTCAGGTGATCTACCTGCCTCGGCCTACCAAACTGCTGGGATTACAGGCATGAGCCACAGTGCCCAGCTATTTATGCTTTTCTTGTGAGTAACGCGGGGCATATTTCAGAGCCTCTGACAAAGACTATGTCTAGAACTACATCACTCCTTATCCTCCCGGTATTGAGCCAGGTTTAAGTAGAGAAAGAAAGTCCTGACATATCATGTTAAAACAGAAAACCAGATCATATCGTTCCTTTACTGAAACTTCTCCGTATCTCCTCATCTCTCCCAGGGTAGAAGCCAAAGTCTTTAAATGGTAACCAGACCCCACACAATCTTTTCTCAACCTCTGTGAACCCCCTACTATTTTTCATTATAAAAGTTGTCATACATAAAGAGAAGTTGGATGAATAGTACGATAAACACCCATGTATCTACCAATTTGATCTAACAATTCAAAACTAACATTATGAAGGGCTTGGAGAGATTAGAGTCCTGGGAGGGTTGGGAATGAAAAGAGAGAGGACCTACCAGATCAGACTGTTGGAGATGGAATGCAAGGTGGGCTAGACTGCCTATTGAACTGAGTTGCTCACAAAGTGGGAGTGGGCATGGTGGAGGGGCGGGGGAACAGGCCACACTGGGCTGTGGTCAGGGATTATTCCCAGAGAAGCAGTTGAGTGGAGCCCTGGCAGCCCATGTCCTTGCCCTTGGTCAGGGCCACACTCAAACCCTCCCCAGCAGAGCATCTATTCTACAAACCCTCCAGTGACATAGATTACACAACATCCTTCAATAGTCTGCATCAATGTTTCAAACTGTGAAGTGATTCTCCCTGAAGACTAAACATGAGGTTTCACTGTGTTCTTTCAGTACATTTCGTCCTGTTCTTTTCTTGTGAGAAACAGCTATCTGGGCAATATCTCCTGTGTGTTGACGTCAACAAATTTCAAGGCAAAAGTACTCTGTCATTTTCATCTATTTTTTAAAATGATAATTATTTTCTTCTTTAATAACCTTACTAGTTCTTCTGAACCTTTACCGCATCCCATGGAAAGAGGCAGGGGTTGCAATCGGAAACACACTGACAGATTAAACCCCAGTTCTCTTACTGGATGACGTAGAGCTACTTACTAACCTTGCTGAGGATTTGAAAAATAACAACTTCCTGTAAGGTGGTTGTGAGCACTCAGTGAGGTAAGGTACATTTGTGCCCTAGACATAGTAAGTACTTAAAGTTTTAGTTATCCCCACTGTGTTGTTCTAGTCAGAGCTAATTACCTGGACTGACATTTTATGTTTTATTTATTTATTTCTGATTTCTTTTCTTTTTTTTGAGATGGAGTCTCACTCTGTCACCCAGGCTGGAGTGCAGTGGTGCAATCTTAGCTCACTGCAACCTCCGCCTCCCAGGTTCAAGCAATTCTCGTGCCTCAGCCTCCCGAGTAGCTAGGATTACAGGTGTGTGCCACCATGCCTGGCTAATTTTTGTATTTTTAGTAGACAGGGTTTCACCATATTGGCCAGGCTGGTTTTGAACTCTTGACCTCAAGTGATCTGCCCACCTCAGCCTCCCAGAGTGCTGGAATTACAGGTGTGAGCCACCATGCCTGGCCTATTTCTGGTTTCTTCTACTTGTTATGGAGACCACAGCTTATACATGCATATACGTATCCCAAAGGACTAGATATTTTGTGCTTGAATGCCTTGGGAGCTTTGCTACTAGGAATAGGTGATTTACTATTCTCCTTGGCCCCAACTGAGATGTGGGGAGGTGGAATCATGCACACATGTTAGTTCCTGAGAACACTATGTTCATAGCACTACATAGATCAGAGCTCCTCAATCTTGGTACTTGACATTTGGGGCCAAATAATTCTTGGTTGTGGGAGGCTATCATGCATACTGTATAATGTTTAGTAGTATCCCTGGTCTCTACCAACTAGATGCAGTAGTACCCTCCCCTCAGTGTGACAACCAAACATGTCTCCTGGGAGACAAAATCACCCTGGTTGAGAACCACTGTTCTATATCTCTGATATAGTGCTTTGAAGAGCACAAATTACTGCCATGCCAACTGAGGTTGTCATCTGTGAGTCTGTGATCTCTAATTACTCTCTATCCTGAATATTCTGACCCTACTGAAAAAAACATGGCCTGTTACCAAGGTAGAAGAGAGCACCAGTTGTCACCTTTCAGTGAAAATCAGGAAGAAAAATGCAGTATAAGAAATTCAAGGGCAAACTATGTTTGTAATTCATGCCAGTTTGAGGTCATCGTGGAACCAAAGATTTTTATGCTTCCTTATGCTTTAACTGTCCCTCTCTTTAATGCCTCTGATCAGAATTCTCTCAGAAAGCCCTTTCTGACTACAAAGATTCTGGGCCTGAGGGCAGATTGCTAAGGTTCAGATCCGAGTCCCATTGATTTCCAGTTGTGTGACCTTGATTCTGTGCCACGGTTTCCTCATCTAAAAAATGGGAATGATGCTATTACTCACCTCATAGGGTTTTGTGAGGATTTAGTAAGGGAGCACATGTAAAGCAGTTAAACTGTTTGGCACATAATAAGCACTCAACAAAATTTGGATATTATTATTGCGAGAAGTAGTAGTAGTCTCTATAATTCAGAGTCTCATCTCCGTCAGAAAGCCTGCCGGACTCCTTGAGCCCACTTTGACCTCTTATATCTCTGAAATCATAAAAGGTCTTACGATTTTATAGATCAAAGCTTATTCACATTATCTTTTATCTGGGCCATTTGAATAAAATGTCCCAATAGCAAATGGATGTTTTAGCCATAAATTACGTGTTCTACATGATTTGCATTTTCTCATCCACCTCATAAATTGAGTAAGTAGTTGTTAACACCATTTGGGGGGGTCTATATACCTGTACAAAATTGGATAGTGGTTTGGGGAACTCTCTCCTCTCTTATCAGAATTTCCTCCTCCTCGTCCTCTCTTATCTGGTTATTTCATATGTAGTCAGTAGGTAGAGACATCAGCATGATATTGGTACTAACGTGGAAGCTCCCCTGAAGACTGAGGCAAAATTCATAAAGATGATCTGGGAAGGTAAAAAAAGCTTTGGATGATACCAACTACCAAATCCAGTGAAAAGACTAAGCAGAGAAAGACACTCACTATGAGAGTTCCTCCAGGTATGTTCTCAAATTTCCAATTTTTATAATTGCTTCATGACTTCATCCTTGTAGAGGTTGCTCAGTCCTTGTCTGCCTTTCAACCAATGTTGAAAAACATTGCTGATCACTGAGATCTAAAAATAACATCTTGTAGCATGATGGCAATATCCAAATTTCAAGGCAACAGGGCCCCAATTCCTTTCTGTATTGAATCCAAATTAATATTATTAAGACCTACCACATTTTGACTGTCCCCAGAAAAGATGCAAGGCTTCCCTAGAATTTTCACTGTGTAATTTCTAGGCACTGAACATATTTTACAGCCAAAGAACACTCCTGATGAGATTGAAGACAGGTTGGTAAATCTTAGGAGGGTCTTTGGTGGCAAAGAATGAAGTAGGAGTAAAGCTCTTGTACAACTTAGCTTCTAGTTTTTATATATTCATTGTGACATTACATCTATGGAATCATCAAAAACCAAGGGATTTTTATTTAAAACATGATAGACTATAAGACCTCAGAAAAGTTCTTATAATTGCAAGTGCATGTATTCATGTGGCATAAAAATTGAAGCCCTTGCCCTTTGACCTTTGACTTCCAGATTGGTCCTCTTTGAAGTTCAGATATTAAGCACCTGAAAATTTACAAAGTAACTTACCCATTCCCTATGTCTGTAATTTTTAGAAATGAGATGGTTCTATGACCTCTCATATCTTCCCTCACATCTCCCTCACTAATCACTTGCTTAGGTTCTATATACAGAGAAAACAAAGGAGTCCTTCAATCAAATAAACATTAGCATCCTTGGGCAGGGGACCAGTCTTACAGAATAATCTAGAGCAAAACGTCAAAGCCCCAATTAAGATCCCTTTTCTTACTATAGACCAGACCAGCAAGCTTCCCTCTGAGCCTCACCCTGGTCCTTCTACCTTTCCAGAGATCTGATGTCTCCAAAGTAGTTCCTAGCCTTGAAGCTTATAATTTCTCATGCACCACTGGTGTTAATAAGTTCTTATCTGGGAATATTGTGTGTCATAGAGGGGCACAAATGGAAAGAGAATTTGATACCTTGTAGAATAACTATCACATATTCTGCCATGCCATTCTGTCTTTGCAATCATTATTTTTTTCTCTCTCAGGACTTTAGGCATATTATTTTTGTGATGTCCTAATGTGATAACTTGTTAACAGGTGTGGCATGTCTGAGAACTCCAAGTCATAATCATCTTACCCTAATTCTCTTGATACATTGTTTGGGAAAAAATGCATCCAAATATGGCTGCCAAAACAGTTTCTTGGTTTAGCCAGCATTCTGGCCTCTTTGCATGTGTCTGTGACTACTTGGCTATCTCATCTTTGCTGAAGTTAATGGCTGGTTATTAGGACCACACTTAATAAATAGCAGCTCCTCAAGGAATGGCATGGACTCTTGATAGCATTCTAACCTCTTGAGTTCAGAGCCCTCCAGATTGTGGAATAAATTAGCAATGCTAGAATTACCAGCCCTATGTTTTGCTGACCCACTTTAAAGAGTGTTTACATCTCCTGAATCTTGATCTACAATACTTATTTTTATAGGCCATTTTATATTTATATCCTAGAATACTATTATTTTATGGAATATTCCACTTTGATATTCCAATTAGAACAATATCCTACATCTCACCATCTAGGGATTCTGATAACTGCAGCTATGGGAAAATCAGTGCTAGCTTATGGCCACAGATGGGCCAGCATTGGGTAGGAGTGAAGAATTAATGTCATATTAAAATAAAAAGTAGAAGAATAAATTTCAGCATACATTTTTATAAAATAAAAATTATTAATGAAACCAACTGGAGGGATTTCCATTGCTGTTACCTCATTCCTTGACACCCACTTTCAGTCATCAATGAGCTTTGGCATCACGGTAGTTGCAACGTAAATATGGTTCTTTTCATACAATGCTGGAGTGTCCTCATTTCTCTTGTTGCCTAAAACATTAATTGTGGGCTGAGATATCTGGCTCAGGGAAAAGACTAACCAGTGTTCAACACTTGGCTTGGCTACTTAGTAAATAATAGCATGACCTTGGGAGAAGAAGCAGCTTGACTGAGGTAAATTTCATTTATGCCCTCCCCACGCCCGCCCACCTTTTTTTTTGAGATGGAGTCTCACTCTGTCACCCAGGCTGGAGTGCAGTGGCGCGATCTTGGCTCACTGCAACCTCCACCTCCCGGGTACAAGCAATTCTTCTGCCCCAGCCTCCTGAGTAGCTGGAACTACGGGCGTGCACTACCATGCCTGGCTAATTTTTGTATGCTTAGTAGAGAAAGGGTTTCACCATATTGTCCAGGCTGGTCTCAAACTCCTGACCTCAGGTGATCCACCCACCTCAGCCTCCCAAAGTGCTGGGATTACAAGCCTGAGCCACTGCCTGGGCCTTTCATTTTCTTCATCTATAAGAAGGTAGTAACAATGCCGTTTTTACAGGGTCATTTGGTAGATTCAGTGACAACACATGTAAGGCATTTAGCCCAATGCCTGACTTATAGTAATCATGCTGTTTTTCTCTCACATCTTTTACCATAGTAACTTGAATCATAGCTTCCAAATCTCATTTTGTTCTAGAAAATTTTTCCACCTTTTTTTCAGTTGATGCTAATCTCTATCCATCACATTCTGTGGATGGGCAAAAAAACAGATGAAGTATGCCATATGAAAATGAATTATGCTACACACAGGGTAGACAACTGAGCTTCCTTCCCTCTTCTTCCTCCTTACTACTGAGTTGCTGAACAATGTCTGTATTCAATAAATATTTATTGTGTGTATCTATTATGCACCAGCCACTTTTCTAAGCAGCTGAAGATACAGCAGTGAACAAAATAGAGAAAAGTTCCTGCCCTCTTGGAGCTTATATTTTAGTGGAGAGAGACAGATAATAAAGGAATACATTAGTAAAACATGTCATTATCAGTACAGTGTAGCAGATGGTGGTGTCATGAAAAAAATATAGGATGGATGTTGTATAAATAGTGCCACTATATGTGTATGTTGTGGTGATAGGGAGGATAAATTTTAATTAGGTGATTGGGTAGCTTGAGCTCGACTCCTTGACTCATTAAAAAAGAGAATCATAATATTTAAAAAACAATTCAAGTCATCAGATTGGCAGGAGGCAAAAACAGTGTTTAGTAAAATTGGGACTTTATATCCTTGACCAGCATTCCTGGGACCACTGCTGGATTTAGTAAAGCTGGCTCTATTGAGTTATTGTTCCGTTAGTTCTCTGTGAGGTCTCTTCTTCCAACTTAATAGAAGGGACTCTATGAGTGAATAGGAAGGTTGAGGTTGGAGTCTGTAACTAGCTTTGACCAAGCCCCACTGATGGCTCAGACCAGACAAATCCCTTAGAAGATGAGGAGGGAGGAATACAATGAGGTCTCGAAGATGAGCCTGCTAGACCTCAAGAAGACAACTACTGTTGAACATTTCCAGTTGGATCAGAAAACATGACTCTTATACACAATCCATAGACTGAGGTGGAGGCCAAGAAAATAAAGGTGTATTTTAAGATATTTAGAGTCAATTAGGAAGCACTGACCAAAGTATAAAATTCTTCGGTCACCCTCAGACTCTAGCTGAGATGCCAGAGCTGGTTCCACAAGTCTTCTATGCCTTAAATGCCCACCAATGTTGCAGCCTTGACCTGGATTGGGTCTAAGCCCTTGACTTTGACTATCTGTCATGTCAGCTGACTTTCCTGAACTGGCACCTTGTCTCAATTTAACCACCCTATGCTTCTGAGATGTTTCTACTTTACCATAAACCAGTGAGGACTACGATGCTCTGGCCAAGATCCTGAAACTCCTGTTTCTCTTTCCTGTTCATTCCACAGATGGCTTTTTTTTTTTTTAAATTTATTTATTATTATTATACTTTAAGTTGTAGGGTACATGTGTATAACGTGCAGGTTTGTTACATATGTATACTTGTGCCATGTTGCTGTGCTGCACCCATCAACTCGTCATTTACATCAGGTATAACTCCCAATGCTTTTTTTTTTTTTTTTTAAAGTCCTGGGATACATGTGCAGAATGTGCAGGTTTGTTACATAGATATACATGTTCCATGGTGGTTTGCTGCACTTATCAACCCATTACCTAGGTTTTAAGGCCCGCATGCATTAGGTATTTGTCCTAATGCTCTCCCTCCCCTTACCCCCCTACCTCCCAACAGGCCCCAGAGTGTGATACTCCCCTCCCTGTGTCCATGTGTTCTCATTGTTCAACACCCACTTATGAGTGAGAACATGTGGTGTTTTTTGTTTGTTTGTTTTGTTTTGTTTTTGTTCCTGTGTTAGTTTTCTGAGAATGATGGCTTCCAGCTTCATACATGTCCCTGCAAAGGACATGAACTCATTCTTTTTCATGGCTGCATAGTATTCCATGGTATATATGTGCCACATTTTCTTTATCCATTCTATCATTGATGGGAATTTGGGTTGGTTCCAGGTCTTTGCTATTGTGAATAGTGCTGCAGTAAACATACATGTGCATGTGTCTTCATAGTAGAATGATTTATAATCCTTTGGGTATATACCCAGTAATGGGATTGCTGGGTCAAATGGTATTTCTGGTTCTAGATCCTTGAGGAATTGCCACAGTGTCTTTCACAATGGTTGAACTAATTTACACTCCCACCAGCGTGTAAAAGCATTCCTATTTCTCCACAGCCTTGCCAGCACCTGTTGTTTCCTGACTTTTTAATGATCGCCATTCTAACTGGTGTGAAATGGTATCGTATTGTGGTTTTGATTTGCATTTCTCTAATGACCAGTGATGATGAGCTTTTTTTCATATGTTAGCCACATAAATGTCTTCTTTTGAGAAGTGTCTGTTCATATCCTTTGCCCACTTTTTGATGGGGTTGTTTGTTTTTTCTTATAAATTTGTTTAAGCTCCTTGTAGATTCTGGATATTAGACCTTTGTCAGATGGATAGATTGGAAAAATTTTCTCCCATTCTGTAGATTGCCTGTTCACTCTGAGGATGGTTTCTTTTGCTGTGCAGAAGCTCTTTAATTAGTTCTCATTTGTTGAGCTGGGCGTGGTGGCTCACACTTGTAATCCCAGCACTTTGGTAGGCTGAGGCGGGTGGATCACCTGAGGTCAGGAGTTTGAGACCAGCCTGGCCAACATAGTGAAACTCCATCTCTACTAAAATCATACAAAAATTAGCTGGGCGTGGTGGTGGACACCTGTAATCCCAGCTAGTAGGGAGGCTGAGGCATTAGAATCGCTTGAACCTGGGAGGCGGAGGTTGCAGTGAGTCGAGATCGTGTCATTGGACTTCAGCCTGGGCAACAAGAGTGAAACTCCATCTCAAAAAGAAAAAAAAAAAATTGATCCCATTTGTCATTTTTGGCTTTTGTTGCAATTGCTTTTGGTGTTTTAGTCATGAAATATTTTGCCATGCCTAAGTCCTGAATGGTGTTGCCTAGGTTTTCTTCTAGGGTTTTTATGGTTTTGGGTTTTACATTTAAGTCTTTAATCCATCTTGAGTTAATTTTTGTAAAAGGTGTAAGGAAGGGGTCGGCTTTCTGTTTTCTGCATATGGCTAGTCAGTTTTCCCAGCACCATTTATTAAGTAGGGAATCCTTTCCCCACTGCTTGTTTTTATCAGGTTTGTCAAATATCAGATGGTTGTAGATGTGTGGTTTTATTTCCGAGGTCTCTGTTCACAGATGGCTCTTCTAAGGAGAGTTGTTTCAAGTAACTTTCCCCCCTCTTTATCCTTCCAATTTCCCTCCTGAGGTCTAGACTTCAATAATTTTCAGTACACTGGGATTCTGAAGAGGTAAGATCTTTTCTTTTTAGTTTAGCTGAGAGACAATATTTGACTAACCATCTCTAGCTGAGAATTCTCCAATTTGTATCTCCATCCTTGACCTCTCTGCCAAACTCCAGATTTGCCTTCTCAACATCTACACTTGGGTTGCCAATAGATATCATAAACTTAGCTAAACTTCCAGTCTTCCCTTTAAGCCTATTTTACCAGCAACCTCCTTCTAGTTGTTCAATCCAAAAACCCTGGAGTATCTTTTACTCTTTCTTTCATAGCCTACCTCCAATTCACCAGCAAATCTCGTTTGCTCTACTTTTAAAATGTATTAAAAATCCAATCACGTCTCATCAACTCTACTGTTACCAGCAAGCCACCATTATATTTCATTTGGATTATTGCAATAGCTTCCTCAGTGGTCTTTCTGCCTGTAGTCTTGCCCCATATGTGGTTTGTTTTTCGTATAGTGGCCAGAGGGATTCCTTTTTTTTTTCTGAGGCAGGGTCTCACTCCTGTCGCCCAGGCTGCGGTTCCATGGTGTGATCATGGCTCACTGCAGCCTCAACTTCCTGGTTTCACATGATCCTACCACCTCAGCCTCCCAAGTAGCTGGGACTACAGGCACATACCACCACACCTGGCTAATTTTTTGTAGTTTTAGTAGAGATGGGGTTTTGCCATGTTGCCCAGGCTGGTCTTGAACTCTTGGGTTCAAGAGACCCTCCCGCCGTGGCCTCCCAAAGTGTTGGGATTACAGGTGTGAGCCACTGTGCCTGGTCCAGGATTTCTTTTAAATGTAAGTGGTACTGTGTAACTCTTCTGTTCAAATTCTACCATGCATCCCATCTCACTTAGGATAAATGCTCATGTTTTGCTTCTAAAGTCTTAGATGTAAATTTATACTAGTGATTTCCTTGCTCTAGTGCTCCCTGATATTTTGTACAGTGTAGGTATCAAAATAAATTAGCGTTACTGTGGCAAACACTGTACTATCGTAAATTCAGGCCAGTAACAATCAGTATAACCTTCTTGGAATCCAATGTTTATTCTTACAGATTTGAACTCTGTCTGTTGAAACTATTTATCAATTTGGTTAATGAAGATTATCTTTGCTGTATCTTTAGTGTTTGAAATGTTTGTTTTCTGGTGCCATAAAGAAATAGTATTTGAACATAGATTTAATTTTTTTAGTAAGGCTATTTTTATACTTTCTGTAGAAAGGGTCCACTTGCCAGTAGTTTTGTTACGAGAGTATACCGAACAAAGGAGATAGGGTTATAAATAACTTGACGCGTCTACCCTACTGTTGTGTCTGGTTTTTATTGGCTGGAACGGGACCTCACATTTTGTGTTTGTCTTGATTGGCTAGCAACTTAGAACTTTTTCAAAGAGGCAAAGGCAGAGGAGAACAAAGGAAGGAGGAAGTAACTTGTGGAATGTTGAGAAAGGTAAAAACCCCTTCAAATAAGGAACAGGAACAGGCTATGACCTAATGCTTGTTTGGAGCAGTATTAAGGATGCCAGGGCAAATATTTAGGTTAAATTGTGGGGGCTAAGAGCATAAAGTACATTGATTTTTTTTTATTATGGCTAGCAGATATTTAAGAATGTTAACACAGGTTTTTGAATGAATTTTGCTTCTAAGAGAAGTTATTATTTATTCCTAATTAGACAGGGAGGAAAGTCTTTGAAGAGGAACCTCTACTTTACTTTTTACATTTAGGAAAAAAGGGACTGCTATGCAACTAAAAATGTAAACAGGAAAGAGCTTTAGCTTTTGTTTCGGGCTGAGAGGCCAACTTGTTATTTATTTTCTGTAAAGCACTTATAAATTCACTTTGTGTGATAAACATGTGGTCAAAATCAGTTGTACTGAATGTAAATAGTTGTTGACCATGCAAAGTTTTGAATTTCTCTGTGCGTTGTATTCCTGATACCCTTCCTTGTTCTGTCAGCAGTATTAATCAATAAGAAATTGAACAAAACATCCTTTCTTTTCTGATGTTTACCGAAGTTATCCACCCAACTTGGGGAACTGGAAGAGGTTTCTCCTATAGCTATTTGGCAACCTCACCATTTGTGACTCAGTTGGAAGGATATAAAAAGTTGAACAGTAAGGGAAATATGGATTTCAAAGTCTATGTACTTTGCTCTAGCAGAATAAAGACCCACCCTCAGATTTCAGCCTATGAAAAGGGAGGTTTCTAGTTGAACTCCATGGTTATCTAGTTTCCATTTAGGTTTTAGCAGATAGCAGATCAGAAACAGGGAGGGGACTTGTGGAGGGCAGGGCTACTAAAAGTTGATACTGTGACTGTGAACTCAGAATGTGCAGAAACAGCAGAATTAATAGCAATAAAGCTGTTGAGCCATTTAATGTAAAGCCTTGAAGACATTGTGACATTATAGCTTAGCCAGTAAATATTATTTAAGATGATGACACTGAGTCATCTGAAAAATAACCCTAAAATAATGTCCAGGCAACATCCCGATCAGGATGGAATATATTGAAGAAAAATTTCTACCTAAAATGGTTTAAAAATGTATAACTGGTGTAATCAAAGCAGTACATTTTAATTTTGCTTATGCGGGCCTGCCTCTTCTCAGAATATGACAGATTGATGAGGACTTATTAGACATACATGAAGTTAGCAGATAACTGAACCCATGACTCTGTGGAGAGAAAAGGTCTCTTAAGACATCTGGGATCAAAATGCAGCCCCATTGCCTATCAGTTGTGGAAGTTTGAATTAATCATAGGAACATTTGGTTTCCTTAATTATAAAATGGATATCACTATTTCTACCTGTAAAGTTGTTGTGAAGAGTTTATGTACCAGACCAGGTACAAAGCATATGCGACCAACAGATACAACATCTGTAAATATTGAGAGGGAGTCATTTACCTTTATGACTTTCCCCTTCTTCCTCAAGATTGCGTGACAGACTCAAGTTTTCTCTTCTCTGTATGTAGGAAGTTTTATACCAGGACCTGACCGTGATTGGGTGATGAAAGCACGCTGAGAGGTTCTCCATGGCTGGGCTCACGTAGACTGCTGGCTGACTCCCCTTTCCTTTCATGTATGACTACTCATCCCATTGGTGAGCTCCTCCATCCTGCTGTTTCAGCACAGACTAGCAGAATTCTCCTACAATGCAGGATCCTACAGTCCAAATAGACCTTTGAGTCAAACTCCCAGCCAATCTCTGTCTGCTGCAGTGTCTTTGAAAGATAACCTTGCAGATGGCTTGATTAAACATTCCAGTGTGGAAGTTCCCTAATTATTACACAGCTTGTTTCATTTTCGGTGGCTTTTATTACTAGGCTTACAGCATCACTCTCTGTGTTCTTATGTATTAATTCATATAATATGACATCCCTATGAAATGGATATAAAACTATCATTGGCTTTGAAATAAATTAGGTGCAGGGACGATATTACCTGCCTAAAGTCACACAGCTAACAAGTGGCAGAGTAAATCCACCATGCTAAGTCTTCTTCTAAATGACAGTACCATGATAGAGGAAAGCTGTCCACCCTGTCTTCTCTTCCATATCTAAACCATTCTCCAAATTATATTATTTTAGATCCATCTGCTCTCTTATTTGTTTTCCTCTGGATACTCTCTTGTGTGTCTCTAAAACTGTGGTTCACAGAAATGAATGTGATAGTCTAGATTATTTTGTATCTAATACTTATATTAACAAAGTCTAATATAGTATAAGATGTACTTTCAGGCCCATTACTTTTTGCTGGGCCTCCTAGTTGGATCTTGAAGCTCATACTAAGCTTTTATTCAACCAGCTAGACTGGGCTGCTACAGTAGTTCACTAACTAGTCTCCCTGCTTCCATCCTTACCCCTTTAGTGTCTATTCTCTAAGGAGCAGCCAAAGTGACCCTGCTAAAGCTTCTACTAGATCACTTCTCTGCTTGAAGCCTTCCAGTGTCTTCCCATGTTGCTGAGAGTAAAGCTAAAGTTTCACAGTTAATTGTTTTTAAGACTCTCCTGGTGCGACCCTAGCTTCTTCCTGGACTTCACCTCCTGCCACTTTCCCCTGCACACTGAGCTCCAGTCACAAAGATCTCTGATGTTCTTGAAATCTGCCTGCATCCTTTACACTTGCTGCTCCCTCTGTCTAGGAAAACTTCTTCACCCAGAGATCCGCACAGCTTTCATCACTTCTCTCGGGTCTCTGCTCAAATGTCACCTTCTCAGAGAGGCCCTCCTTGTAGAAAATCCCTCTCCCCACCCCATGATTCTCTATCCTCCATTTCTTACTTATAATAAGTCATGTCATTAATCACTAACTATTTTTGTCTTCCCTCTATTCTCACCTCATATAATACAATATTTATTAGCTTATGTTCAATATCTAGAATAGTGTTTGGCATATAGTAGGTAGTCAATAAACAATTATTGAAGCAAGATTCTTGTTGTTTTGGACATGAATTGTTGTTTATCAGAGGACTGCCTAATCCTGTACTGTGTGATTGTTTCAGGGGACATTTGGATCTCGTCATGGCATTTTACGTTTTGTTAAATCCCTTATTGAAAAGGAAGATACACTATGTCTTTGGATATATTTTTTTACTATTATATTCTATCAGAGAGGAGATAGGGCAGGCAGCATCTGACTTATTCCTAGTGAATTCCTCATGGACCAGAGATATATTTTTCCAAGTGCAAACCACATTCTAAAAATTTTACTTTATAGCTTTACTAGGTGTTAAGGTCAAACTTCCCTTTACCATTATGATATCCACCCCCTCCCCCAATCTTTTTGAAACATAGAACGTCTTTCCTGCGTCTTTGGTCTTCTAATTTTTTCTGATTCTCCATTTTTTTCTCAAAGACAATACTTTCCTTTAGGCCAATTGTCTTTCTGGGTCTCATCCCCTGGGTCTTCAGTGAATTCTTTCCATTCTCGGAATGGGCTCAGAGAGAATGCTTCTGGGGAACTATCAGAACATTGACATCTTCTCAAAAAAGGGTGAACAAAAATTCCAGTAATTCAGTCAGTGCTTGCAGTTGGCCATTCTGGGCTAGTTTTTCTACAGAATCACTGTAGACAATTCTCCCTTTTCCCTTGCTTCTCAAAGTTTCTTGGCTTCTAGCATTTTCCTGCCTCATTGCTATCCCAGGCTCCTTGTTCATTTATTCTTAGCTTTCAGATTTTATATCTTGCTTTCTCCGTTTCAGTTTGATCAAGTTAATCGTATTTTCTGCCTCACTGAATTGAATTTGGACTACTCCCATTTTTTCCACTAAATCCACGTGTTTCATTCAGGAACTTACCTGTGTAGAAATTTATTTCCGCTTTTATTACAGTCACATTTCAACTTTTTGTTCAGATACTCGTGTACTGTCCTCTTTCTTGCCTGTTTTTTCTCCTAATATGTGCAAGAAGTGAGTGGATCTAGGCTTCCTGGAATGTGGGAGGAGCCTTTCTGAAATTTCTGCAATGATTTTTTTTTTTACCCTCATCTCACTTTCATTTAAAATTCTTTATTATTATTACTTATATTTGTGAACTGCTTTATTTCTTAAAAGGAGAGTATATTTTGATTCACATCAGGGGAAGTAAGAGTCCACCTCTTTTTGATGCAGCATAACTAAATCTATCATCTTCACTGAGGCACAAGGCCCTCTGTCACACTTTATCTATGCCTCCATTATTGCTTTTAGACTGTTGACCACAACTTCATTAAGAGCCTATACTGTAGAATCAGAGTACATAGATCCATGTTCTGATTCCATCATTTCTTAGCTGAGTGAGATATAGCAATTTACTTAAACTTAGTTTCATAATTCATAAAATGGTGATAAAATATTTGCCTATAGGTTTCTTGTCATGCTCAAATGAGATATTATAACACAAAGCACTTTGAATAGTTACTTATAATTGTTTTTTTCCTATTCTACAATAATACACACAACTTTGGAATAAGGAAAAGCAATGGACATTTTTTTAAAGGCTTGATTATTGCAGTGTCACCTGAACCTGGAAGACTTGTTTTTCTGAGTGAAGAAATATTTTCTCTGTGTCAAAGTTTCACAATCATCGTCAAGTAGGCCCTTGAACCCTGCCATTTAAAGTGCTCCTCTCTTTGATCTGTGGCACTCATACATACACCCTAGTAATGAGGACACTGAGCTTGCGTCTGAAATTTAACAAGATAACCACTAAAATCTCTTTGAATTCTATATTGTTGTGATCCTGTGGCTACAGAGAATCAGGAGTTGACGTAGACACTCTTTGGATTTCATACTGTATGGAGGCTTTCTTACTTCCACGTGACCTTGACTGAGTTTTGAATAGGTAAGTGAAAGAGAAGGAGGCACTCAAAGAAGTCAGCCATAGAACCAGTGTGAGAAACAGAAAATGAGCTTTTTTGAGTTTTGCAAAGGCAGATCAGGAGAGTTGACCTGCGGAGTGGAGAGTAGTCATAATTTTAAAAAAATGGCCATGGAAATTAAAACTGATCAGAAATGTGAATTCCATAAAGACAAGGGCAAAGTCTTGTATTTTGAGGGGAAAATGTTACCCAAGTAGAGAGTCTGTGAATATGATCTTGAAATAAAAATAAATGAGAGATAACTGACTATTAATGAAATTGTCTGAAAACCATATAAACACCAACATTATCTTCATGATCCCTAATTCTAGACCTCTTTGGTCACTGTAAAATTATAACATTTCCCATGTATCTTTAACAGCTTTCTAGGAAAACATTAACCAAAAGTACCGGTTTTGATTTGGCCATAAAGTGACAGGAGAGGTAAGGTTCTCTAGGATTAAAGAATAACGTTTTCTTATTTGATTTACTTTAAAAAATTATTCTGAAATCTGTTACATATCTGTCCTCTCCAGGATGAACTTTATATTGGTTCAGCAGATTGTTTACTGTGCTCTTCTTTTTCTTTTTTTGGTCTTTCCTGCTCAGTGCCCAACCCAAGTTCAAAGGCTGATAAGAGAGAAAATCTCATGAGGAGGTTTTAGTCTAGGGAAAGTCATTCAGTGGATGTGATCTTGGCTCACAGGGGACGATGTCAGGCTCTTCCTGGCTCCTTCTCAGCCTTGTTGCTGTAACTGCTGCTCAGTCCACCATTGAGGAACAGGCCAAGACATTTTTGGACAAGTTTAACCACGAAGCCGAAGACCTGTTCTATCAAAGTTCACTTGCTTCTTGGAATTATAACACCAATATTACTGAAGAGAATGTCCAAAACATGGTGAGTTCTCATGGCTCTATTGGGCTATTTGTTGCCTCTTAAAAATTAGATTACTGCCCATGAAACTGAAAAGGGAAATCAAAGAAATGCTCTGAGTTGTGAGATTGGATGTTTGCCTCCATATCCCTGATTTTGGAGTCCCAGATAACTAAACTTAATTCACCCTGGGGTTCATTCAGAAAATTGTTACAAAATAATTCACTGGTCTCAATCCAGATGCTTGGAAACAAGTGAATATTCTTTATAAAATTACCGCCATAATTCTCATCACAGTCAGGATTTCAAAGCATTTTCATGGAAATTCCATAAGTTATTGAGTTAATAATTTTCTTTAGTCTACAATATCAATAGGAATATCTAAAGATTCTCTACAAATGATATATTAACTGAAAAATGCAACTGGAGGCTTAGTGAAAGAACTAACCAGTAATTAAGCTAATCAGGGCTTGGGTGAGGCTGGACTTGGGAATTCCTTTTCTCTTTGTCACGGACCTCCAAGGGACTCCCAAAGGTCACAGAATCCAGGCAGAGCCCTCCAAAACAAAAACAAAACGAACAACAAAAAAACCATGATTAAACCAGTTCTGACAAATATCAGAATGCTCTGGGAAAGCCAGATGCTTTGTTAAACAAGTGCAAGGACTTAGGAATTTCTTCTCTCACAGATCCCAGAACAGTATCCTTACATATTTAAGTGCTGAGAAATCAAACAACTTTATTTAAGAAAAGGTTATATGTACTGACTCACTAAATTAAACACAGCATAGTTTTATTTTAATGAGACTTTCTGATGATCAAGTTTATCTTCTTTGGGATTAACAATAAATGAACTTCTTAGAGTAAATAACTTGCTCTGTAATCCCCAGTTTTGAATATTTGCTGATGAATAACCCACTCTTAACTGAAAATAAGTAAAATATTTGAAATTACTGGCTGGGTGCGGTGGCTCACACTTGTAATCCCAGGACTTTGAGAGACCAACGTGGGTGAATCATCTGAGCTCGGGAGTTCGAGACCAGCCTGGGCAACATAGCAAAACCCTGTCTCTACAAAAAATGCAAAAATTAGTTGGATGTGGTGGCACACGCGTGTACTCCCAGCTACTCGGGAGGCTGAGGCAGGAGGATCACTTGAGTCCGTGAGGCAGAGGTTGTACTGAGCTGAAATCTTGACACTGCCTGGGAGACAGAGTGAGGCCCTATCAGAAAAAAAAAAAAGAGAGAGAGAGAGAGAGAGAGAGAGAAAGAAATTACCATTAATATTTCTAAGGCCACTTAGTGCTTCAAATCTTGGTGTTTGTGATATACTTTTTACCTCAAAGAAGGTTTGCAAAATCTGAAAAAAGTTCTTCCATAAAATAAATACTTATAATATGCCATAAAGTAAATTTTTGGCAGCTCAATATACAGACAAGTATTTGGAAAACGATTCAAACTATAACCAAAGCAGAATTTTGCCACCCAAAATATTGTTTCTAGTGGTAAACAATAACCGCTTAAGCCACTGAGGTTTGTTATTTGTTATTTAGTGTTACATAACAGAAGGTTATTTGTTATGTACTAAATAAGAAACAAAGTTGCTTGTTATGTAGTATTACGTAACAAAAAACAAACAGTTGTTATGTAGTATTACTGTAGCAATAAATAACTGATACAGGAACGAAAATTTGGGCTGCATGACATGTGTATGTTCATATCCTATCAGAGTGACATGATTGAGGATAATCTACCATTCCCATATTGTCCTATGGTGTAACTTTCAGAAGTCAGAATATCCTTGTCAGCCTATGGATTTGACCTAATGTGGTGATCCTTATGTCAAGCTCTGAGAATATACCTCAAAATAATAGAAGGCATCAAAACTTGATCAGTATAGTATCATAAAGCTGCTGATGTAGAAGTGTGGAGAGGTCTATCAGATAGAGATATGGGGAAAAAAAAGGCTTGGTTAAAACAGGTTTCCAAAGCTCTGTCCCTTTCTCTGCCTTTGTGGTATGTGTGGTTGACTCCATTTCTCATGTTTTCTTACAAGACTTTCAGGATCAAGCAATTCCTGGCCAAAAAACAAAAGCAAGGATACGTTGTAGCTACTTCTTGGTGAGTTACCAGAAGCCATGAAGAGAGAGCATGAAGCCCATACTTTTTTTTTTTTTTTTTGAAGGGTCTCGCTCCATTGTCCAGGCTGGAATGGAGTGGCATGATCGTGATTCATTGCAGCTTGACCTCCTGGGCTCAAATAGTCCTCCCACCTCATTTAAATTTTTTTTTTTTGTAGAGAAGAGACCTCACTTTGTCTCCCAGTCTGGTCTTGAACTCCTGGGCTCAAGCGATCCTCCTGCCTCAGCCTCCCAAAGTGCTGGGATGACAGGCATGAGCCACTGCACTTAGCCTATCACACTTACTCTTTGCGTGGTCTCCAGAGCTTCTTCAGCCCCCTGCTGCCAGAGCCCCTAGGGTCTTGGGCATGCCCCATTTCTGAACCTATTCCTGTCTCCAGGGATAGAGTCACAGTGAACTCAGCAGGATGATTCTAAACCGCTATTCTGTATATACCCAAGGAAATTTCATCCCTGTCTTTAATGAGTCTGTCCCATGCCCCTTAATACACATGAACACCTACCCACAGGTACAAGTCGGGGAAGATCACTGTGCAGCACATAAAATAAAATTCAGGGGTGAGCACTTTTTTTCCCATGAGATAAAATTAGGAAAAAATAAAAATGTTCATACAGGTTAAAAATTGTAAATGTTAAAATATTAAACCTCCCATCTAAAATAAAGAAAAAATAATTTCTTAAATCCTAAGCTTGAGTTATGGAATTCACATTCTTATAATTTACATTACCTATTTTGTTAAATGGAATGTGTGTGTGTTTTTTTTTTAATATGCAAGTACCTGGCCATGTTTAGAAAGTAACCAAGGCAGCTTTTGTCTTTGAACCCAATGTGGTTTTGACAGCTCTATCTGGAAATTGAGCCAGCATATGGGAGCCAAAGGTGAAGGTTTTCCTGGGAGATTTTTGGGCTCCAAGGTACTGGATAGATGCTAAAGATTCCATTCAGGTTTTCATTTTCTGTCTTCATGGAACTCTCACACCTACAGGGGAAGAAATGGTTTAGAGGTTACTAAAAGTATATAGCCTGGTTTAGGCGATAGTGAGCTATAGAAAAAGAGAAAATAAGTTGTCAATACTTTAAATCTCAAACTACTTCTTACAAAAGGATTTTAATAGTTTAAATACAATTATCACAAGTTGGGTAAAGACCACCAGACCTATGGCCTAAGAAATCATATATTTAATTTGTGCATATAGTTAGGGCCAAAAAGAGCAGAGTATCTTTTTGAATGTTTTAAAATATAATTTAGGATTTTACAGCTCCAGTCCTTGAAATTACAAAGGATCTCTTTCAAGTCGGGAAAATGCTATCCATTGCAGTTATAGATGGGGTTTAGAGAGTGTTTTAATTTCTTGTGATTATCTCAAACAATGTGTGCCTTACTCCCAAAACTCCCTTGTATGGCTACAGAAATTGTTGCAGTTTTAGTTGCTTCTCTCCTGCCTTTGCCCAGAGGTAGTATGGAATGCCACGAATTTTATCTGTAATGGTTTCTTTCAAGCCTGGGGCTATGTAAACTGCTATATATGTTTCATTCCATTCATCATTCAGCCTACATATAGCTATCAACCGCTAAATTATCTGATAAGTATGCATGAACTGACTGATTCTTTGCATAACTGCTAAGCTGTCTGTTTTATTTAGGCTTGGGAGCCGTAGGGTAAGGATATGGAATAAATTGTAAATAATATTAAAAGAATAGCTTGGCAAGGAATAATACATCCTCAGAGGCCAAAATGCAAGGCAACACAAAGTGATTTTTTTTGGTGTTATAATTATAACACATGTAGGATGGTAGTGATAAATAAAATATAATTGGATAGCCTCAAAATTCTCACATATAGTATGATAAACAATGTTCTAAGACTGAGGCCTTTGGGAGGTTGTGAGTTATTTCCTGTAGATAGAGAGTAAAATTATTCCTATAATTTGGTATGAAAGTTTTACCAGAAATTTTGCTTCACAGTAAATCATCTGGATTGGGTGAAGCCAGGTAGGGATTGAGAAGTGAGTCAGGTGGGTTGCATAGATGCGTCTGTGCTGCAGACAAAATTCCTCTTCCCATAGCTCACTTCTTCCCACTCCTGCATGTTACAGAGAAGACTAGACTGTGTCAAACACAATCTGTAGGATAATAGTTCAGAGCATTAGCTTCGAAAATAAACACTGGGTTGGTGCCCTGGTTCTTCTAATTTCTAGCTGTGTGACCTAGGGAAAGTTACCTGCTGTGTGCCTAATTTCCCTTATTTGCAAAGTTGAGACAATAACAACTCCCTCACAAGGTTGGTTGTTGTGAAGATTAATCAAAAAGCAGTTTCTGAGAGGTTGTGAGTGTTCAGGAAAGAGAGAAATTGCTTTCCTTTTTTTTTTTTTTTTTTTGAGACAGATTCTCATTCTGTCATTCAGGCTGGAGTGCAGTGGCACAATCATGGCTTACTGCGCCTCGACTTCCCCAAGCTCAGGCAATCTTCCCACCTCAGCCTCCTGTGTAGCTGGGACTACACGTGCGAGCCACCACACCTGGCTGATTTTTGTATTATTCGCAGAGATGGGGTCTCGCCATGTTGCCCAGACTTGTCTCAAACTTCTGGGCTCAAGCGATCTTCCGACCTCAGCCTCCCAAAGTGCTGGGATTACAGGCATGAACCACCACACACAGCCTATTTTCCATTTTCACTGCCACTATTTTCTTTATCTCTTGTGTGGTTAATTACTGCCACTTCCGTGCACCATTTCCATCATGTCACATGCGTAGTCAAAACGCTCAGTGACTGCTTAATTCTCAGAGGGTAAAAGTGAAATTCCTTGGCCTGGAAAGTGCAATCATGCCTGAAGTTCTGCCTGTGGGAGCTGTACTAGTTATCTATTGTGCAAAAAGTTACCACAAGCTTAGCAGATTAAAACAAAGCATATTTATTATCCCACAGTATCTGTGGGCTAGGAGTCCAGGCACAGTTCAGCCGGATCTTCTGCTTCTAAGTCTCATATGGTTGCATTCAAGGTGCTGGCTAGAGCTATGGTCTCTTCTGAGGCTTGATTGGTGATGGATCTACTTCCTCGCCAATGCAATTACTCAGAGGCCATCTTTAATTATTTGCCATGTGGCCTTTTCCATAGGGTAGCTCACAACGTGGCATCTTGCTGCAACAAGTCAGCAAAGGAGAGAGTCTTCTATCAAGATTAAAGTTAAAATCTTATGTAACATAAACGTGAACATCCTGTCACCTGTGTTGTATGCTATTGGTTGAAAGTAAATCACAAGTCTGCTCATACTTATGGGGAGGGGATCACACAAGGGTGTAACCACCAAAGGCAGAGATCATGGGAGCATTCCTAGAGTCTGTCTGCCACAGGGCCAGGATCAAATGCTGGTGGCTGATTGCCAGCTCCACTGTTTATATCTTTCAGCCCCTTTCTGTATGTATAAAAAAGGAGAGAGAGTGATTTTCTACCTCATAGTGTTGTTAAGAAAATCAAATGAGGTAAATTATTTTGCAAAGTATTGTCTACTCATCTGACTCCTACCTACTTTCAGGTCTGTCTTAAGTTGCAACTTCTGCATGAGGGCTTGGCCAAATATAGTCACCTGCATGAATTTCCTCTTTCTTGTAACAGAAACTGCTTGGCCCACTCATGATTTATACATTACTAAATACTCTTATGTTTCATTAATGAAACATTTATAATGCCTATCTTACCTGTCTGATAAAATTGAAAGCAATCTAAGGACAAGAACTTTCCCCCTATACATAAAATATAAAATAAATCATAAAATAATAATAAATAACAAATAATAAAATAACTAACATTTGTTGAATGATTAGGATGTGTTAGGCACTCTTGTAAGCATTTCATTTTTTGTTACTTCTTCGAATCCTTACAACAGTCCTTTGAGGTAAGTCCTATTATTACTTCCATTTTGCAGATAAGACAACTGTGGCTCAGAGAGGCTAAGGTACTTGAGTCCAGGAGCGGAATTCTTACTTTCCTCACACATTATCTCTTTTGTGTGGTCTAGAGCAGTACACTATACCAAGTAGTTGCTCATTTTGGTCTTTGGTAAATGGAAATGAATTTGTACATTGAGAAAAAACTACACTAGAGTAGTTTGGAGAAGTTCACTTTCCAACTGATGTTCAAGATTGGGCAGCGGGAGGAGAGGGGGTGGGAAATGTGTCCTGGCATCATCACCTGCTTGATGATTTCTTTTGCTGGTAGAAAATCACCATGGCTACCAATGGCCATTTTCTGGGAAGCCTTTTTTGGGAATCCTAACTTAAGATCAAAATCCCTGGGCTAAGTTATGGCAGCTAGGAGGTTACTGTGAACTGGTTCTCATTTCTTATGGTTTCCATTGTTATTAGGGGTCTGTATTCTCATTAAGTCCACTCTGAGCTCTACTGTATTCTCCTTTTAGAGCACTCATCTTTGAATCCTTGGCCAACTCACCTACATCACAGCACTAAGGCTACAAATTCCAGGGCCCCATAATGTGGATTATCTGTGAGAATTCACTTCCAGTTCTGGGGACAGGACCCTTGGGAAAACCAGGCAATAGGCCAGAGAGAGAGAGAGTGGTCAAAAATGGCCTGGTCACTCTTAACCTAAACCTTGATCTTTAGCAGAGTAGAGGACTAAATCACTCAGGAAATATTAAATGTTTCACCAGATATTCTTTATACTATATCTTCTGTTTTTTCTGTTCAAGCAATGCCATTCCGACTTCAATTTTCTTTCATGTCATTTCAGAATAATGCTGGGGAAAAATGGTCTGCCTTTTTAAAAGAACAGTCCACACTTGCCCAAATGTATCCACTGCAAGAAATTCAGAATCTCACAGTCAAGCTTCAGTTGCAGGCTCTTCAGCAAAATGGGTCTTCAGTGCTCTCAGAAGACAAGAGCAAACGGGTACGTTTGTGAACATTTTAGCATTGATCCCAAGAGTTGAAATATTTGGGAAATATTAAACATTAATATCACCCACAGCAGCTTCCTTTGTTTGAAAAGATAGTAATGCTGATGTTAGAAAAAGCTCTCTCTATCCCTAGGTAAGGTGACCATACAATTTATTATTCAAACTGGAATCTTTTTGAGAGTGAAAAATACTGGTAATAATTATATTCAAACACAGAGTTAAACTGAGATTGTCCCTGGCACTGTGGTGTGTATGGACACCCCCTAGTGTTAGGTCACCTTCCTGAAGGATCAGGCAGCCTGAAGAATACAGTTAGTTTGTGTCAGTGGTTCTCAACTGGGGATGCTTTAGCCCTCCGGGGATATTTGACAATGTCTGGAGACGTTTTTGGTTGCCACAAATACGGGATACTATTGACATCTAGTGGGTAGGGATGCTGCAGAACAGTTCACAATGTATGGGATGGCCCCCAGCAACAAAGAATGATCTTGTCCACAATGTCAACAGCAAACTTTTTTTCTATAAAGGAACAGATGAGAGTAAATATTTTCGGTTTTGTGTATTTAGGTATTGTCTGTGTTACAACTAGTCAACTGTGCTGTTGTATCAGGAAATCAGCTGTAGCTAATATGTAAATGAACAAGTATGGCTGTCTTCAAATAAAACTTTACAAAAACAAGCAGCAGACAGGATTTGGTCTGCAGAACATAGTTTGCAAACCTCTGATATAGCCTATTGAAATATTTTTAATCTAAAATATTTAGCTATTTAAAAAGAAAGTCTTCTTTCTCAGTTGCTTGTCCTCTGGAACTTTGTATGTTCTAATCTGTGTATATAAAATAAAAGTGTATCCAAAAGGCAAAGATAAAACCATGTGAAATGTATCTTTCTACAAGTTAACATTTATTTTTCTGCATTCTTTGGATCCAATTATCCAACTAATTATCAATCCACTCTACCTTATCCATTCTGTTTCTCCATTTTTCCCCCCACAAGGACACTATGAGAAACCTTGCCTATTCACATATAGACAGCCTGGTCCAGCCTAGGTGGAACCTGGACATTTTATTTTTTAAAAAATCCCCAGATAATTCTAATGTGCAGTCAGGACCGAAAACCACTGAAATTCATGTAAGAGCTTAAAGTGTTTGGGAAGAGGAGGGACTCAAGGGTGCTTAGATTCGATGGAGAGGAAGCAGTAGAGATTGAAGAAGAGGTAGAAAGAGACCGTGAGGGGTTTTGTGCCATGGTAAGGAATTTAGGTTTATTCCTTTGGACTATGGGATTGTGTGGAAGTTTTAAGCGTAAGGTCTATTTCATGTTTTAGGATCACTCTCAAGGCAGAACCAAAGAGAAACAGGAGAAGGAGAAACAGATCCTTTAATCCAGTGCTTCTTAAATCAATCTGAGGGAGAGAACCATTTCCTTCCTTCCTTCCTTCCTTCATTCCTTCCTTCCTTCTTGCCTTCCTTCCTTCTTGCCTTCCTTCCTTCTCTTCCTCCTTCCCTCTTTCTCTCCTCCCTCCCGTCTTTCCTTTCTCCCTCCTTTATTCCTTTATTTCCAATACATTGCAGATCAATACTTGCTTAAGTTCACTGATTACAAGCTTAGATGTCATGGAAATATCAAACTGTTTTCCAAAGTTTATAAACTTTTATTCTCTTAATTCCTGTACTTATCACAGAATGGAAACAAACTATTTGCTCATGTGCACTGGTCCACGGATTACACCTGGAGTATCACTGCTTCACTCTGTCACCTTCACTTTACCTACAGGGTAAAGTTTAGCAACTTTAGTATGGCAGAGATGGTCCCTCGTGATCTGGCCCCTGCTTATCTCTCCATTCTCATGTCTTTCATTTCCCTTAATGAACACCGTCACTCCAGTTTCATTCAACATCTCACTGTCCCCTGGGAATGCCTTGTCTTTTCCAACCTCCTTCCATCTTTTAGACTCTTCCCTCTACCTCCCTTCTCTACATGACCAATGCCTACTTCTTCTCCAAGACACAGCTCTTATCTTCCCTTCTCTTTGGACCCATTCTTGAATCTCCAGGTTATTAGTTATTAATTTCTCCCTGCTTCTATACTACTGCATCACTTTTTGGTGACAGTTATAGCACTTGTCATTCTGTTATGTATTAATAGTTACTGATTTCATGGCTGCCTCACTATCCTATGACTTTACGGTCTTTGACTTGTTCATTTCAGAACTGTCAGAGTGTAGGACTTATTACAGGTTCAATAAATGCTGAACGAAACAAAAAATGCACTTCTCTGTGTTAATTCTTTGGGTTTTGGTAGATCTGGTTATTTCAATTACTCCATATATATTTATTATGTGCTCATAGCACTTTGTGCTAGTTGACAGTGGGAAAACTTAACTGGGCTATTCCTTCTCTACATGGCAAAGAAGTAAATTGCTGTATTTTGAGGAATCAAAAAATCATGTGGCCAAAAGGGTATGTCTATATTAGCATTCTCTTCAGCAAAATTTCCATTGTTAACATTGTTTATTATCTTAAATTTGCAGTTGAACACAATTCTAAATACAATGAGCACCATCTACAGTACTGGAAAAGTTTGTAACCCAAATAATCCCCAGGAATGCTTATTACTTGATCCAGGTAGGCTACTAATTTTGAGTAGTGATTATGAAATTTACTTTTCTCCCAAGTTTCAAAAATGATTGCAAATATGTGTGTTTCAACACATACATGGTCTTTTAACTTTCTTGTAAATTTTATCACATTTACTTAATTTAATCAAGTCAATAAGTAAGTTATTTCAGTGGTTTATTTTCTCTGCAGACGTATTTTGGAACTATAAGGGCAAGGAAATGAATGAATCATGAGATTTTATTTAACCACTTTATGACCTGATGTCTGCCAACCTTACTTTTAATTCTTTAAAGTTCATGTAGTTACTTACAAATAAAATTTTTACAAATGCATCTTTTCTTGTCTTTGTGTGCTTTGGGATAACAGGTTTGAATGAAATAATGGAAAAGAGTTTAGACTACAATGAGAGGCTCTGGGCTTGGGAAGGCTGGAGATCTGAGGTCGGCAAGCAGCTGAGGCCATTATATGAAGAGTATGTGGTCTTGAAAAATGAGATGGCAAGAGCAAATCGTAAGTTTGCTGATCTGTAGAGGTCCTGAAGCTCTCTGTGTGGCCGCGGGGCTATTTCTTCTGCATTACCAAGCCTGCCCTTTGATATCAGGGATACTCCTCAATTAACAGTCATCTCCTGAACAATTCAGATGACCTGTTTTAAAAAGAAATTACTGGGGAAAAAGAAAAGGTGCACTGGTATTCTACAATTCAAGAAGCTCAATAATGAGACTCAACTACAAGGCCTAAAATAAATTATCCAGGAATTATGAATTATAAGTAATCTAGGAAGATCTCAGACCCCTAAAAGTTCCTGAGGGAGTCTGGGGATTAAGAGGGGATCCCATTTCTCAGGATGAGAGACAGAGTCACTGTCTTTTGTCTAAAGCCCCCACAGTTCACTTTCAAAGGTCATTTGTGTGTCTACCTTAGGGTGATACCCCAGAAAGAAAAAAAAATCAGATTAGTTTAGGCTGGAAATGTATTATTTTCTGCAGTTGTAATTATATCTCAAATTATGTGGTCATAAAAAATCTTAACATAGGAAGGAATTTCCATATCTCTTAACTTATTCTCTTCCCTGAATAGTGAGCTGAAGTCATGGAATCATTATTCACATTGTGCTTTGATGATTTACTGCCCGCTGAGGTTGAGTAAGGAAGAATTTTTTCCCCCATTTGTTGTTTTAAAATTTCCTTCACTGCCACTTAAATTCAATATTCTTAAGCCTTACGCAAGCTGGAGACAATAGCTTATCACCATTTTTAAAACAATATCCTGCATGTCCTTTCATCCAAATATTTATTTCTGTCCTCATCTTCCTGGTCATTAATTGCAAATGTGAATGTAAAAATAAAAATTATTAAATTATGTTTATAAACTTTATTAGCTAATACCCTAACACAAGCTTGTGTTTCCTGATGGTGAGATACTAAAGGAAGCACATAGAAACATGCTATTGATACATATAATTTGCAAACAAACACAGGTTCACTGTGGCAAAGTCTAAGATGAGTTGGGTCTGATCTAAAAATACAAGGCCATGAACAAAAGAAGAATTTAAAAACTTAGAGATCCAGTCACATATTTTAAAGCTAAAGATACAAACTGATGTATCAAGAGACTACACACCCAGAATTGAGAGACTAGGAGTGTGCTTCTTTCGCTTACCAGCTGTGTGATCTTGGACAAGCGATTTAACCACTCTAAGCACAGGTTGTTAGTGGGAATATAAACTGGTGAAGCTGTTTTGGAAAAATAGTATGAGAATTCCTAAATAAATTAAAAATAGAATTACCATATGATCCAGCAATCCCTCTCCTGGGTATATACCTAAATTAGATGAAATTAATACTTCATAAGGATATCTACACTGCCATGTTCACTGCAGCATTAATCGAAATAGCCAAGATAGGGAAACAACCTAAGTGTTTGTCAAGGGGTGAATGAATAAAGAAACTGTGGTAGGTATATGGAATGGAATATTATTCAGCCTTAAAAGAGGAGATCCTGTCATTTGCCTCAACATGGATAGACCTGGAGGACATTATGCTAAGTGAAATAATCCAGACATAAAAAGAAAAATATAGCATCATCTCACTCAAACGTGGATTCTACAAAAAAATCAAATATACAGAGGTAGAGTCATCGTGATTACCAGAGGTGAGGTGGAGCGGGGTGGAATATAGGGAGAAGTGGGTTAAAGGATACAAAGTAGCAGACATGTAGGATGAACAAGTCTAAAGATCTAATGTACAACGTAAGGACTATAGTTAATAATAATGTTTTGTATTCAGGATTTTTGCAAAATGAGTAGATTTTAGCTGCTCTTCCATGGGGGGACAATGCTCAACTATGTGAGATGATAGATATGTTAATTTTGTTTACTATAGTAACCATTTTATTATATATGTATCTCATAACATCATGGTGTACACCTTAAATATACGCAATAAAATTTATTTTTATTTTATTTTTTAAATTAATTTATTATTATTATACTTTAAGTTGTAGGGTACATGTGCATAACGTGCAGGTTTGTTACATATGTATACTTGTGCCATGTTGGCGTGCTGCACCCATCAACTCGTCATTTACATCAGGTATAGCTCCCAATGCAATCCCTCCCCCCTCCCCCCTCCCCATGATAGGCCCCGGTGTGTGATGTTCCCCTTCCCGAGTCCAAGTGATCTCATTGTTCAGTTCCCACCTATGAGTGAGAACATGCGGTGTTTGGTTTTCTGTTCTTGTGATAGTTTGCTAAGAATGATGGTTTCCAGCTGCATCCATGTCCCTACAAAGGACACAAACTCATCCTTTTTTATGGCTGCATAGTATTCCATGGTGTATATGTGCCACGTTTTCTTAATCCAATCTGTCACTGATGGACATTTGGGTTGATTCCAAGTCTTTGCTATTGTGAATAGTGCTGCAATAAACATACGTGTGCATGTGTCTTTATAGCAGCATGATTTATAATCCTTTGGGTATATACCCAGTAATGGGATGGCTGGGTCATATGGTACATCTAGTTCTAGATCCTTGAGGAATCGCCATACTGTTTTCCATAATGGTTGAACTAGTTTACAATCCCACCAACAGTGTAAAAGCGTTCCTATTTCTCCACATCCTCTCCAGCACCTGTTGTTTCCTGACTTTTTAATGATCGCCATTCTAACTGGTGTGAGATGGTATCTCATTGTGGTTTTGATTTGCATTTCTCTGATGGCCAGTGATGATGAGCATTTTTTCATGTGTCTGTTGGCTGTATGAATGTCTTCTTTTGAGAAATGTCTGTTCATATCCTTTGCCCACTTTTTGATGGGGTTGTTTGTTTTTTTCTTGTAAATTTGTTTGAGTTCTTTGTAGGTTCTGGATATTAGCCCTTTGTCAGATGAGTAGATTGCAAAAATGTTCTCCCATTCTGTAGGTTGCCTGTTCACTCTGATGGTAGTTTCTTTTGCTGTGCAGAAGCTCTTTAGTTTAATTAGATCCCATTTGTCAATTTTGGCTTTTGCTGCTGTTGCTTTTGGTGTTTTAGACATGAAGTCTTTGCCCATGCCTATGTCCTGAATGGTACTACCTAGGTTTTCCTCTAGGATTTTTATGGTATTAGGTCTAACATTTAAGTCTCTAATCCATCTTGAATTAATTTTCGTATAAGGAGTAAGGAAAGGATCCAGTTTCAGCTTTCTACTTATGGCTAGCCAATTTTCCCAGCACCATTTATTAAATAGGGAATCCTTTCCCCATTTCTTGTTTTTGTCAGGTTTGTCAAAGATCAGATGTCTGTAGATGTGTGGTATTATTTCTGAGGACTCTGTTCTGTTCCATTGGTCTATATCTCTGTTTTGGTACCAGTACCATGCTGTTTTGGTTACTGTAGCCTTGTAGTATAGTTTGAAGTCAGGTAGCGTGATGCCTCCAGCTTTGTTCTTTTGACTTAGGATTGTCTTGGAGATGCGGACTCTTTTTTGGTTCCATATGAACTTTAAAGCAGTTTTTTCCAATTCTGTGAAGAAACTCATTGGTAGCTTGATGGGGATGGCATTGAATCTATAAATTACCTTGGGCAGTATGGCCATTTTCACGATATTGATTCTTCCTATCCATGAGCATGGTATGTTCTTCCATTTGTTTGTGTCCTCTTTGATTTCACTGAGCAGTGGTTTGTAGTTCTCCTTGAAGAGGTCCTTTACATCCCTTGTAAGTTGGATTCCTAGGTATTTGATTCTCTTTGAAGCAATTGTGAATGGAAGTTCATTCCTGATTTGGCTCTCTGTTTGTCTGTTACTGGTGTATAAGAATGCTTGTGATTTTTGCACATTAATTTTGTATCCTGAGACTTTGCTGAAGTTGCTTATCAGCTTAAGGAGATTTTGGGCTGAGACAATGGGGTTTTCTAAATATACAATCATGTCATCTGCAAACAGGGACAATTTGACTTCTTCTTTTCCTAACTGAATACCCTTGATTTCTTTCTCTTGCCTAATTGCCCTAGCCAGAACTTCCAACACTATGTTGAATAGGAGTGGTGAGAGAGGGCATCCCTGCCTTGTGCCAGTTTTCAAAGGGAATTTTTCCAGTTTTTGCCCATTCAGTATGATATTGGCTGTGGGTTTGTCATAAATAGCTCTTATTATTTTCAGGTACGTTCCATCAATACCGAATTTATTGAGCGTTTTTAGCATGAAGGGCTGTTGAATTTTGTCAAAAGCCTTTTCTGCATCTATTCAGATAATCATGTGGTTCTTGTCTTTGGTTCTGTTTATATGCTGGATTATGTTTATTGATTTGCGAATGTTGAACCAGCCTTGCATCCCAGGGATGAAGCCCACTTGATCATGGTGGATAAGCTTTTTGATGTGCTGCTGAATCCGGTTTGCCAGTACTTTATTGAGGATTTTTGCATCGATGTTCATCAGGGATATTGGTCTAAAATTCTCTTTTTTAGTTGTGTCTCTGCCAGGCTTTGGTATCAGGATGATGTTGGCCTCATAAAATGAGTTAGGGAGGATTCCCTCTTTTTCTATTGATTGGAATAGTTTCAGAAGGAATGGTACCAACTCCTCCTTGTACCTCTGGTAGAATTCAGCTGTGAATCCATCTGGTCCTGGACTTTTTTTGGTTGGTAGGCTATTAATTATTGCCTCAATTTCAGAGCCTGCTATTGGTCTATTCAGGGATTCAACTTCTTCCTGGTTTAGTCTTGGAAGAGTGTAAGTGTCCAGGAAATTATCCATTTCTTCTAGATTTTCCAGTTTATTTGCGTAGAGGTGTTTATAGTATTCTCTGATGGTAGTTTGTATTTCTGTGGGGTCGGTGGTGATATCCCCTTTATCATTTTTAATTGCATCGATTTGATTCTTCTCTCTTTTCTTCTTTATTAGTCTTGCTAGCGGTCTGTCAATTTTGTTGATCTTTTCAAAAAACCAACTCCTGGATTCATTGATTTTTTGGAGGGTTTTTTGTGTCTCTATCTCCTTCAGTTCTGCTCTGATCTTAGTTATTTCTTGCCTTCTGCTAGCTTTCGAATGTGTTTGCTCTTGCTTCTCTAGTTCTTTTAATTGTGATGTTAGAGTGTCAATTTTAGATCTTTCCTGCTTTCTCTTGTGGGCATTCAGTGCTATAAATTTCCCTCTACACACTGCTTTAAATGTGTCCCAGAGATTCTGGTATGTTGTATCTTTGTTCTCATTGGTTTCAAAGAACATCTTTATTTCTGCCTTCATTTCGTTATGTACCCAGTAGTCATTCAGGAGCAGGTTGTTCAGTTTCCATGTAGTTGAGCGGTTTTGATTGAGTTTCTTTTTTTTTTTTTTTTTGAGACGGAGTCTCGCTCTGCCGCCCAGGCTGGAGTGCAGTGGCCGGATCTCAGCTCACTGCAAGCTCCGCCTCCCGGGTTCACGCCATTCTCCTGCCTCAGCCTCCCGAGTAGCTGGGACTACAGGCGCCGCCACCTCGCCCGGCTAGTTTTTTGTATTTTTAAAGTAGAGACGGGGTTTCACCGTGTCAGCCAGGATGGTCTCGACCTCCTGACCTCGTGATCCTCCCGTCTCGGCCTCCCAAAGTGCTGGGATTACAGGCTTGAGCCACCGCGCCTGAGTTCTAGTTTGATTGCACTGTGGTCTGAGAGACAGTTTGTTATAATTTCTGTTCTTGTACATTTGCTGAGGAGTGATTTACTTCCAATTACGTGGTCAATTTTGGAGTAAGTACGATGTGGTGCTGAGAAGAATGTATATTCTGTTGATTTGGGGTGGAGAGTTCTATAGATGTCTATTAGGTCTGCTTGCTGCAGAGATGAGTTCAATTCCTGGATATCCTTGTTAACTTTCTGTCTCGTTGATCTGTCTAATGTTGACAGTGGAGTGTTGAAGTCTCCCATTATTATTGTATGGGAGTCTAAGTCTCTTTGTAAGTCTCTAAGGACTTGCTTTATGAATCTGGGTGCTCCTGTATTGGGTGCATATATATTTAGGATAGTTAGCTCTTCCTGTTGAATTGATCCCTTTACCATTATGTAATGGCCTTCTTCGTCTCTTTTGATCTTTGATGGTTTAAAGTCTGTTTTATCAGAGACTAGTATTGCAACCCCCGCTTTTTTTTGTTCTCCATTTGCTTGGTAAATCTTCCTCCATCCCTTTATTTTGAGCCTATGTATGTCTCTGCGTGTGGGATGGGTCTCCTGAATACAGCAGACTGATGGGTCTTGACTCTTTATCCAGTTTGCCAGTCTGTGTCTTTTAATTGGAGCATTTAGTCCATTTACATTTAAGGTTAATATTGTTATGTGTGAACTTGATCCTGCCATTATGATATTAACTGGTTATTTTGCTCGTTAGTTGATGCAGTTTCTTCCTAGCCTCGATGGTCTTTACATTTTGGCATTTTTTTGCAATGGCTGGTACCAGTTGTTCCTTTCCATGTTTAGTGCTTCCTTCAGGGTCTCTTGTAAGGCAGGCCTAGTGGTGACAAAATCTCTAAGCATTTGCTTATCTGTAAAGGATTTTATTTCTCCTTCACTTATGAAACTTAGTTTGGCTGGATATGAAATTCTGGGTTTAAAATTCTTTTCTTTAAGAATGTTGAATATTGGCCCCCACTCTCTTCTGGCTTGTAGCGTTTCTGCCGAGAGATCTGCTGTTAGTCTGATGGGCTTCCCTTTGTGGGTAACCCGACCTTTCTCTCTGGCTGCCCTTAAGATTTTTTCCTTCATTTCAACTTTGGTGAATCTGGCAATTATGTGTCTTGGAGTTGCTCTTCTCGAGGAGTATCTTTGTGGCGTTCTCTGTATTTCCTGGATTTGAATGTTGGCCTGCCCTACTAGGTTGGGGAAGTTCTCCTGGATGATATCCTGAAGAGTGTTTTCCAACTTGGTTCCATTTTCCCCCTCACTTTCAGGCACCCCAATCAGACGTAGATTTGGTCTTTTTACATAATCCCATACTTCTTGCAGGCTTTGTTCATTTCTTTTTCTTCTTTTTTCTTTTGGTTTCTCTTCTCGCTTCATTTCATTCATTTGATCCTCAATCGCAGATACTCTTTCTTCCAGTTGATCGAGTCGGTTACTGAAACTTGTGCATTTGTCACGTATTTCTCGTGTCATGGTTTTCATCTCTTTCATTTCGTTTATGACCTTCTCTGCATTAATTACTCTAGCCATCAATTCTTCCACTTTTTTTTTCAAGATTTTTAGTTTCTTTACGCTGGGTACGTAATTCCTCCTTTAGCTCTGAGAAATTTGATGGACTGAAGCCTTCTTCTCTCATCTCATCAAAGTCATTCTCCGTCCAGCTTTGATCCGTTGCTGGCGATGAGCTGCGCTCCTTTGCCGGGGGAGATGCACTCTTATTTTTTGAATTTCCAGCTTTTCTGCCCTGCCTTTTCCCCATCTTTGTGGTTTTATCTGCCTCTGGTCTTTGATGATGGTGATGTACTGATGGGGTTTTGGTGTAGGTGTCCTTCCTGTTTGATAGTTTTCCTTCTAACAGTCAGGACCCTCAGCTGTAGGTCTGTTGGAGATTGCTTGAGGTCCACTCCAGACCCTGTTTGCCTGGGTATCAGCAGCAGAGGCTGCAGAAGATAGAATATTTCTGAACCGCGAGTGTACCTGTCTGATTCTTGCTTTGGAAGCTTCCTCTCAGGGGTGTACTCCACCCTGTGAGGTGTGGGGTGTCAGACTGCCCCTAGTGGGGGATGTCTCCCAGTTAGGCTACTCAGGGGTCAGGGACCCACTTGAGCAGGGAGTCTGTCCCTTCTCAGATCTCAACCTCCGTGTTGGGAGATCCACTGCTCTCTTCAAAGCTGTCAGACAGAGTCGTTTGCATCTGCAGAGGCTTCTGCTGTGTTTGTTATTGTTTACTGTGCCCTGTCCCCAGAGGTGGAGTCTACAGAGACAGGCAGGTTTCCTTGAGCTGCTGTGAGCTCCACCCAGTTCGAGCTTCCCAGCAGCTTTGTTTACCTACTTAAGCCTCAGCAATGGCGGGCACCCCTCCCCGAGCCTCGCTGCTGCCTTGCCGGTAGATCACAGACTGCTGTGCTAGCAATGAGGGAGGCTCCGTGGGCGTGGGACCCTCCCGGCCAGGTGTGGGATATGATCTCCTGGTGTGCCTGTTTGCTTAAAGCGCAGTATTGGGGTGGGAGTTACCCGATTTTCCAGGTGTTGTGTGTCTCAGTTCCCCTGGCTAGGAAAAGGGATTCCCTTCCCCCTCGCGCTTCCCAGGTGAGGCGATGCCTCGCCCTGCTTCAGCTCTCGCTGGTCGGGCTGCAGCAGCTGACCAGCACCGATCATCCGGCACTCCCCAGTGAGATGACCCCAGTACCTCAGTTGAAAATGCAGAAATCACCGGTCTTCTGTGTCGCTCGCGCTGGGAGTTGGAGACTGGAGCTGTTCCTATTCGGCCATCTTGCCAGGAAGGAATAAAATTTATTTTAAAATAAACAGGCTGTTACTCTGCATAGTGAGAGTTATAATAATGACAATATTGTATGGTTCTTGTGTTTATTAAATAAAATAATACTTTTAAACTCCTGGCACAGAGCAAGTGCTTTAACAGAGATTACTTAATGTTATTATTCGTTTGCATCCCTTTGCGTTGATGTTTATCACAATAAAAATGTGATAAGCCTTTACATTTCTTTTAACCTCACAGCAAGGCTAATCGATGTATATTGTGCTCTCTCTCTTTCTTTCCCTTATGTTCTTCCCTTTCTCTTAAAAAAAAAAAAACAGATTATAAGGACTATGGGGATTATTGGAGAGGAGACTATGAAGTAAACGGGGTAGATGGCTATGACTACAACCGCGACCAGTTGATTGAAGATGTGGAACGTACCTTTGAAGAGGTAAGCAAGGAACTGTACACAGAAACAGCTGTGGGGCAGTGTATGGGAAAGAGGGACAGCGACTAAAGGCATTCTGGCTCATTCTTAACACATTGGTCAGCCATTCCCAGGCCTCATAAAGTTATGGAATATTAGAGTTTGAAAAGATTTTAGAGAATAATAGGACAGTCCTACAGATGATCAGAATTGCTCTGCTTTCCTCCTTCTTTCAGTCACTGACCATTAATTACTAATAGAAAGACTATAGGAATGAAATATTATAAGAAGAAATGGTCCTTTAGCTTATAAGTAGGAATGATCTTCTTGAGCTACCTGGGGCTGGCACTGTCTTCCTGTGTTAGCAGAGCTATAGACTTTGCTTCCTTCCTCAGGACAATTGATACTATTACTTTAAGCTAGTCTTCATAGGGAAGAGAGAGTTTTGTGAACAGAAATGTCCCACAGATGTTTTTCCTTCATTTTGGCCCCATGCCTCCCCTTTACCTGCACCTTCAAACTTCTAATGTGAGTTACCTTGTCACAGCCATAGTTTGGCAGAGCTATCAAAAATGGAAGTAAGATAAACAACTCCCCAAAAAGGAAATGGGGAGAAGACTTGAATAAGTACATCATCAAAGAAATGACACAAATGGCAAATAAGAAAATAAAAAGTTATTAGGGAAATGCAAATTTAAAGCCATGATGAAAATCCCCTCCACACCCACCAGAATAGCTATGATTAAAAAGATGGACAATACCAAATATTGGGGAAAATGTGAGACGCTGGAGCCCTCTTACACTGCGGGAAGAAATGTAAAATGGGGCAGTCACTTTGGAAAACAGTTTGGCAATTTCTTAAAAAGTTAAGCACACACTTACCATGACTCTTAAGTTTCTATGTGAAATAAATGAAAACATATATCCTTATCCATAGAAACACATACACAAATGTTCATAGCAGCAATATTCATAATAGCCCCAAACTGGAAAACTCAGCTGTCCTTCAACTAGTGAATGGATAAACAGACTGTGATATACTCAGAGTGGCCAGAGATAGGAGTGGAACTGACTACAAGAAACCTTTTGTGGTTATAGAAATGTTAAAAAACTAGATAGTGGTGATGGTTTCCCAGTAGTTTTAATTTATTGAAACTCATGGAACTACACTCTTGAAAATGGGTGAATTTTATAGTATGTAAATTATACCTCAAACTAAAACAAAGGAAGGAGGTAACGATCTTAAAAATGAATATATATTTTTTGCATCTGCTTTTATTTTGGGACCTGTGTTCTCCCAAGTATGTTTATCGACTTATGCAGTAGAGTTATCATCAATATCTAGGAAGAAGGAATACTTTTAAATTTTCCAGAAATTTGAGAGAAGAAGAATTATAATTTGGTGAAATTCTACTTGTTTAAAGAATCTCCTATTTCTAGTGTTGTTGAATGGAAATTAGAATTGGTTACTCTTGGTCTTAAACTTTCTTCCTGGGCTTTTCAGATTAAACCATTATATGAACATCTTCATGCCTATGTGAGGGCAAAGTTGATGAATGCCTACCCTTCCTATATTAGTCCAACTGGATGCCTTCCTGCTCATTTGCTTGGTAAGAAGCCCATGAATTCTTCATGTACTTGGCTCTTTGTTATTTCTAACAATAAAATTGCCTTTTTGAGTGAGCCTTAACATAAAACTTTTGAAAAATTCTGTAAGTGGTAACATTGTAGAAATCACATTTTGAAAGCATTTTCTTCAACCAAAAGTCTATTTTAAACAATTCTCTATTGTATTACTTTTTTATACATAAAGAGTTATTATTTTGGCTGCAATTCAAATGATAAAGGGGTTATTTAAGATAACTAGAGAAAGAATTACAGGCTCAAATGAGAGTGGAAATGGGGAAAATAATTTTTAGTATTTAAGTTGGTTGGCTAAGCTCTTAAGGTGGAATTTGAGATTTTAGTATCATATCATCAGAGGAAAAAAGCTTGGTTGGCTGGGGGTGGTCGGGGTAACAGAAAGGTATAGCTTGGGCGAAAGCTTCCTAACTTCATTCTAGACCTCACCAATTACTTTTGCTGAAAAGTGCTTGGCTTGGAATCGCATGAGTGAAGAATGAAAGTGACCATCTTCTCCTCTCCCACCGCAGCAACTGAGGCCAAATAAAATATAAATATTTGAAAATTTCATGCCATGCATACATAGCATTTCTACTGTAGTCAGACTAAGTTGCAGGAAGCTAATCTCCTTCACAGCCAAACCTTGTGTCTGTTAGCAGGAGAGAATGCGGAGAAAGGACCTGTGGAGACTTTTAACTCTAAAGTAATGTGGAAATCCTTTCTACAAAGTCAATGGCAAGCATTATTTAGTAATTCAGTTTCTGCTTAAACCTGTCTGGTGTGATGGGATAATTTCTTCATTCCAATGCAGACTAATTTACTGCTACCTGGAACCAATGTAACACAATTCTACCTTATGTGGAACTTAAGCAACACCCCTCTGATGACTTCCGTTCATTAGTCTTATTTCCATGCTATGAGGTTACCCAGAATGTCAATTCCTATTCTACAAGATGACCTTCCAGATATTCATAAAGAACCATCATATAAGATACAGCATAGTACTTGGTGCAATACATTTTAGTGACTATTATTGTTATTGTCATGTTTACACTGTTTTCTTTTGTCAAGTTAAATATCTTATACATTATCGACCATTCCTTAAAACCTCACTTTTCTATAATTGTTCTCATTTTGATGAACTGTACTTTGTCAATGTGCCTCCTCAATTATCATGCTCAGAGATGAACAGTTACTCCAGACGAGGTTTGACCAACATAAAGAAAGACATGGTACCATGACTACCTTTGTTCTAGACACTATACTTCTATTGATTTAGCTCAAGGTCACATTTATGCTTTAGAAGCCAGGCCATACTGTTCGTTGGCTCATTTTTGGTCTTTTAGATGTGCACTGTGCTTTAGCCTAATGCCACATATATGTTTTTATGATGGTTAAGTTTTTCTTTAAAATTTAAGCATAGGACTTCACATGTATCAGTACTAAATTTTATCTTTTAAAATATAAGTTTATAGAGTTTTTTTTTTTTTTTTTTTTTTTTCAGATAGAGTCTTGCTCTATCACCCAGGCTGGAGTGCAGTGGCTGATCTCAGCTCACCGCAACCTCTGCCTCCTGGGTTCAAGCGATTCTCCTGCGTCAGCCTCCCAAGTAGCTGGGATTACAGGCTCAAGCCTCCACGCCCAGCTAATTTTTGTATTTTTAGTAGAGACAGGGCTTTGCCATGTCTCTACTATGTTGGCCAGGCTGGTCTCAAACTCCTGATCTCAAGTGATCTGCCTGCCTCAGCTCTGCAAAGTGCTGAGATTACAGGAGTATTCTTCATGAAGTTTGTTGCCCCATTTCTTTGGCACCAGGATTCTGGTCCCGCTCTTAGATTGACTTTTTCTAGATACATCTTCTTTTTCGTGGTCTCTGGCCTTGGAATACAACTTAACATTTGTTTGAGATGTTTACAAAGTCACCAAGTTAAGTACACGAATATAGGAATAAAAGTGGAATTTAGTTACCAGTTAGTAGAAGTTCCTGAATGATGATCTTATATGACCTCTTTTGAAGCCAACATTGGGAATTACTAACAGCTTAATTTGTAATATTTTGTACCATGGGTGGTAGATTATAGAAATCTGTTTCTAATTTACAGTATCAGTGATGGTCCATATATTTAATAAATTATGTCTACATTTCTGCTGCTTTGTCATATACTAACAGACTTTTTTTAAAAAATAGGTGATATGTGGGGTAGATTTTGGACAAATCTGTACTCTTTGACAGTTCCCTTTGGACAGAAACCAAACATAGATGTTACTGATGCAATGGTGAACCAGGTAGGAAAAAGAGCCCTTAAAAACTAAATCTAAATTCTCAACTTCATTTATTTTTATGTCATCCTTCTATTTTTATTTTTATGTGAAACCATGTAAATAAAAAATTTAAGCTAATTGAAATTTATTTCTTACATAGCTATATTTTCATGGAAAAACAGTTTACAATGGCCTCAGATACCTTGAATTGCAGGTGTAGTATTGATCTCATTGAAAGGTATTTAAAATGCAGATTACCTGAGTTTTCCATTAAGCAGTAAGATGTAGAATTGTCAACTGGTTGGTATCACTCTTTCCAAAGTTTGTCATTGCTAAGTAACCAGCCAGTAATCTCTATGGATAGTAAAAACAAGAATATTATGAGGGGATTTTTGCATATTAAAAATTATTAGTGTTAAAAATATTACAAGAATCTTTAAAAACAATTTTAAGTAACACCTTTATTACTACTTTGGTTTAATTATTTAAATGTGCTGGGTTCCTCAAAACACAAGTAAGTACATAGCCCACAGACCCAATAAAGCAACTACACAGTCGAGACTACAAAGCAACCAGCTAACAACAGCATGACAGGAATGCTTCACCTAACAGATTGAGAGTGGCAAATTGGAGAGAAAAACAAAACCTAACCCTCTACTGTCTTTGAGACCCATCTCATGTGTAATGACTTGGGCTCAAAGTAAAGGGATGCAGAAAGATCTATCATGCAAATAGAAAACAAAAAAGAGCAGGGGTTGCTATTCTTGTATCAGATAAAACAGACTTTAAACCAACAACAGTAGAAAAGGACAAAGAGGGTCATTACATAATGATAAAGGGTTCAATTTAACAAGAAGACTTAACTATCCTAAATATATATGTACCCAACATTGGAATACCCAGATTCATAAACATAGCACTTTTAGACCTAGGAAAAGACTTAGACATCCAGAAAATAATAGTGGGGGACTTCATCACCCCACTGACCGTGTTATACAGATCACTGAGGCAGAAAACTAACAAAGAAATTCTGGAAATTCTGGACTTAAACTTAACACTTGACCAATTGAACCTAAGAGACATCTATAGAATATTCCACCCAACAACTATGGAATATACATTATTCTCATCTGTATATGAAACATACTCTAAGACTGGCAACATGCTCAGTCATAAAGCAAGTCTCAATACATTCAAAAAATTAAAATTATACCAAGCATATTCTCAGACTGCAGTAGAATAAAAATAGAAATCAATACCAAGAGGAACTCTCAAAACCATGAAATAACCTGGAAACTAAACAACTTATTTCTGAATGACTTTTGAGTAAACAATGAAATTAAGGCAGATATCAAAAAATTCTTTGAAACAAATGAAAACAGAGACACAGCATACCAACAGCATATCTGGGATGTGGCAAAAGCAATGTTAAGAGGAATGTTTATAGTGCTAAATGCCTACATCAAGAACCTAGAAAGATATCAAATTAATAATCTAACACCACACTTTAAGGAACTAGGAAAACAAGAACAAACTAATTCCAAAGCTAGAAAAAAAGAGAAAACTAAAATCAGGGCAGAATTAAAGAAATTGAGACCTAAAAAATCATACAAAGGATCAACAAAATGAAAAGTCAGTTTTTTAAAAGGATAAACAAGATGGAAAGACCTCTAGCTAGATTGTAACAGAGAAAGAGAGAAGATCCAAATAAGCACAATCAGAAATGACAAAGGTGACATTGCAACTGATCCCACAGAAATACAAAGGATCCTCAGAGACTATTACAAACACCTCTATGCACACGAACTAGAAAATCTAGGAAAAACAGATGAATTCCTGGAAACACACAACCTCCCAAGACTGAATCAGGAAGAAATTGAAACCCTGAACAGACCAATAATTAGTTCTGATATTGAATCAATAATTTAAAAACTTACCAACTAAAAAAACAAAAAAAGCCCTAGACCAGATAGATTCACAGCTAAATTCTACCAGATGTAAAAAGAAAAGCTGGTACTAATTCTACTGAAACTATTCAAAAAAATTGAGGAGGAAGTTTTCCTCCCTAACTCTTCTATGTGACAAGTATCATCCTGATACCAAAATCTGGCAAAGACACATGGAAAAACAAACTACAGGCCAATATATTTGATGAATAGAGACACAAAAATCCTCAATAAAATACTAGCAAACTGAATCCAGCAGCACATCAAAAAGTTAATTCACCATAATCAAATAGGCTTTATTCCTGGGATGCAATGTTGGTTCAATATATGCAAATCAATAAATGTGATTCACCATATAAATAGAATTAAAAGCAAAAACCATATGATTATCTCAATAGATGCAGAAGAAGCATTTGATAAAATCTAACATCCTTTCATAATAAAAATCCTCAACAAACTAGGCATTGAAGGAACATACTTCAAAATAATAAGAGCCATCTATGACAAACCCACAGCCAACATCATACTGAATCAGCAGAAGCTAGAATCATTCCCTTTGAGAATTGGAAAAAGTCAAGGATGCCCACTTCATCACCCATATTCAACATAGTACTGGAAGTTCTAGCCAGAGCAATCATTTAAGAGAAAGAAACAAAAAGCATCCAAATAAGGAAAGAGGAAGTCAAATTAGCTCTCTTTGCTGATGATATGATTCTTTACCTAGAAAACTTTAAAGACTCCTAGATGTGATAAATGACTTCAGTAAGCGGGGGCATACAAAAATGAATGCACAGAAATCAGTAGCGTTTCTATATACCAAAAACTGAGAGCCAAATCAAGAACACAATCTCATTTACAATAGCCACAAAAATTAAAACATCTATGAATACATCTAATCGAAGAGATGAAAAATCTCTACAAAGAGAAGTACAAAAAACTGCTGAAAGAAATCATAGGTGACACAAACAAATGGAAAAACATCCCATGCTCATCGATTTGGAAGAATCAGTATCATTAAAATGGCTATACTGCTTAATGCAATCTACAGATTCAATGTTATTCTTATCAAGTTATCATTATTTTTCACAGAATTGGAAAAAGCTACTCAAAAATCCATATGGAACCAAAAAAGAGCCTGAATTGCCAAGGCAATCCTAAGCAAAAAGAACAAAGCCAGAGGCATCACATTACCTGACTTCAAACTATACTACAAGGCTACAGTAACCCAAACAACATGGTACTAGTACAAAAACAGACACATAGACCAATGGAACAGAATAGAGAACCCAGAAATAAAGCCACACACTTACAGCCATCTGATCTTTGACAAAGTCAACAAAAATAAGCAATGGGGAAAGGACTCCCTATTCAATAAATGGTGCTGGGAAAACTGGCTAACCATATATGGTTATGCAGCTTCACTTTTTATTCTGCAGTGGACTTTTCCCAGGAGTATGTTACGTATGCTAAAATGTTCATTGCATTGCTTCTTACAGATTTAAAACTATTAACAAGCAAAGGCTCAGCAATACACAAATAGCAAATTATGGTGCAATTATCTGAGGAAATTTTATAAGGCAAATAGAAGTATAATTAGGTATTCTACTCAGAAATGTAGAATTTTAGTTGAATGAACAAAAATACATAATTTATAACTATAATATCATTTCATCAACAGAAGGGAACACAGATAATTTTTTTTTTTTTTTTTTTTTTTTTTGAGATGGAGTCTCACTCTGTCGCCCAGGCTGGAGTGCAGTGGCATGATCTCCGCTCACTGCAACCTCCGCCTCCCGAGTTCAAGTGATTCTCCTGCCTCAGCCTCCTAAATAGCTGGGACTACAGGTGCACACCACTATGCCCAGCTAATTTTTATTTTATTTTATTTTTTATTTTTAGTAGAGACGGGGTTTCACCATGTTGGCCAGGCTGGTGTCCAGCTCCTGACCTCGTGATCCACCCGCCTCAGCCTCCCAAAGTGCTGGGATTACAGGTGTGAGCCACCGCGCCTGGCCTGAGAATTTTTTAATTTAAATTTAAATTTTAAATTCAAGGAGTTCACGTGCAGGTTTGTTACAAGGGTATATTGCGTGATACTGACGTTTGGGCTTCTATTGGTCCTATCAACCAGATATGAACATAGTACTCAATAGGAAGGTTTTCAGACCTTGCTGCTCTTCTCTCCCTCCCTCCTTTTGGAGTCCCCAGTGTCTATTGTTCCCATCTTTATGTCTATATATACCCAAGGTTAGCTTATAAGTGAGAACATGTGATACTTGGTTTTCTGTTTCTGCATTAATTTACTTAGGATGACAGTCTTCAGCTGCATCCATGTTGCTGCAAAAGACATAATTTCATTATTTTTATGGCTGTATAGTATTCCATGGTATATATGTACCACATTTTATTTATTTATTTCTTTGGGTTGATTCCTTGTCTTTGCTATTGTGAATAGTGCTACAATAAACACTCGAGTGCAGGTGTCTTTTTGGTAGGACGATTTATTTTCCTTTGGATATATACACAGTAACGGGATTGCTGGGTCGAATGGTAGTTCTATTTTTAGTCCTTTGAGAAATCTCCAAACTGCTTTCCATAGTGGATGATCTAATTTACATTCTCACCAACAGTGCGTAAGTGTTCCCTTTTCTCAGCAGCCTCGCCAACATGTTATTTTTTGACTTTTTAATAGTGGCCACTCTGACTGGTGTGAGATGGTATCTCACTATGGGTTTTGATTTGCATTTCTCTGATGTTTTGAAAATATTTTCTCCCATTCTGTAGGTTGTCTGTTCACTGCATTCTGTAGGTTGTCTGTTTACTGCAATTCTGATTGTGCTTATTTGGATCTTCGCTCTTTCTCTGTTAATCTAGCTAGAGGTCTTTCCATCTTGTTTATCCTTTTAAAAAACTGAATTTTTATTTTGTTGAACCTTTGTATGATTTTTTAAGTCTCAATTTCATTAATTCTGCCCTGATTTTAGTTATCTCTTTTTTTCTAGCTTTGGAATTAGTTTGTTCTTGTTTTTCTAGTTCCTTAAAGTGTGGTATTATATTAATTTGATATCTTTCTAGGTTCTTGATGTAGGGATTTAGCACTATAAACATTCCTCTTAACATTGCTTTTGCCACATCCCAGATATGTTGTTGGTATGCTGTGTCTCTTTCCATTTGTTTCAAATTGCTGTACAGCAGTTTTTTAGTTTAATTAGGTCTCACTTGTCAATTTTTGTTTCTGTTGCAATTAGTTTTGAAGACTTACAAATTCTTTGCCCATGCCAATGTCCAGAAGAGTTTTTCCTAGATTTTCTTCTGAGATTTTTATAGTTTGAGGTCTTGTATTTAGGTCTTTATTCCATCTTGAGTTAATTTTTGTATATGATGATTGGTAGGACTCTAGTTTCATTCTTCTGCATCATACTTCTATTTGCTCAGGTAAATGATTTGCCCAAAGTCACAAAGACAGTCATTGGCAACTAAGGATTGAACTCAGAACTCCTAATAATTTCAGCCTGGTTTTCTATTCATTCATTCATTGTTCATTCAACAGATGTTAACTGTATTTCCTAATCTACACTGTTTTGGTATAGGTTCATTCTACTTAAGAATGTCATACTCATCAATACCAATTGCCTGACAGTAAGTCCTTAATTTTTAAACCATCTATAGGCTCATATCCTGTTTCTTATTCCCAGGGCTGGCAAAGGAGAGAAACCAGACTTGACTGTCTTTGGGATCAGAGGAAGTTTTCTGTTACTAAAAGTGATTCATAGACTAGCTGCCAATTACACAAACTTAGCTCACCTAATGTAGGCCTTATTTCCTAAGCAGGCTTGGTCAGCTCCTGAGACTTGTTACCAGAAGAGTTTTCTGGGTGGCAGATGCCTACTGCTGCCTCTTTTTAGTCCCAGAACACTGTGAAAATTTGGACTTCATACAGATCATGAAGCCAAGGCCCAACTACCCATTGGCTGCTAGGCCACATCTGGGCCTTTTTGATTCCAAAAGCCTATGCCTTCAGGTCCACCTTATAGTTTATGTCTTCCACCAAGTCTAATACAGGGCCTTTCCCCTTGAAGGAGATCAATCAATGATTGTTGGCTTGAGTAGAAAAGTTGTGTTTTTACTTGGAATATAAAAAATAAAACCAAGAAAACGTTATCAATAATCATACTCAGTCTACTGTTCACATTTTCATGTACTACCTCATTAAGTTGCTCATATATTCTACTTTTTTACTTACTATTAAATTGTATTTTATAATATCAATTAAAATTCTCGGATTAAAAAATTTTATGGATACATACTAGGTATGTGGGATACATGAGATGTTTTGATACAGGCATGCAATATATAATAATCATATCATGGAGAATGGGGGCATCCACCCCCTTAAGCATTTTTCCTTTGAGTTACAAATGATCCAATTATACTCTTTTAGTTATTTTTAAATGTACAATTAAATTATTATTAACTATAGTTACCCTGTTGTGCTATCAAATAGTACACTTTATTTTGACAGGATCTCACTCTGTCACCCGGGCTGGAATGCAGTGGCACGGTCTCAGCTCACTGCAACCTCTACCTCCTGGGTTCAAGCAATTCTCCCACCTCAGCCTCCCAAGTAGGTGGGATTACAGGTGTGCCCCTCCATGCCTGGCTAATTTTTGTATTTTTAGTAGAGACAGGGTTTTGCCATGTTGGCCGGGTTGGTCTCGAACTCCTGGTGTCAAGCAATCTGCCCGCCTTGGCCTCCCAAAGTGCTGAGCCACCACACACAGCCTCATTCTTTCTATTTTTTTGTACCAATTAACCATCCCAACCTGCCCCTGCCACCTTCCCACTACTCTTTCCAGCCTCTGGTAACCATCCTTCCACTCTGTATGTCCATGAGTTCAATTCTTTTGGTTTTTTAGATCCCACAAATAAGTAAGAACATGTAATGTTTGTCTTTCTGTGCCTGGCTTATTTCACTTAATATAATGACCTTCAGTTCCATCTATGTTGTTGCAAATGACAGGATTTCATTTTTTTTATGGCTGAATAGTATTCCATTGTGTATGTGTACCACATTTTCTTTATCCATTCATCTATTGATGGACACTTAGGTTGTTTCCAAATCTTGGCTATTGTGAATAGTGCAACAAACATGCAAATAGTGCAACAAACATATCTGTTCAAAATACTGATTTCCTTTCTTTTGGGTATATACTTAGCAGTGGGATTGTTGGATCATATGGTAGCTCTATTTTTACTTTTCTGAGGAACCTCCAAACTGTTTTCCATAGTGGTTGTACTAACTTACATTCCCACCAACAGCGTAGGAGGGTTCCCTTTTCTCCACACCCTCACCAGCATTTGTTATTGCCTGTCTTTTGGATCTAAACCAAAACATTTTTCATAAATATAATTTGGGTGGCTGCACATTATTCTGTTTTTCAAAGGTATCATTATTTAACCATTCTGATGGTCGTTTCAACTTTTTTCTCTATTAAAAGTAATTCTCAGTGTAATTGTTGAATCTAATTTCTGATAATTTTTTAGGTTAGTTCCTTAGAGGCAGCATTACTGAGACAAAGAAAAAAATTTCAAATGCTATCCATATGTGTTATCAAATTGCCTTTTGGAAAGGTTTTGCCAGTGTATATATCCAACAGAAATAATGCTATTTTAAAAATTACATTAGCAGTTTTTCCATTTTAAAATTTTATTGTAAATTGACAATTTATTATTGTCAGTTTATATATTTATGGGGTACAAGGTGATTTCATGATTTATGAATACAATGAAAAATAGTTAAATAAAGCTAATTAACATATCAATTACTTAACATACTTTTTTTTGCAGTGAGAACATTTGAAATTTACTCTCTTAGCAATTTCAAAATGTACAGTGTTCTATTATTAACTATATTTACTATGCTGTGCAATAGATCTCAAAAAAATAAAACCAACTTATTCATCCTGTTTGAGACTTTGTACGCTTTGACTATCATCTCCCCATTGCCCCCACCCCATAGCCTCTGTAACCACCATTCTACTCTCTGCTTCTACCAGTTCCATTGTTTTAGATTCCACGCATAAGTGAGAACAAGTGGTGTTTGTTTTTCTGTGCCTGGCTTATTTAATTTAAGAATGCAGTTGTTTTGATGCTGGAATTAATACTGTTCTCTTTTCCCAGGCCTGGAATGCACAGAGAATATTCAAGGAGGCCGAGAAGTTCTTTGTATCTGTTGGTCTTCCTAATATGACTCAAGGATTCTGGGAAAATTCCATGCTAACTGATCCAGGAAATGTTCAGAAAGTAGTCTGCCACCCCACAGCTTGGGACCTGGGGAAGGGTGACTTCAGGTAGTGGGGCTGATACTTACACAACTGATACTAAATGGGAGACAACAGAGGCAGGCTGAAGTTTAACTTGAATTCTTTCTCTGCTTTTCTGAGCACAGAAAAGATAAGTTAACTCTCCTTGAACTAAGGCTGGGAGTCCAGGAGAGCACATTTGGGTTTTCCCAGGAAAAGAGGATTGCCAGCAGGCTCTAACTTGAACCTTTGGACCATCTGCTTTCTTTGAAATATTATGCATCCATTGGCATTGTATGGTAATGGGGATGGTTGCATCCATATCAGGAAAGATTTGGTGCTAAGATTTTTGGAAGATGGACATGTGAATCACACATTGATCTTCCCCTCCATGTTTCACTCTTGTGAGTAAGACAGAATAGGTGAATAAATAAGCTTGGATCGAAGGGAGCAAGTGGTACATGTCATAAGAGAGACACAGGGCATGCCTTATGGAGAATCAGAAGAAAACTGACCACACTTGCAATAGGAGATAGGATCAGACCGTGCTTTACAAGTGGGATTTGAATTAGGTTTGGAAAGACAAGAAGGATTCAGATACACAGAGTTGGGAGGAGGACCCAAGCTGTGAGAACAGCAGGATCAAATACAGAGAGGCAGGACCTGACCTGTGTATTGAAGTCGGCAAGTTAGGCTAGAATGAGAAATAAGTTAAGGAGGGTTTGTGTAATGTGGCAGAATGAGCACAGGCTTCGGAATCCTAGGTGTGTCACTTAATGACTATGCAACCTTGGACAAGGTCTTTAACTTTCTTTGGTTTCGGTTTCCTTATTTTATAAAGTAGAATAGTAACTCCCAGGTTGCAGGCTTGTGAGAGCCTTAGGTTGGATTCCTTAGCTTGAAAAGGAGATCGTTTCACAAATGCTTCATTGAGGAGAGCTCTGAGGCAGAGGGGAATGAGGGAAGCAGGCTGGGACAAAGGAGGGAGGTAAGGAAGGATGTGATCTTTACTGGAAACTCAGCCTCAGCCTTATCCCATGAAGTTCTTTGGAGCATAACTTGAGCCACAGACTAGGCCACACCTCAAGACAAGGGCACTAGCCTTTTATGTTAGGCAGTCTTTGACTGTGGACTGCCCCAGAGTATGGGGGAGCATTTGGTCAAAGGCACTGAAGGGAGCAGCTGTTGGCCCTTATCAGCTGTGACTCAGGCAGCTAGGAGATGGTGGATAAAATCTCGGCAGGTCCCCACCAGCATTGACTAGGATAGGGATTGGATCTACAATCCTTTTCTGTAAAGGGCCAGAGAGTAAATAGTTTAAACTTTGCAGATCGCTGTTGCAACTACTCAGCTCTGCCCTTGTGACATGAAAGCAGCCATATACAATACACAAACAAATGGATGTGGCTGTGTGCCAAAAAAAATTTATTTATAAAAACAGATGGTTGGCCAGCAGGCCATAGTTTACTGATGCCAGTGAGGCTTAAAAATGAGAAAGTATAAGTAAGTTTTCAAGCACAGAATCTTACATACAGTAGGCAGTAAATATATAGTAGTTATTTTTATAATTATTTCAGAAGAGAATAGAGAGGAACCAAATTAGAAAAGTAGGTTGGGGTTGTGAAAAGAAAGTAGATTTACTGAGCATAAGATGAATACATAATTGAATATTTCCTTACCTTCCCCCTTTCTCTTGCAATGCGTGGATTACCATGCCCTCCCATTATCCCCTCCAGCTCACTTTTCTCCTATAAATATTGAAGCCCTCAAAATTATTTTTGGAGAAAGGCACAAACCACAGACTGTTTCTATAAATTCTGTGTTCTTTTCTTCTGGGCATGTTCTTAACCTTGGCAAAATAAACTTGTGAATTGATTGAGACCTATCTCAAATAGTTTTTGGTTTACAGGGTCATATTGGTGTATAAAAGGTGGCTGAGTCTATTCTTGAGCAATGAGGAGGCCTCACAGGATATTGGAGGGAGTGGTGACATGATCCAAGTGGTATGAAATAAATTTGGGAATCTACTGAATAATGACCCCTACACCCACCTGAATGAAAATGCTCTTGCTAAGTTAAAAAGGACCACCATCTCATTGCCAAATGCAGTTCTTATCCCATTGGGCTATAGCAGCATTAGACAAGATTTACGAGTTGTCTTTCAAATGCTTTTTTTTTTTTTTTTTTACCAACTTCCACATTGTCATACTTTTCCAGATTTCCTTGAACCTCTCTGACTGTACTTTCTCCATCTCCTCTGAATAATCTTCCTCTCCCTACTCCTTAGGTACTTGGACCTTCTATAGGTTTATCTTTGGTCCTCTTTTCTTGCACTCTATCCCTGCTCCATGGCCCATCATATCTACTTCCCAACTTACATGCTAATGATTCCCAAGTTTCAATTTGCAGCCCCTTCTACTATTTCTCTATCCTGGCAATACCAAACAGCTTGCAGTGTCCTGAATGCCACGTTTCCATCCCTCTGCCCCTAAGCCTTTCTCATTGAGCACTAGGAACGTCAAGTTCTGTGCCTTCTCCCGGGCAAACTCCTGCACATTGATTAAGGTCCAAATTGCTCATTGCATCCTCAGTCATGCCCTTCTTGGTGCTTCTAGAGGACTGTGCCTATGTTCATTCATTTTTATGCTCAAGGCTGTGTGTACTGATCATTTATAGAGTACTTGCCTCAGAGTTCTTGTAGCAGAGAACTCTGCTTATCTGTCTTCCTGGTAGTCTATGAGCAAGAGAACAGGATTCAGCAGTGCCTATTGCTTTATATTGAGCAACTAGTACTGTTTCTAGGACATAAAAGGTGGGTACTCAAGATTCACTGGTGAGGCCGGGCGCGGTGGCTCAAGCCTGTAATCCCAGCACTTTGGGAGGCCGAGACGGGTGGATCACGAGGTCAGGAGATCGAGACCATCCTGGCTAAAACGGTGAAACCCCATCTCTACTAAAAAATACAAAAAACTAGCCAGGCGAGGCGGCGGGCACCTGTAGTCCCAGCTACTCGGGAGGCTGAGGCAGGAGAATGGCCTGAACCCGGGAGGCGGAGCTTGCAGTGAGCTGAGATCCGGCCACTGCACTCCAGCCTGGGCAACAGAGCAAGACTCCGTCTCAAAAAAAAAAAAAAAAAAAAAAAAAGATTCACTGGTGAATAAATCTTGGAAAGATGATTCATGCTACCAAAACCCCATACAACTCCACTGTAATTGTTAAATGAAAGTCAGTGAGATTCATTTTCATCTTGTCCATTTTCATGCAGGATCATTATGTGCACAAAGGTGACAATGGACGACTTCCTGACAGCTCATCATGAGATGGGGCATATCCAATATGATATGGCATATGCTGCACAACCTTTTCTGCTAAGAAATGGAGCTAATGAAGGATTCCATGAAGCTGTTGGGGAAATCATGTCACTTTCTGCAGCCACACCTAAGCATTTAAAATCCATTGGTCTTCTGTCACCTGATTTTCAAGAAGACAATGGTATGGACATTTTCTCATGGGTTGTTTTGGAGGTTCTTTAATCTGATACGGGCAAAGGTATCTAATATCTTATGTAGGAAATATTTACTTTTTGCGGCATAAGGTATAAGGTATTTACGGGTAACTGGAAATTACTACTGGTGAAAAATGTTAAGTATATATCAGAACATGTCAACTTTCGGTTTTGTATTATTGAAAAGGGAATAAGAGAGGTAACTGAATGAATGGACTTGGGATCCTGTGAAACATCTAACAGAAGTTTGTTTTTTTTTTTCTTAAAGATGATGAAACAGTCTCACAGAACTGAAATGGCTTGTCCAGTTAGTGTCTGCATTCTAACTAGACCCCTCTGGTTGTAGGTAAAAACTTCCCAAAACTTTAGAGTTGGAATAGATTCTAAAAACCATTCTACAGAGAAGTAAACTGAAGACAAGAGAGGGAAAGTAGCCTGAAGTCAAAATGCAATGTAGTGGCGGAACCAAAACAAGAGCCTTAATCTGAAGCCTTTTCCATAATACTATGCAAAGCAAAGTATAGCTTTAAATTTTTGAATTCTTAAAGAACAGGTGGTTTAATATCAACATTAGAAGGGATTGAAACATTTTGTTCATCCTGCTGAAGCGTGAATTTCCCCTGTAACATCCCCTTAAATCTGTGCTATCCTTCAACATTTCTGCCTGAGGCAGCCCATTTCCTTTTAGATGGCTTGGACTTGATGGAACATGACAAATGTTCAGGAGATGGAATTTCTTCAGTGAGGATGCCATGGCTTTTGCTTCTTCCTCATAAAAGGAGGACAAATAAAGCCTAATACCTTCTTCTCTTCCATGTATTCTCTCCTCTAATTTTAGTTATTTGTGACATAAAGATCAGTTCCTCTGTCTGGAGCATTTGGTCGATGAGATCAAGGTCATGAGCTCCATCCTTGAGTAGACAATTCACTTTGCCTTGATCTCTGGTTCCAGATCCTTGGTGATCCCACAAGGGCCTGGGAGTAGGCCAGCGTAAAGCCTGTCATCATGTTTGAAATAGTTACTGTAAGCATAGTCCTAGTGGCTTACAGGCCAGTAGCAGCATCCTCCCATGACGAGAGTAACAAAGGTAGTTAACAGTAACCACACCTGCTTCCTAATTTTAAAATATCATTAATTCAAGTCAATGAACAGATATTTTATTATTTTAAAATATTCCCTGACAGCAGGTAAAAATGGTTGATGACTGTTTCTTAAGATGGTATTAGATCAGTGATGAAATAATCTGTACAACAAACCCTGTGACATGAGTTTACCTATGTAACAAACCTGCACACATACCCCTGAACCTAAAATAAAAGTTTTTCTTTTTTAAAGATGGTATTAGACATGATTAAACCACTGGTTTGGAAAACTCCTGCTTTTTTTCTTGATTCTGCCCCGATTTGTGAATAATGTTAAATAAATTCCTTTATTCCTTCCATTCCTCCCTCCCTCTTTCTTTCTTTCTTCTTCCAAACATATTTATTGAGCACATACTGTGTGCAAGACATTTTTCTAGACACTAGAGACACAGTGATGTGAAAAGTAGGTAACATCCCCTGCTTACATTTCAATACATTTCCTTTGTACACTAGAGATGAACTCCACTGCCTCTTTATGTCACTGATAAAGGATAACATGAAATAACATGATTTGTTAAAGCCTTTTAAATTCTTGGTAAGGAAGATATCCTTATATTTAAAGTACATTGTACTTTCCACCATCCAGTGGATAGTGCCCTCCTGGGGGGCTCTTTTATTTCCCCTCCCTGATTTACAGGCTTTTCACTGAATCTGTTTAGCATTTGTTTATTTAACAAAGACTCACAGAAGGCATCACATAGCAGACGTGGGACTAGGTTATACAGTCTTAAATGAGACATTAACAGTCACTGACTTCATGGAGCTTTCCAGAATAAACAGTGTGACTGGGAAAGTGGATGAAATAGCTCTAATGAACTCTGATAAGAGGTATTTAAGGGAGGAAACCGAAACTAATGAAGAAAATGAAGATTAGAAGTAACTTTGGGTTTTTATTTACCCATTCTGTTCCAGGGCTTCAACGTACTCCAAATCCCTTAGCTGAGAAAATAAATATATACATATTATTATGTATACTGTCAGTTTTTCCCATGTATCCTTATAGTAAGTATATCTTGAGGAATAATATTTTGAGGTTAGGAAAATTATCTTTAACACAAAACATCCACTGTCATCTTCATCGTAATATTTATCCATTTCCATTCTACTTTCAGAAACAGAAATAAACTTCCTGCTCAAACAAGCACTCACGATTGTTGGGACTCTGCCATTTACTTATATGTTAGAGAAGTGGAGGTGGATGGTCTTTAAAGGTGAAATTCCCAAAGACCAGTGGATGAAAAAGTGGTGGGAGATGAAGTAAGTCAATGAATATGTAATCAGTAAAATGTTTTCTAATGAGTTTGCTGTGTATTTAAAAGCATTTGACTGGCGTGTACACACACACACACACACACAGAGGCACACATTAACTAACTCCTTTTGGTATTTTTAGTTTGTTATATTTTATATTTTAGTCTCCATTTGGATGCCATCTCCTCAGATAAAATTTCCTTGGGTCAGGTGACACTACTTCATACTCTATATTCTTAAGTATTGGCTTACTCATTAAACTATGATATTATGTTGAAAGTGATCAATTTATCCATTTTATATACTCTTTTATCCAGCCTTTTAAACAAAATGGTGACCCCACATTTTAGGCAAAGCACTGGGGATACAATGCTAATAATTTCAGGTATGGTCCTCAACCTGAAAAAACATTTAGTTTATGGCAGGGTGTGGAAAATTAAACCACTGCAATGTGTAGTGTTGTGATGGAAGGGTACAGGGTCCGTTAATGTCCAGGGGAGATCCAAAGCCCAACTGGGGGTGTCAGATGAGGAGAGGCACTTAAGCCCTGAGAAAGATGTAGGTGTATAGGGGGAACACAGAGAATTCCAAGCTAGAGAGAATCTGACACATTTGGGCAACAGTGACCATTTCCATAGTTGTAGCACTACATTACTCATTGCTGTGTCACAAGTGCCTCACACTGTGCCTGTCACATGCAACTATGAAATAAATAGGTTTTTGGATGAAGGAATTTTAAGAGAAAAAGAAAAGGAAAAAAAGAAAGGAGAGAGGGAGGGAGAGAATGGAAAAAAGAAAGAAATCTATCTTCTTTTTACCATCTTAGACCCTCGTCAATTATTTCTTTCTTTGTTTTTCTTATATTTTCTTTTTGAAGTGAAGATCTCATGTGTAACAAGCAGTTCCACATGCACAGGTTTAAAACAGTACACTTCTTCTGTCAAGATTCTCTCTGTTAACATACATCTTACGTGGGAGGAAATATGCAGCACCTATAAGAACTGTTTCTAGTATTTAAATATTACTGAAGTTGTGTCTACAGTGATCCTGCAGTTTTAAAGGAAAAATGTATTCCATTTAATCAAGGTCACATACATGATTTTGCTACCTTTTTTTCTGGCTAGATTAATCTTTTGATCCCTCTTAGCTTATTTTAAAGGCACATGGAATCAGATCCTTAGAGTGATTCATTAATGCATCAATTGTTCCTTCGTTCAATAAATATAAATGAATTCTTTCCGCAGTGACAGGCAGCATGTTTGACACTGGAATTAGAGAGAAGACCAAGACACAGCCCCACCCTCTAGGTACTCAAGTCTCTAGGGCAAGAAGTTACTATAGGTGAATAACAACAAAACGGGAGATAAATGGCAAAGGAGGCACAACTAGAGAAGGCTAAAGGAGATTGGGGGTTAATTCTGCCAGAAGGTGGATGGGATCAGGGCCAGGCTTCACAGAGGAGGGAACACTTGAGCTGGGTAGGCGTGGAGAGTAAGATTTCAATTTTATTAAATTCTCTCTGCCAGGAGTACATGAAGTGTGGTGCCTGAGAGGAATTATTAGGGCTTTCACTGTACACTTTTGGCCATGCAATGCACTTTATGAATTTTATTAAATTAGTCTTTTGAAGATATAGCTATTTTCCAAGGGTATATTCTGGCTGAATTAATTAAAACTAAGAGATAACCACATAATGAGCTTTACTCTCTGATTTTTAAAAACTTTTTATTTATTTTTTATTTTTGTAGGTGATTTTTTTTTACATTGTTTCTATTTCACTCGACAACCATTTCTAATATAAATACCATTGATTGACTGGACGCGGTGGCGCTTGTAATTCCAGCATTTTGGGAGGCTGAGACGGGTGGATCACTTGAGGCCAGGAGTTCGAGACCAGCCTGGCCAACATGGTGAAACCCCGTCTCTATTAAAAATACACAAATTAGTTAGATGTGGTGGTGCACACCTATAATCCCAGCTACTTGGGAGGCTGAGATGGGAGAATCGCTTGAACATGGGAGGCGGAGGTTGCAGTGAGCCAAGATCGTGCCACTGCACTACAGCCTGGGTGACAGAGTAAGACTCTGTCTCAAAAAAAGAAAAAAAAGATTGATGAAACTGCACTAGTTATGCCCACCTGCTTGTGATGGGTGATCCACAGCTAATATATTGTTTTCTTTTCTCCCCAAAGGCGAGAGATAGTTGGGGTGGTGGAACCTGTGCCCCATGATGAAACATACTGTGACCCCGCATCTCTGTTCCATGTTTCTAATGATTACTCATTCATTCGGTAAATTACAGTTTTCTTGTTTCTGTTTAACTTCTAGGGTTTGTGGACAGCTGTGCTAATAATGACAAAAAGTAGGGATAAATGAAGTGATAATTATAATTTTTCCACCCGTAACTACCAAGCTCAATACAGATGCTCCTTGCTTTACAATGGGGTTACGTCCCAATACACTCATCATAAGCTGAGAATACCTTAAGAATACACTGAATACGCCTAACCTATGGAACACCAAAGCATAGCCTACTCTACCTTAAACGTGCTCAGAACACTCACATTAGCCTACTGTTGGGCAAAATCATCTAACGCAAACCTTATTTTATAATAAAGTGTTCAATATCTCATGTAATTATTTAATACTGCGCTGAAAGTGAAAACCTTTGGGTACTTACCATTAGCATACACAACTGAAAGCACTATTGTAAAGGCAAAAAATCGAAAGTCCAACCGTTGTAAGTTGGGGACTGTCTGTATAGATGATCAATTTCAATTCAATTTAAATTAACACAATTTATTGGGTTCAATTAAATTTGTGTGAGATCTTGTCCCTGTCATCAAGCAATCAATAGTATCACTGGGAGAAATAAAAAGTAGTTTTGTTTGTCTTCTTGTTACTGGCAGTTTACTGTGCATTGTAACAGAAAGAGAATTTTTAACTTGAAGTCCAAAAACATATGTGCTTCACCTAGTAACCCCAGTCCTTGAATTTGCTGGAGCTCAGTTTATTTGTAAAATGAAAATAATATTATTGACCTGTTATAAGGATGGATTGGCATCATTTATATGAAAGGGCTATTAATCTGTAAAACACAAAACAAATGTTAGCTAACATTTAACAGAGTAATATTGCCATGTTTATCAACAGATACATAAAATGCAAATAGGTTATGATGAGGGAAGAGTTCATGTCTGGAGAAAGAGATTTGATCAATATCTCTTTGGTTACTTGGGCCCCATTTTAAATATATGCTCCAATCTATAACTCTAAGACAGTAAGTAAACATAGTACTGCTTTTTTGTTTTTGTCTCTTGTGCAGATATTACACAAGGACCCTTTACCAATTCCAGTTTCAAGAAGCACTTTGTCAAGCAGCTAAACACGAAGGCCCTCTGCACAAATGTGACATCTCAAACTCTACAGAAGCTGGACAGAAATTGCTGTAAGAAATACCTCAAAATGTTGAACCTCTCCTAGTATTCAGTATTACTCATTTCCATGCCTAGGTTTGAATTTGATTTCTTTGTTCTAAAAAGAAAATTTTATGGCCTCAAAATGTCCTCATTTACAAACCAAACATTTAATTTGTGGTCACACAGGAACCTAGACCATACAACAATTGGATGGGCCACCTCTTTTCTCCCTATTATAACTACAGCCCTCTCTTTGTGGTAATTGGAAGGAAAGAGCAGTTGAGGGAGGAATATATCCATTAATATGCATTATTTTCTTATCTGCCAGAAGCAAATTTAGCCAAGTCAAAGAGAAGAAACCATAGATCATAGATGTAAATATATGTATAGCTGGAACCCCTCAAAAGGCCCTGAACCCCCTCTTTTATGTGTAGCAATATGCTGAAGCTTGGAAAATCAGAACCCTGGACCCTAGCATTGGAAAATGTTGTAGGAGCAAAGAACATGAATGTAAGACCACTGCTCAACTACTTTGAGCCCTTGTTTACCTGGCTGAAAGACCAGAACAAGAATTCTTTTGTGGGATGGAGTACCGACTGGAGTCCGTGTGAGTACACCCAGTTGACAAGTTTCACACCCATTCCTTGTCTACTTCTTCTAGTCTCCTTTGGCCCCAGTCTCATGAGGACTTGTGACACAGCTGAGAATGTTTTCTTTCTCTATAGTACCTGCTTCTTTCTCTGCTATGGTGACAGCTGCCGTTTTATGGCAGAAAAATCACAACTGTCGAGCACCTATGTATGAGACATAGTGAAAGTAACTGTACAGACAAACACACACAGATGCATACACATACAAGTGTGTACTCTTTCAAGTCTGTTTTATTAACCTCATCTTTAAAATACATATTATAACTTTCTCCAACCAATTGTACTTGAATCCTGCTTTCCAAAGACAAATACTTTTTTTAAAAAACAATTTTAATGCTATTATCTCTTCTTTCTGGCAGTCACTTTCATATTTCTAAATAATTTTCTTATATTGCTATTTTGTCATTGCTCAGTTTTAAACCTTCGCTTTGGTCTACTCTTCCACTTCCATTTCTTGCTCTTCCAATAAGGCCTTATAATGATTTTTGGTAAAACAGTTATCAGTGTTTACATCCACTATGCCTGAAGAGCCAAGTAATATACTATTTTGTGTCCTTTCTTATGTGGCTTGTTGTCTAAAAGTTTCTACCTGCCTAAATTTTTTGGCCTACCTAATTTGCTATCTACATTGTATTTGTTTTTCTCCCAAATATTTCAACATATCTATTCTTTTCAGTCTCTTTTTTTTTCCCCTAAAGACTTCCCTCTTGGAATCTTACATCCTCCTGTCCCAACATTTGTTGTTCTCCTGGGTTGAATCCACTGCTTCCTAGATTCCATGTCTTCTTTCTTGGATTACCTCTTGTTTTTCTGGAGCACAGCCTCCAACTGACTGTCTAAGCAAGGGCACAACAGATCAACTGTTCTCCAAAGTGGTTTTAACCACACCCTGACTTCCATTCCTCTTCTTTTCAGCCCAGTATTATTTTCCCACCCTCACCTGTGCTTGAATTCCAAACCTCTTTTGGATTTTTTGGCTCTTTGTGGGTCTGTGCTCCCTCTGTGTACAAATTAGGTCATGGCTTCCTGTCCCTGAGAAAGCAGTTACCCCTCTCTCATCATTTCTCATTTTCCAAAAGTCTGTCAATACCTTTAAAAGATCCCTTTACTATCACTTTAGTGGGATCTTGGGAGGAAAAGGAAATAAGCACATGTGGGCAATCTGTCATCTGTAACCAGCAGTCTGCGATTTCTCTTTAATCAGATGCTGACCAAAGCATCAAAGTGAGGATAAGCCTAAAATCAGCTCTTGGAGATAAAGCAGTGAGTATTCTGGACCGTGAATTCATTATTTTTGAGTGCACAGTCTTCACATTAAATAGGACACAATAAACCCTTTTCAGGGTGATCTGAAAGAGGAGAGGCCGTGTGGTTCTTTTCAAAACTGTAAGTTCCAGATTCTGGCCTTTGGCTTTGGGTTTTTAAAGTAACACATTCCTTATTGGATACGCTATTCCTACTTTTTATTGCCTTGAAGGTGTTGTGAACTTCAATGAGAAAACATCTGTATCAATCCTTAAATATCAAATACCAATCCTTTCAATTGACTCTTGTCACCATTACTTTTATTCTAGGAAGATAACATGGTTATATTTTGAAAGGTAGTTTGTTTTTAGAAGCAGTACAGTTAGGTTTTTAAAATTTGTTTTGTTTTAGTCAATCATCTGTATCCTTGCTTCACTCAGGGTGTGGCCCATGGACCAGCAGCATTTGAATCACCTGGAAGCTTGTTAAAAATGCATAATTTCAAGCCTAGCCCTGGACCACTTAATCAGAATCTGCATTTTAGCAAGCCTCCAGGTGATTTGTACATACAATCAAGACTGGGAAGCTCTAATTTAGAACACGGCTTCTCAAACTTGGCTGCACAGTGGAATCACATGGGAAGTTTAAAAAATATTAATGCCTGGGTTATACACCTCCAGAGATTCTGATTTAATTGTTCTGGGGTATGGACTCAAGAGTTGGGCATCAAGAGTGTTTCAAGCTCCCCAGGTGATTCTAGTCACAGCAAAGTTTGAGAACCACTTATTTAGAGAAATACATTTTGGGGGTAACAAAATATTTTACAGGAAATTATGTTATTTACCCCTTTATGTGAATTGTTTACTTAGCTATTGCTCTCTCCTTAACACTTGTCTCAGGTGATCCAGTCTGAGGAAATAGTAGCTTTGATTGGGAAAGAGGAGAGGAAAGAGTAGTCTCGGGTAGATGGGGCTCAAAAGCCTGAGAGTGGGCATGACACCCTGAAGGTTTTGCAGGGTTAGAAGTCAATCTGGGACTATTGGATAAAATGGTCCAAGATGCTACAGCAAATTGTTGTCTGCATCGGATAGATCCAAAGATTGTGTTTCTACCCCCTTACCTTTCCTGAAAAGTTACACATTGTCCAAGATTCAACAACACTTTTAGCATAATTTTCATAGATAACACATCAAACCATAAATAACTCAGGAGTAAAAAGATGAACATTCAAGAAAGAAAAAATGAAAATGGAAGTGCATTTCTTTCCAATCATTAAGAGTTCAAGTTCCTATTTCTTAATAATCATTGGGTGATTGTGGGACTATTTCTCTGTCATATTTTTATTAGCTACTTCCTTGGCTTAATAAATTTTAATTAGTCTCGGCAGATCAGGACATTTTTCAATTATCTTTTTTTCTTGACATTTATACTCATCCTCCTTCCATGCAGTGAGGGTTGGTAAATAGTGTTCAGCGGGTTTGATGCTGTAATGTTCTGAAGCCAATTCACCAAGCAACAATCTGTTTTGATGAAACGAGATCATATATTTAGTGCATATACACATCAGGGTCAGAATATCTGCTCAGTTCAAGCTATTTCATGGTGAATTCCAATCGGATCTATGGCATTATTTTGAGAACTCAGCCTTTAAAATATTTTGTATTTATAGAAATAGTAGCCAGACTGTTATTAGTGACAATATTAATAATGCTACCATTAAAGGAACTCCTCCAGACCTGGGTGAAACCAAGCTGAAGTGAATGTAACAATTCTTTTGTGAAATATAATTTTTTTAAAGGGAAAGGAGAAACATACAACTAGTGCCATTCATTGATTCCTACTGCCAGCTACTGGAGGAAAGAGTGATTGCTTTCTTTTAAGTCTTTAAAAGCTATGCAAACATAAGCTATTTGTTTAGCACTGGAAAACAAGAACAGAGTAGTTTGCTATTTACAAAGTGTTATTTTTTATTTGAACTTCAAGTTTTTCTTTTACACTTATAGATAAGTACATTTCTGAGAACTTACTGTAAAAATAGTAAAAACTGATTTTGTCCACAACGTACAGACATTTTGCTGCAAAACCCACAACTTTTGTTTGACTCCCGTGGGTAAACCTACACTCAAAGTGTTAATTTCAGTTTACATCAAACTAAAGAAAAAGGACCCGTGAACCCAATGGTTCCTAAAGCATGGTCGCCTGACCAGCAGCATTACCACCACCTGGGAGTTTGTTAGAGATGTAAATTACTGGGTTTCATCTCAGGCTTCCTGAATCAGATGCTCTAGGGTTGGACCCAGCACTCAGTGTTTTAACTAACCCTTCAGGTGATATGGATGCACACTTACGTTGACGTCACTGACGTAATAAATAGCAGGAATCTCTGGAATATTAAGAATAATTCTTGAGGAGTATCAGATTATAAATGTGTCTTATGAGTCCAGCTGAGCAGTGTCTTTCTTCTGAATTTGCAGTATGAATGGAACGACAATGAAATGTACCTGTTCCGATCATCTGTTGCATATGCCATGAGGACGTACTTTTTAGAAATCAAACATCAGACGATTCTTTTTGGGTGAGTTGATTTGCTGGGTTCTCAAGTTACTCCAACTAGGATTTCTCTTGAGTCTGAGGAGATACGCTGCCTAAACTTTTCTTCAAGTGAAATTGATAAAAATCTCCTAGTAACTTATACTTACTTGGTGTCGTGGAATTTGGGCGACTCCACGGAGGGCTGATCGTGCCTTATTTGACTTGTAGATTGCAAGAGTATTGTTCTTACTAAACAGCTGTCACTCTCTTCTCAGAATGCTGTCACACACTCTCAGCACTGAAAGAAAAAAAGGCAGAACTTCCTGCCTTCATTGACCTATATTCTAGTATGTACGTTGTGTGTGTGTCTATGTGTGTAATATGTAAGTGAAATATAGTAGAATTACAAGGTACTAAGTGCTAGGGAGAAAAATATAAGAGAAAAGGGTCTGGGGAGGGCTGGTATGTGTGTGTGTGTGTGCTGGGCAAGGGGTATGTCAATTTTAACCAAAATAGTCGGAAAAGACGTCACTATTATTTGAACAAATATATGAAGCAGGAGAGAGAACGAAAGAGAGAGAGAGAGCGAGAGAGCAAGAGAGCGAGAGAGAGAGAGAGAGAGAGAGAGAAATGCAGACAATGGGGAAAGTGTCTCAGCTGGGGGAAACAGCAGGTGCAGACCCTGAGGAAGGAATATCCTTGGCCTGTTAAAGGAAGAGCAAGGAGGCCAGTGTAGCTGGAGCAGATTAACAGACAAGTGGAGACGTGGCCAGGATGATGTTAGGGCATACAGGAAGAAGGGAGAGACAAAAGGTCATATGGGCCTTGAGGGCCATTCTAAGGACTTTGGCTTTTTTTCTGAGTTAGATGGGTAGTCACTCAAGGGCTATGAGCCACATGATCTACCTTATTTTGTGCTAGGATCACTTGACAGCTATGAGAGCACGGTCTTGTCACATCATATGGTAGACCCCACTCATTACCTTCACCCATGGGTGCAACACGACGTTTTCTGCTGAGTAGGACCAGGCTGTGGGTGTAAATCTCTGTGTGTGGTACTGAGCCATCTCTGCCCACCACATTGTTTGCCACAATCCTGGGCCACCAATTATTCCTTATTGATTCTCCTGCTGTTTTCAGTTTGAAAATTTTCTATCATTGAAAAAGATGTGGGTTTTATATGAAGGCAAACAAATAGTGTGAAGACTTGATATCACATTTTTATGTAATTGATTTCAGGTGCTTTGGGCAGCATTAATTTTTTTTTGACAATTACATCCTGCCATTGTTTGCCCTCCCCCATGTCTCTCTACACTGTGATCCTTTCTCTAATCTCCTTTTCACCCTCCCCCATGCCTCTCTACCCTGTGATCCTCTCTCTAATCTCCTTTTCACCAGCAGGGGAAGTCTTCATTCTCTTTATTGTGTCCTCTGTGCCACAAGTGAAGATGTTTGTTTTGTTTCTCTACAGGGAGGAGGATGTGCGAGTTGCTGATTTGAAACCAAGAATCTCCTTTAATTTCTATGTCACTGCACCTAAAAATGTGTCTGACATCATTCCTAGAACTGAAGTTGAAGAGGCCATCAGGTGACATTTTACTTTCATCTAAGGGCGAGGGGGTTAACAAATACAACAACAATAACCAGTATTTTGTGCGTTCTTCCTGTGTGCCAAGCATTGTTCTGAGTCATTTACATGTGTTACTTCATGCTACAAACTCCATGTAATTCCAGAAGGATCCCACAGCAAGGGAATAATCTTGATTTGAGTTCCCCCAGATGTAGGCCCTTACAAAAGGAAAGGAAAACTGTAGATTACATGTTATCAAGCAAGTTACCACTACGGGCAGCTAGAGCTCAGCCCTGCTGGGAAATCTGGACAGACTGTGTAAAATGTGCACCTGAATTGTCCCATCAGAGGGCTGAGGAAGCTGGGGTATTTATTTACCACCTCCCATCAGTTATTGGCTGAGAACTGCTTCCAGGTGGCATTAATTCCCCAGCATTTCAGCCGTGCAGGCAGGGCAGATCTTGTGATCTGAGAATGCTCTCTGGTAAAGGGGAGCAGGTGCTGGTTAAAGAAAGTCTGGCTAGAACTCATGGAAAATAGTAAGTGCAGAAGAGACATGGACAGGTATTGCCATCATTTGCTCTAGGGACTTTGATGTAGGATTCATTTAACTGCCCAAAGCCTGAAACAAGTTAGGCAAGTACAGCATTCCTTGCATATTGCTTGACCTCTACGCTAGGTGAGGGACTTGCAATGAATGTTGAGAAGAAACAGTTTGTCCAATGTGCCTCAATTGTTTCCCACAACAGACAGCAGGAGTGAAAAATGGATCGACCTTGCAGATGGTTTCCTGTCATTATAAAAAGGCATAATATACCTCCTGCTTCTGGGCAACTCACTAGGTGGCCCTCTCGAGCTGCATCAGAGTCCTGTTTAATTTTGGAAGCAGATCTAAGACCTGCTGGGCAGGGTGTGCCTAGAAAATCTGGCTTGGTTGGAATGTATGACCCAACTGTGCCCAGAGACTCACTTACTGCCTCCAGAAGACTTGTGTCTGTCTTAGGGAAAACTTCTAGCTGAGATCTTTTTGAAGAAGTTCAGCCTTCCTGGATACTCAGCTGCAACCTACAGGGGACTTCAAACTCTCTGTTTCCAGGATAACTCTTTTCAGATCTTTTCTGGCTGAGGTTGCCAGGGGTTACCTGACTAATTCTGCGTTGCTGTCTCTCCCTCTCTGGTGGACTCTGACCTCCTGACCTGGGCTATACCCAAGGGTAGGAAGATGAGATGCCAGACACTTTGGTCTTTGATCCCCAGAATGTTCTCCATATCACTGTTTTGTTTTTTTTTTTTTTTCTCTTTAAACAATCTTTATCCTTTTGCCTCCATAAAAGTCAGCCATTTCCCATCCCAGTGCTGAAGAAACTGGCAAAGGTCCCTTTCTTATGTGTCTCCCCAGTGCTACCTCCAAATGCCAATACCTTTTATTTGGAAAATATTACTATAGAGATTTGGTCATAGGACCTGATTCATTTGTATAATAGAAGAAGTATATCCAATTATCCGTTTCCATTATTTGATATAAAGTCATTGTAGATGTATTCTGACAGAAGGGAAATTCTTGCCAAATATGCTAACTTTGCACTTAAACACAGCAGTCATAAATGAATAAATGCCAACCATTTATACATTTCCACACTTGCAACTCAATTTTCCAATGGAGCTGTTGATGAACTTGATCTAGGTTGCAAGGCATGAAAGATGCATAATTATCAAAGACTTATATATTTAATTAGACTTTATTTACTTTGCTACTATTATGATTTTAGGTGTATATTCCTTTTTTTTTTTTTTTTTTGAGACAAAGTCTTGCTCTGTCGCCCAGGCTAGAGTGCACTGGCGCAATCTCGGCTCACTGCAACCTCTGCCTCCTGGGTTCAAGCGATTCTCCTACCTCAGCCTCCCAAGTAGCTGGGACTACAGGCATGTGCCACCACGCCTGGCTAGGTGTATATTCTTATGATAAATTCTATTAAATCCTTTCAGGAACAATGATATAAAGAGTAAATAACTACACGCAATTTTATTTTGTCTAAGTGTCCCCTTTGCTATGTTTTGCTTTTGCAAATAGGATCTCCAGGAGCCGTATCAATGATGCTTTCCGTCTGAATGACAACAGCCTGGAGTTTCTGGGGATACAGACAACACTTGCACCTCCTTACCAGTCCCCCGTTACCACATGGCTAATTGTTTTTGGAGTTGTGATGGGAGTGATAGTGGCTGGCATTGTCGTCCTGATCTTCACTGGGATCAGAGATCGAAAGAAGTAAGTGGCCTTTCCTAGACTTAACTATCTGAAAATAGAAAGATTTAGAGAACAGTAACTGGAAAATTTTCAGTAAGTGGTAGATTGTATAGGCCAATTACTCAGTTGGACAATTTTGCACCTAAATACTCTGATGCATTCCCTAGAAATTTACTAGATGTCATCAGCAGTTCACCTTCCTAGTAAGCCCACACAGTAAGTATCTGGCCTGGGATTTATTAGCATGCCCTAGTAAACTCCATCCCAGCCACAGTGTCATTTCCCTCCTACAAAGAGGCACTGCAAACTCAGCAGGTATGGTTGGGCTCAGGGAATGGTTCTCACTGCTGAATCCTTTTCAGTCTAAAAGTGGGGACTAGATTGTTGGAGACTGGATTGCTGATGGGTTTGAACCGTGAAATTGTTCAAGAATGGGCTGTGAGATTTCTTTCAAACTGCTACTCTTGTTTTTTTTTAATTTTTAATTTTTAATTTTTTTTTTTTTTTTTGAGACAGGGTCTTTTGCTCTGTCACCCAGGTTGGAGTGCAGTGGTGCAGTCATAGTTCACTGCGGCCTCGATCTCCCAGGCTCAAGTGATTGTCCCACCTCAGCTTCCTGAGTAGCTGGGACTACCAGGGTGCGCCACCACACCCAGCTAAGTTTTGTATTTTTTTGTGGAGACAAGGTTTTGTCATGTTGCCCAAGCTGTTCTTGAACTCCTGAGTTCAAGCAGTCCTCCTGCCTCGCTCTCCAGTGCTGGGATTACAGGCATTAGCCACCGTGCCCTGCCCAAACTGCTACTCTTTACTCACCTTTATTTTTCATGGGGTAGCTCAGACTCCATATCATTCTCTCAGTTCATGGTTAGGCATGCTCTAATTTGTTCCTGAACTGAATATCAAAGCTCATTGAGGATTTAAATTACTAGAGACCTGATTTCTAGTCTTGCTTTGCTACTAGATGTTTTTCTTCTGTCCTTAAGAAATTGACTCTTGCTGGGCTTATGAAATGAAGGTTAATATTTTATAGCACCTAACAAAACTCTATGCACACCTCAGGTTGTTTAAACATATTCTTGATTGAATCTCTATATGTGCTAGTCTATGTTGCTCAATTTTCTTCACTATAGAGATTTTTCGGTTACCCAAAATAGCTTCATCTAAAAAATTAGGCATTGAATGTGTAATACATTCATGTAGTTAAAATTAAAAAATACAAAGGTGAACATGAAGAGTCTTCCTTATCACCTTTTGCCTCCAAGTTCTCTTCCCAAAGCCAAACAAAATTATCAGTTCCTTGGAGATACACACACACACACGCACACACACGCACACACACACACAGACACACACACACATATATATATATATATATAGAGAGAGAGAGAGAGATATAGAGAGAGTGATATATATAGTCTTTTTTTCTTTTTTCTCGGATATATATATATATCTCCTTTTTAGTATATGAATATATACTTTTTTAGTGTATATATGTGTATATATGCATATGTATATCTTATTTTTTAGTATACGAATGTTAGCAGGCTATAAATAATGTTCTGCATATTTTGTTTTCCACTTAATGGTTTTTTAAAATTTTTATTTGTATAGGTGTGATCCACCACACCCAGCCCACTTAATGTGTTTTAGAGATCATTACACATTAGTTGCACAAAAATCTTCTCCTTTTTTCTGGCAGTATAATTTCCCACTTCATGAATGGATTGTAATTTTGTTAAACAGTCATCTATTGATGAACTTTTATGTTGTTTCCAAATATTTGTGTTTACTTAAAAAAGAGTTGTGATGGCTTCATATAGGTAATTTCCTGTGTGTGACAATATACCCATAAGATGAATCCTAGCAGCGGGAAAGCTGCGGCAAAGCACACGTGCAATTGCTGATTTTGATAAATATTGCCACATTGCCCTCAATAGCAGCTGTACCAATTTATACTCACATCAACAGTTTATGAAACTTCCTGTTCCTCCCACCCAGCCTCCTTAACACAGAGTGCCCTCAAACTTTTTGATCTTCATCAATCCGATTGATTTTAACATAGGTATATTAAGGTAACCTTGCTCTATTTAACAGGAAAAATCAAGCAAGAAGTGAAGAAAATCCTTATGCCTCCATCGATATTAACAAAGGAGAAAATAATCCAGGATTCCAAAACACTGATGATGTTCAGACCTCCTTTTAGAAAAATCTATGTTTTTTCTCTTGAGGTGATTTTGTTGTAGGTAAATGTTAATTTCATGGTATCGAACATATGAGATGATAAATATATCATTAAATGTCAAAACTATGAATCTGTTCAGAAAAAAATTGTCCAAAGACAACATGGTCAAGGAGAGAGCATCTTCATTGACATTGCTTTCAGTATTTATTTCTGTCTCTGGATTTGACTTCTGTTCTGTTTCCTAATAAGGATTTTGTGTTAGAGTGTATTAGGGAAAGTGTGTATTTGGTCTCACGGGCTGTTCAGGGATAATCTAAATGTAAATGTCTGTTGAATTTCTGAAGTTGAAAACAAGGATATATCATGGGAGCAAGTATTGGACCTTGTATGGAATATGGATGGATCACTTGTAAGGACAGTGCCTGGGAACTGGTACAGCTGCAAGGATTGAGAATGGCATGCACTAGTTCACTTTCATTTAATCCATTGTTAAGGATGACATACTTTCTTCACATTAACTTAATCCAAGTACTATGGTGATTTGCCTACAGTGATGTTTGGAATAGATCATGCTTTCTTCAAGGTGACAGGTCTAAAGAGAGAAGAATCCAGGGAACAGGTAGAGGACATTGCTTTTTCACTTCCAAGCTGCTTGATCAACATCTCCCTGATAACACAAAACTAACGCCAGGGGCCTCCGTGAACTCCCAGAGCATGCCTGATAGAAACTCATTTCCACTGTTCTCTAACTGTGGAGTGAATGGAAATTCCAACTGTATGTTCACCCTCTGAAGTGGGTGTCCAGTCTCTTAAATCTTTTGTATTTGCCCACAGTGTTTGAGTAGTGCTGAGCACAAAGCAGACACTCAATAAATGCTAGATTTGCACACTCCTTATGCTTACTTATGTGCTGGGGCTTCTTTACGTTTTTGTCTGCTTTTCACTTCTATGAACAAAGTTATTATCTGAGTGTCTGGGGCTCCTGACCTCCCAAATGTCTCGTGATATATTGCAAATTCTCAGATTGCTTTATGGTACAAAGCAATTGTAAAATTCGTCCCAAAAAAGTTGTGTACAGAGTGTATACACCACCAGGTTGGGAACCAAACCTGATGCTGCTTTTATATTTCTCACAGTCACTATCCCAGTGTGAGCACAGAATTTCTGAGATACCTGAAGATTGATTAAAACTAGATTAAATAGATTAACATATTGAAACTCTACCCATTAACTCATTCTGTGTGGTGACCAGCATAGTGTTAGAATGACTTTGCACTTCATAAATTCTCTGTGGTAATGGTGGATCAATTAGCCAAGTCAGGGGAAGATGACTTTCATAATCTATAAAATAGCCTCAAAATAAGGATCATTTGAGGCTCTTGGATGTCTTAATTATCTGATACCCAGGTAGCAGAGAGAGAGTTCTTTGTTATTTTGTGAGATACAATCAACATTTCACCTCGCCATCTGCATCATCCTGCCATTCATTGGGCCCACAGCATAATTTACTCCTTGGCAAAACAACCATTTCATAGACAGTTTTTTTTTTCTATTATCTTGCCTATGTCCCATCTTCTCTAATATATCATGAAAATCTTCTGTCAAGCTACTGCTATCTAAACATCCTTTGTAGTTGCCACATGGTCTTTATGAAGTCCTCAGTCCTTGTCTTGGTTCAACACAGTGCAAGAATAATTTCTGCAGGAACCACTTTCATCATCTAACACCTTCAAAAGAGCCTCCCCAGACATGGCAAAGGACCCACGTGCATGTCACATAGTGTCCAACTGTAACACAGAAAGAAAAACCTGCTTATTTCCATAACTTAATTTTGGGGTTTTCTCTAGAACAGTCCTCACTGTGCCCACCAGGTAAAGCTCGTGGTCCTTTTCCTGTGTAGGAGCATCCTCTGAAAGGATGGAGACTCTACAAAGAGGGACCGGTGCCTGGGCCTAGGATGGAAGTTGGCAAACAATGACCCATGGGCCAAATCCTGCCCACCACCTTTTTTGTGTTGTTTTGTTTTGTTCTGTTTTGAGACGGAGTCTCGCTCTGTCACCCAGGCTGGAGTGCAGTGGCGCAGTCTCGGCTCACTGCAACCTCTGCCTCCCTGGTTCAAGTGATTCTCCTGCCTCAGCCTCCCGAGTAGCTGGGACTACAGGTGTGTGCCACCACACCCAGCTAATTTTTTGTAGTTTTTAGTAGAGATGGGGTTTCACCATTTGGCCAGGCTGGTCTCGAACTCCTGACCAAGGTGATCTGCCTGACTCGGCCTCCCAAAGTGCTGAGATTACAGGCGTGAGTCATTGCACCCGGCCACCCCACCACCTGTTTTTGTCTGGTCTGTGAACTAAGAGTGATTTTTACATTTTTAAGTGGTTGAAAAAAATTAAGATTTCATGATAAATGAAAATGATATGAAATTCAAATTTCAGTGTCCATAAATAAAGTTTTATTGGAACCCAGCCACACCCATTCATTTTCATATTGTCTAGAGCTGCTTTCATGCTACGGAGCAGAACTGAGTAGTTGAAGTAGAGACGGCACGGCCCACAAAGCCCTTTACAAACAAACTTCGCCAAACCCTGGGCTATAAGGAAGCAAGGATTAAATGAAACTGCAAATGCAAAAGGGCCATTGTGGAGCTCACAGACCAGAGAAACATAGTGATCAGGCCAGAAAGGGCAGGTGCTAGCTTCCTCTTCTCTGGTGTCTCTCAGTGAACTATTCTTCCTCATTTAAGACCCTCCTCCCTCCACATTTAGGTAAAGATGGGGCCGTAAGTCCAATCTCTCTTCCTCATAAACCCACTCCCAAGATAGAATAAAAACTGAGAAACTCAACTTGCTAAATCTACTGTGTTGGAATCTTAATGAACTCAAGTAGATGTGAGGTGAGTTTTGCCAGACCCTCTTGACTTTGTGTTTGACTTCTGGCAGGTCAGAAAATGCTCAGCAAGACTGGGGAGCATCTGTTGGATTTTACCTAGCAAGTGACTTATCGGAACTTGCTCTGCAGCCTGCCCTTTGGGAACGTTTCTTACCACATAGTCTTCCTTTTTCTTCACTGCTAAAAGAGCGTAGGCAGACTCTTGGTTTAAGATAACAATAATAAATTCTGGATATCACCACTAAATACAGTTATACAGCATTAAAAAAATCATTATGCATGTTTGAAATACTATGAATAGTGTTCTTTTACTTGGCTCCTCCTAGCATCACTGGACTTGTTTTCTGATAAACCTCTAGTGGTACCTTAAATTGTTGCCTGACTTGATTTTTGCAGCTAGGCTTCTAAGCAGGGCTTTGGCCTCTTTTCATAGTAAACAATTCTGTATTGTTTGAATTTTTGCTACAAGCGTGTATTTTGTTATAAAGAGGATTATTTTTAAAAGGTAAATATACAAAAATAAGAAGAAGAGAGGAAAAAAATCTTCAAGAGGGAGACCAGAAAGAGCCAGCTTGTGCATGAGCTCATCCTCTGAGTGGGGAAACAGTCCGTGGTGCAGGAAAGGCTGGCACCCCCATCGGACTGTGGGTCCATTGACACAGAGGGTTTGGGTCACCTGGTCTTTCTTTTCTCTTGGGTAGGAAAGAACCTAGCATACAGTCAACACTACAAAAAAAAAAAAAAACTACAAAAATAAAATATACAAATGCCCTAGTGATTATTTTGAGTTACATTTCATTATAAATTGAGATTTGTGTGCCTCTGTAAAAAATAGAAGACTTAACGAGTGTCAATTCTCTGTTGAAATGAAGGAATTATTAATGAAATGTCAAGAAACAAATAAGCAAGAGGGAACATTGAAACTAGCTGGTGGCTGAAGGACAGAGTGGGATGAGAGAGGATATAAATGTCTCTGAGAGAGTATTGACTGATCTCTGGAAAATAGCAGCAGGGTATATATAATTGGGGGTCTCTTCATTGTAATGGTGCCCTCTACAGAATCAGTCTCTCCCTTCTTGGCATTATAGAAAAGACAAGGGAAGACTCGGAAAGAGGTTCAAACCAGTGAGTTCAGTAGCAGGTCGTGAAGAAGGGCATCCCCAGGTGCAGTTTTAAAGCTGAAATACTATTTAGTAATAGGCATGAGAAGCTAAAATAGTACTTCTGTATTTTTATGTTAAGAGAGCAGACTGATAACTTCAGTTTTCAAACTAGCCAGAAGCCCCAGATCCCCAAACTCAAGGATTTAAAATGATTAGAAAGCAACAATGTAATTAATTCTAGAAATCATACCTTAGCATCTTAAAAAACTTGCTTTATGTGCAACATATTTAATATATTATTTGCTATTATTTAACTTTAGTTTTATACATGACGTTAAGAGTCATTGTACTAATCTGGATATTAGGAGAGAATTGTGCCATTTGGATTGAATAATGGACCACCTAATGATACCCCACCATGTAATGTGGTCCCCTAGGGCAGTTCAGAACAACTGCTTCAGTAACATCTGGGAGTTTGCTAAAAATACAAATTCACAGGCTGCACTCAGACCGCCTCCGCCAGGTTTTATGGAGGTAGTTTCTAGGAATCTTTTCATAAACTCTGCATTTGATTATCATCATGCCTACTGAAGTTTGAAAACATTGAAATATGAAGACAAATGTCCACATTTCTGTACTTGGTAGTATATTTAATTGTTGTGACAGTGACAATATAAAGAAAAGAATGACTATCCAATAAGTAATTTTTCAATTCTGCCCAGTCTTTACACATGAACGCAGTCTCTATATTGCAATCTGAAAATGTGCTTCTGCTATAGGCTGGAAAGTGTTATATCAGGAGCAGCATAAACAAAATTACTGATTTGATCTAAATTTCAAGGAAATCTTTTGTTTCCTGCCTTGTTCATTTCTAAATAATATACAATACAGAGAACACTATTAAAAACTAGCTAAATTACATTATGCCTTGCTACTTTCCTTAAAATGAATGAAAATGCTGGCCAACATCTATATTCATTCTTATCAGCACTCCTAGTTTCTTCTTCAAGGCTTGTCTTTTTCCCGAAGTGGTTCAATGGAAGACAGGAGTTGCTGAAATGTGGGACGCTTTTCTGGAAGCTAAACAAAAACAACAAAAAAACCAGTGTTTTAGATGATGAAAGTTATGATCAAAGATAAAATATATAAAATATTTACACCTAAGTCCTAAAGCTAGCAACTTTTAAAATGTGGAAACACAATAGACATTTCAATTGAGGTCAGAAATAAGGCAAGGACGCTCACTGTAATAACCACTCTTAACGTTATGTTGAAGGTGTTAACCAATGCAAAACAATTAGAGCCCCGATAATTGGAAAAGAAAAAGTCTCTTTATTTGCAAGCATTTTAGTGTATACCTGGAAAACCTGAGAGTATCAATGTGAGAATCAAAGAATAAAGGAATTCACTAGGACAGCAGGATATAAAATTAACATACAAAATCAATAGCCTTCACATATACCTACAGTAACCACTTAGAAGTTATCATGGAAGAGAAAACCCCATTTATAAAAACAACACCACCAAAATAAAACACTAAAAAGTCTCCCCCTCTAAAATGAGGACGACTTTAAAACACTGATGAAAAATGCAAATGTAGACTTGACTATATAAAAAAGCATCCCTGGCCAGGCACAGTGGCTCATGCCTGTAATCCCAGCACTTTGGGATGCTGAGGTGGGCGGATCACTTGAGGCCAGGAGTTCGAGACCATCCTGACCAACATGGTGAAACCCTGTCTCTACTAAAAATACAAATATTAGCCAGCTGTGGTTGTGCACAACTGTAGACCAAGCTACTTGAGAGGCTGGGACATGAAAATCACTTAAGCCTGGAAGGTGGAGGTTGCAGTAAGCCTAGATCATACCACTGCACTCCAGCCTGAGTGATAGAGCAAGACTCTGTCTAAAAAAAAAACCAACCAACCAACCAAACAAACAAAAACAAAAATAAAAACTTCCTTTGTCCTAGACTAGGACAAGTCAGTATCATAAAGATGTCAAATTTTCCAACTTAAAATACAAACTAAATACAATCTCCTCAAAAATATGAATGAGTTTGTTTCAAGCTAAACAAATTGATTCTTTATAGAATTAAAAAATATGTAAAAATGGCGAAGAAATTATAAAGTAAGGTGAGCAATGAGGGCTGCTAGCCTACCTAGTATTCAGACATATTATAAAGTCTCTACAGAATCAGAGCAGCGTGGTGCTAGCACATGAACAAAGAGACCAGAGAACGGAAGAGGAAGTCTCCAAATAGATTCAAGTACATATGGAAATTTAGTATAATATTAGGGTGGCATTTCACCACCATTAAGGTGGTATCTCATTCCTGGTGATAAGATGGTCTTTTAATAAATAGGGCTGACAACAACAGAATAGTCACATAAGATTACGTATTTGGAGCCATATTTGATACCATATACCATAACAAACACAAACTATATCGGAAACATAAATGGAAAATAATGCAATCATAAAAGTACTAGAGGAAAATCCGGGTAAAAGTCATTATAATTTGGGCATGAGAAAGCCTATCTATGACAATTTCCAGAAGCAATAAAAACAAATATTGATATATTCAGCTATATTAAGAAAAACTTCTGCATGGTCAAAAAAAACAAAACAAAACAAAACAAAAAAAACAAAACCCACCCACCCTCAATCAAATAAAGCTGATAACTTAAAGTATTACTCTCCCTAATTTGTAAAGAGATCTTTAAAACCTGATAGAAAAAAGAAAAAAGACATGGTCTACTAGAAAGTTCCTATTAATCACAACACTTACATCTTCCTCTCAGGACAGTCTTCAGATAACCACAGGGGAAAGAACATTATTCAAAAGTGTGGTAGAAACCTCAGTTAACAGGCAGAAGATGAAACCTTAAGAGCATAGAATACATCTACAAATTGGGGAAGAGGGTGACCCTGGCTGGCTCTTTATAAAGGACCACAGTTTCTCCCTATGGACCAATACTCTACAAAATCAACTGTGCCTTAATTATTATTTATTTTAAATTACATTTTTATAGAGCTAGGTAGTACCTGATGCAGAAAAGCAATCACATAAGGAAGCATTTATTTGAAGTTTAACATGAAATCATACAAATAAAATGTGTATAAACAAATCCACATTGAGTCATAACACAGATAGCAAAGGACAAAGTAAAAACAAAGAAAACTAATTGGCAGCTATAAACAGTTGGACACAACTGTGTCTTGTACACTAGAAAGTCTTTTACAAAGTAATCATCTTAGATCAACAAAAGACCAATCTTCAATGTCGTCCTGCAAGATGGCTTACTTTAACATCTCATCCTATTTTCTCCAATGTTCTCCTTTAGTATGGCTGGTAATTGTTTTGGTGATTGCCACCCCCTCGAGATGCCTTGCCATAAGTGCTCTGTTGGCCACTGTAGTCTGCATATCCCTGTCCATATCCATGGTTCCCATAGTCAACATTTGGGGAAGAAAAAGGTGGGGAAATCTTATATACTGTTCCAAATGCCATAGGGTGGGAAATTACAGAGTGCTCATATTCCAGGCGATAATTTAAGGCTAAGCAAAAAATATTGTTATGTGATGCAATCAGCAACTCTTCCAAAGTGGGACTCTAGGCTCCAGTACAAGAGATTAGAAACTATTTAAGTTGTGTGTGACAATTTATTCTTAGCACCAAGCATACTGCCTGGTGCATAGGTGCTTTGTAAATTACATATATACACACACACACAATATTAATAACAGACAAACAGAACTGTGTACCGGGCACTGTCCTAAGGACTTTACAAAGTTAATTCATTCAATCCACACAAAAATCCTATGAGGTAAGTATTACATTACAGGCAAGTATTACAGTACAGTGAAGCACAGAGATAATAGGAGGTTTGTACAAGGTCATATAACTAGTAAGTGATCAAGACAGGATTCAACCCAGGTATTCTGATGCCAGAACCCATAGGCTTAACCATTACACCAATTTGCCTTTTACTAGTGAATGAATGAATGCAGCATTAGGCCCTTTGTCATTGAGGAAGTACCATATAATGATTATGAACATGGGCTCTTAGATTAATGTTCTCAAAAGCCTCCTTTTATCATGTTACTGCTCAAAAGTCTTCAGTGGCTCCTCAATGCCTATAACAACCAAAACTCGCACTCGTCTCCTTGTTACTCACCTTGAAGAACCTGAACCAGACCTACTCTTCCAAACTTATCTCCAGCCCTTCCAACGATAGCACCAACCTATCATGCCATGCTCGTTCCTGCCGCCACACCTTTGCTTGTGCTGTTCTCACCTGGACACCCTTTTACAATGTCTCCACTCACATACTTAGGACATTTCGTAGAGATTTCCTGCTTCAGCTCAGGTACCAATGCATTCAAGAAGCTGCTTTATCTCAGGAAGCTGGTTTCTCTTTCCTCTGAGCTCTTCTTGTGTTAGATTGGTGCAAAAGTAATCACGTTTTTTGCCATTGAAAGTTATGGCAAAATCCTTGTCTTTCTAATTCTGGCACATAATTATAAACTGCTAGGTGTTTTCGGTCCCATTGTTGTGTGTGTGTGTGTGTGTGTGTGTGTGTATAAAGACTTTGAGTTCAGTAAGGGCACATATGGAGCCTCATACTTCCTTAACAATCTCCATTAGTTCTATGAAGTTAGTGGATACTTTGCAAATTAATCCCCTGAAACTTCAGCTCCATGTCATCCCCATAAGATACCCTTATCTTCTACCTGAATGGAATGCTTTTATTCAGTGTTTGGGAGGCAGGGGAGACAAGATGGGATAGTGTCCATTATGTGTGCTCTACGTGTGGTTAGATGTTTTCTGCTACTCATGTTCTACTTGAGGAGCTCCACAGTGTTGCAGTTAAGAACAGGGACCCTGGCACTAGCCAGCCTACCTCTTACTAGCTATGTGACCTTGGGCAAGTCACTTAACCTTTCTGAGTCTTTGTTTACTCTTCTGTTAGTTTTAGCAATGATAATACTTACCTCAGTGTGTTTCCTGATGCATAAGTAAGTTAATATTTATAGTGTTCTTAGAACACTGCTGGATATAAGTTGTTCAGTACATTGTTTGGCACCTGCATGTTTTAGATTACAAACATTTTAGGGCAGGGGCTGAGAGCCATTTTCTCCTGCTCTGTGCCAGGTGCTTTCCCTCAAAAAAGCTTCGTCCCAGTGGTGATGCAGTAATCACCCTGGATGTGCCTGAGACCCCTTCCAGCCCACCCAGAGGATACACTTGCCTCGTGCCAGCAGCTGTACATGATCTGGTAGATGGTGTCCGATGCCAGGTGGGGCCGGTAGAGCCTGTGGCCCTGGGAGACCTTCAGAACCACCTGGGAGTTGTCATATAAGTCATAGGGCTGCTTCCCCAGGCTGAACACCTCCCACATCAGGATCCCTGCACCGCACCAAGAGGTGGCCCAGATAAAAAGGAAGAGAGTTGTCATCAGAAGGTACAGGGTTTGTGGAGTGAGTTTCACACAACAGGTCAGGAAGGCTATGGGTCAGAGCGAGGGATCCCTGGGAAATGAGTCCCAGCGAAATGAGCAGAGCTTGGAAGGTGAGCCCGTGCCATCGCTTCTGGAGCCTGGGGTTTCTTCCCCATGTTCCCTGATACCTGTACATCTGTGCTTGCTGGAAAATGAGTGAATGGCAAGGACAGCCACAGAGGAACCGCTTGGGGCCAAGACATAATTCCTGAGCTACTCCTGGGAAGTGGCTGAGATTTCACTCAGCCTCACACAGCCTCACTGCAACTACCTGTGTAGTGAGCCCCTGCCCCAACCCTTATGAATGAGTGGTTGATGTCCTCACCCTTCTGTCTCTCTGCTTTGGCAGCTGCATGCAACAATTTCATTGCACAATCAGATTACCTTTCAGTGGAAATTTCAAGAGAAAGTCATTGACAACATTCTCCTTTCTATTGCTGCAGTGGCTCCTAATCTTACATGGGTCGGGGCCCTTTTGGGAATCCGATGAAAGCCACTGGCCGCCTTTTGGAAAAGTGAATACACAGCATTTTTTGTGTTCAGTTTCAGAATGTTCACAGTCCCCCAAAACTCATCCAGGAAACTGCAGTCCCCAGGTTAAGAAATCTCGGTTCTGGTCATGGTGGTCAGTAGGGTGGCATTTGGGGTCAGTTAGACATGGCCTTTGAAGTTGACTTCTGTCACTTACAGGCAGGATAAGTTTCTCAACCCCTCTCAGCCTCAGGTTCTCTGTCTATAAAGTGGGGTATTTGCACCTCATGGACTTGCTGTGAGGATGAAATAGGATAAAACACGTAGAGCATTTAAAAGAGCACTGAGATGTTTCAAGTGCTCTCTAAATGGTGG